>NC_091988.1:96200354-96500354 GCF_044704955.1 Pristiophorus japonicus
GTCGTGGTCACACTCATACATTTTGATGTCTTCCACTGTAAAGTTCAGCCACACTGGAGACGGCTGCCGCAGGATCAGGTGCACTGTCATTACATCATCTGGTTCAAACAGCATCTACAGTTTAAGACCAATTTATTTTGTCAGTCAATTTACAACTTGCACACAAACGCCCAACAAAATCCTATTATCTTACTGCAGCAGAGAAATTCTAATGACATGCTGGCACACTAGTAATGCACTTACATTGCCTATTTTCTGTCAACAGCAGCTCCAAAGCTGGCAGCAAACTTCAAAAGTTGGAGCAAAATCCATCACCAAAGAGGTGTTTTCAGCCTCTGCCTCGGACAGCAACAAAAACACAAAGCAGCCCATCAGTAGAAGAGCCAAACCTTTTGGCCATTAACAGGCTAGGCAGCGGAGCTGCTCACACCTTCTGAGGGACAGTATAAACCTTCATTCAGAAAGGCACAGATCAATCAAGGTCAGTCAGCATGAATTTTTTAAGGGAAGGTCGTGTCTGACTAACTTGATTGAGTTCTTTGTAGAGGTAACAAGGAGCGACGATGAGGGCAGTGCATTTGACAACGTTTACAAGGCCCCACATAGTAGACTAATCAAAAAAGTAAAAGCCCATGGGATCCAAGGGAGAGTGACAAATTGGACCCAGAATTGGCTCAGTGGCAGGAAGTAAAGGGTAATGGTTGAGGCGAGCGTTTATGACTGGAAGGCTGTTTCCAGTGGGGATCCACAGGGCTCAGTACTCAGTCCCTTACTTTTTGTAGTATATATTAATGATTTGGACTTAAATGTAGGGGGCAAGTTAAAGAAATTTGCAGATGATACAAAAATTGGCCATGTGGTTGACAGTGAGGAGGAAGGCTGCAGACTGCAGGAAGGTATCGATAAACTGGTCAGTTGGGCAGAAAAGTGGCAAATGGAATTCAATCTGGAATAGTGTGAGGTAATGCATTTAGGGAGGAGCAACAAGGCAAGGGAATACACAATACATGGGAGGATACAGAGAGGTATGGAGGACCTTGGTGTATATGTCCACAGATCCTTAAAGGTAGCAGGACAGGTCGATAAGTTAATTAAAAAGGCATAGGGGATGCTTTCCTTTATTAGCCGAGGCATAGAATACAAGAGCCAAGGAAGTTATGCTAGAACTGTACGCAACATTAATTAGACCACAGCTTGCATACTGCGTGCAGTTCTGGTCACCACATTACAGGAAGGATGTGTTTGCACTAGAAAGGCTGCAGAGGAGATTTACAAGGATGTTGCTGGAAAACTTTAAGCAATGAGGAAAGATTGGATAGGCTGGGGTTGTTTTCCTTGGAACAGAGGCGGCTGAGGGGAGATTTAATTTAAGTGTATAAAATTATGAGATCTCGATAGTGTGGATTCAATGGGCCCAAGTTTCCACAAGAAAAAAAACGCCTAAAAAAATCCTCGGTATTCTCCATCTACTTACAGGTCCTCTGGCCCTCGGCGCAGCCAGCACGAGCTGTGCGGGGGGCGGAGCCAGGTCCCTGCGCTGAAAACAGTGCCGGGACCTCTGCACATGTGCGCTACAGTCGGCACACAAATGCAGTAGCTCCAGGCGCCGAACTGTGTGGGAGGGGCCCGAAGCACGCAGCCCCTAGCCCTGGCTGAATGGCCTCACTGGGGCTGCGTGGATAAGGCTCCTCCCATGGCCCGCTCCTGCTCCCCGCCCCCGACACCCGCTCCCCCCCCCCCACCCCCGCCGACCAGACCCGACCCGACACCCGCTCCCCCCCACCGCCGACCAGACCCGACCCGACACCCGCTCCCCCCCACAGCCCCGACCCAAGACCCGACACCCGCTCCACCGCCGACCCGACCCACGCTCCTGTTCCCCGACCCGACCCGACCCCCCCCCCCCACTGGACCCGACTCCCGGACTGGATCCGATCCGACCTCTCCCTTCCCCATCCCCCCCTCTCTCTCTCTCTCTCTCTCTCTCTCTCTCTCCCACCTCCCACCCCCCCTCTCTCTCCCCCCACCCTCTCTCTCCCCCACCCCCCACCCCCCCCTCTCCCCCCCCACCCCCCCCTCGCTCTCTCTTCCCCCCCCCTCGCTCTCTCTTCCCCCCCTCTCTCTCTCTCTTCCCCCCCCTCCTCCTCCCCTCTCTCTCTCTCTCCCTCCCCCCCTCTCTCCCTCCCCCCCCTCTCTCTCTCCCTCCCCCCCCCCCTCTCTCTCTCTCTCTCTCTCTCTCTCTCCCTCCCTCTCCCCCCTCTCTCCCTCCCCCCCTCTCTCTCTCTCTCTCTCTCTCCCTCCCCCCCCTCTCTCTCTCTCTCTCCCTCCCCCCCCTCCCTCCCTCCCTCTCTCTCTCTCCCTCCCCCCTCAGCGACACGAACGGCTGCAGAATTCTCCCTGGCTGAAGCACTTTCACACAGGTAGGAAGATGGTTTATTTAATCTTTTCTTGGCTTATAAATGTTTATTCAGGTTGGATTTATTTGTAGAAGTATAAATAAGGATTTATTGTCGAATTTAATGAGTTCCCTTCTCCCCCCCCCCCCCACCTCGTTCTGGACGCCTAATTTGTAACCTGCGCCTGATTTTTTAATGTGTAGAACAGGTTTTTTCAGTTCTACAAAAATCTTCACTGGCTCCATTCTACTTTAGTTTGGAGTACATTTTCACTGTGGAAACTTTCAAATCAGGCATCAGTGGCCGGACACGCCCCCTTTTGAAGAAAAAATTCTGTTCTAAACTAGAACTGTTCTACCTGACAAGAACTGCAGAAAAAAAAATGTGGAGAATTGCGATTTCTAAAATAGTTTGCTCTCCACCAGTTGCTCCTAAAAATCAGGCGCGAATCATGTGGAAACTTGGGCCCTAGGTTTCTATTATCCCTTACAGATCAAGAAAGCGATTGTAGGGAAGGTGTTGGGGGCTGATGGTGTGTTTAAGTTACACCATGCTGGGATGGGACAGTCTCGATGGAGAAGTTCGTCTTTTCCTGTCCTTCTTTATATGTATGTATTTTGCTGCTGTTAGCTTGTACTGATTTTCTCAGCTGTTGGGGAAGTTACTAAACTCAGCAAAATAGTTGTTTTTTTTTGAAGTTGTAAGCAACAAGTGTGTACTAATTCACATGTGAATGTTGTTTTAAAATGGATCCAGGCAGTATAGAAACCATTCTACAATCGAAATGGGGCTATTTCGACAGCATTGTGGTAGCAGGCACTTCAGGAGCAGTTTCTTCAATAAACATACAGCATCACACTCTGGGTTAAAGTACAAATCCAAAATAAACGGTCGTGAAGTCCATTTGTAGATCTCCACACACACACCTATGATTGCAGCACACACACAAAAAGGTGATCTCAGAGACCACAAGAATGGCTGGTATGGTAAACGTAAATGTTACATTGGTGTTCTGAAACTGAGGTTAAAGCATATTGTTGAGCCAATGGACAGGGAGCTGACTGACCTCCAAGTGCTTAAAATAACACTGGGTGAGTCAAGTGTGCCATGCTGCACCTTGATGGGTTAAACATTTTCAAAAAAAGGTAATTTAAATAAAGAGATTCAGATCTTTAATTCAAATGTAACATAGGGTTTCATATTTTTTCCAGCTTGTCAAATTACCTCCAGAATCTTTATACTGATGAAAATAAATCAGACTCTGAACTTCTCTTCTAATCTCTAGGATTTAATCCATGTCGCACCGTAGATGGTCTTTCAATTCACTTGTACCTTTTTGCAGGCAGTGACCAATACTAGTTAACACACTCCAAGTGTGGTTCGTAACTCTCTACAGAAATGTTAACTCTCTAACGTTTTGTCACCAGCCATGATACCAAACATCTTTCTCGAGGATTGCTATTGGAAAGGGATTTGCAGTTACAGTTTCATACGGTGAGCTCTTGATTTCAGTAATGTTGCTGTGGATACCAGCCAGCACAGACCAAACACCAACAATGGAAGTTCTGTTAAAACGATATCAGTTGTTTAATTTTAATAGAGTGCTTTTATTTGCTCAGTGGATGCAGACTGTCTCACTGCTTCTACATGAGCGCAGTGTGGGCAGGGGTCCAAAAAGAAATTGTCCAATCCAAACACAGATGGTTGATAAATGTGAATGTAATATATTTGTCTGAAAAATGCAACTTGAGAAGAATTAGTAAGTTAATAAATTAATTTGTTTCAGTTAAACAGTTCTTCCCTACTTGAGGGACAGGACATTATATGACACATTGGTACAGAAAGTTTAACAAGACTGAACAGATTGAATTCACCATGTCAGTAAGCAGGACTTCGTCTTTAGAAATGAGCGATCATATTTCTTTAATGGTCGTACTGGGAGTTCTTAGAAAGGGTAATTAACCCATTACAGACTTTTTGCAATGTAAGCATATTTATCGATTGTATTTACAGTATTAATCAAATGTTATACTTTTGATCTCGAATTAATTGCAAATAAATCTATTCGTTCTCGGCTGTAAAACCTGGTTTCAGTTTAATATCCACTATTCCAAAGTAGGTGTCGTGTTGCAGTGGGAGATTGTGTCTAATCCAGCAACAGATTACTGTAAATAGGGTAATTGCCTGTCTGAGTCACAAGACCCCGCAAGGGAAGATTACAGAAAAGGTACAGCTTCTCGAACATAGGGGACAAGGTCTGATTAAGAGAACCACTGTTTAACAGTGGAGAGCGAAACTAGTTCCATAAAATACCCAGTAAAACTGTAACATGGTAAAGATCACCTGCCTTGTCAAATGTACCGTTGCCTTTTTCGTTCCATGGGACTTACCATTTGAGATATCCTTACACCTGGTTACCCAGTGGAGCTGCTCTGATTAGATTGGTTTTAAACATGTCCTGCAGTGACTCTACAGGTTACAATGAAATATTTTGCTTTGCTTGCAAACCAACTCAAAGGCACTAAAAGCAGGGAAAGTTAGGATCGCTGGGGTATAAACTTCTGGTTTATTCTGTGCACCTCCTTAGGGTCTGTCCCCTATCTACTTCGGTATCGCCCGGTTTAAGGCATTGACACCGCCTGGTCGCTAACTTTAGCGCCGGCCGATGTTTACCGGGATATTCACTATTGGCGCCCCAAGAGGGGAGTGGAACGTTAAGGGCTCCTCTTAGGGCGCGAACCCTGATTCTTAGTGCGCTATCACGGGATGCTGCTGAAATTCAGGTGCGAGGAAACTGGAATCCTAGCACCTAAAGGAGGTTGGACCACCTCAAGAGTGAAAATAAATGCAAGGGATGTCATTTCAACACTCGTAAACAATAATAAACAAAGTTAAATAAATGCAAAATAACAATGTAAATGAAAAAAAATCTCACTTTATACCTATCCACCTGCTGAACCATTTCCTTATCGCCCCAGGAGGTCTAGGAACGCTGTTCCATTGTCGCGATTAACACGAGGCGCTAAGGCAGGCAAACCCACTGAAGTTCGCGGCCGTGGTACTAACGAGGCGTTGCACACGCATTGACCTCAGCAAGGAGGTGGTGCTAGAGTGCGCAGCGCTAACTGCCAGCGCCGCCGGTAAACCTACACTGAAGTTACCGGGAGGCACTAACAGCGCGGTGCTCTGGCGGTAAGTGCTTCACAGCACCAGTGGCACTAAGCAACTGAATTTTTAGCTCCAAGAGTCTTAAGTGAAACGTGTTTAGGTAGCCTCAATCTAATGCCTAGTGGGTGTGGGGTCACTGCACAATACTGCCCATAATTTGGCACAAAATTGGTAAAATCATTCAGTGATACTACAAAGAAGGTTAGTTTGGGAAATTGAAAAATATTGCTATAGTTGGAGATTAAGGTTGAAACATAGCACTGGCAACCAATTGTGGATTTATCCAACCTCTGATGTGCAGTAGCTTGAGTATTAAAGAGTTAAGATGAAACAATAACAGTCAGTCTGTTGAAACAAAATTAGTTAGAGTCAAACCTCACCTGATGTCTATAGATGGAAAAGTAGTCCTGTGCTCCGTTCTCAGTGTGGGGATTGGGCATCAGGCACATATTCCTCAGGCAGGTCTTCCACTTCAACAGCTTCCTGTCAGACTCCACGGTCACTCGGCGTTGAAGACGTACCGTTAAGAAAGCAGTGTAATAATTCTTAAATGTGATTTTCTGAAGCTGGTCAGTGAAGAGTAATACAACATAAGGTTAAGAGTCAGCTGAATGGGGGACATCACAAGTGCTTCAAACGAAGGAGGAAAAGTTCTAAAAAAGACAATTAAAACAAATGACAGGACATTTTGACAGAAGCTAAACATGATAAATTTGGAATAGTTTAAAAATAATGTGAGAGAAAAGGAGCATATCAAAGTGAATTGGTCAAACAATGGATTCACTCTGCCTGCAGCAACAGGTTAGATGTTGCAAGTATATAACTAAAATACAGCTTACAATTCAACCACATTACAAACAAATGTGACACAATGGCTCCGCTCCGCATTAAAAGATAGCGTTCTCCAACAACAGAGTTGGACTGGGCGAGGATGTCACCCCTAATGGCAGAGACGTATGGGGTAGAGGTCAGCCTTTTGTTTCAATGCACTTGTAGTCAAACTTTTTTTGTCTTTTTTTTTAAAATAATTTACTGTTCCTCACCTTCAATTCCCAGCTGAGAAGATTGACCATTTAACAAGCTTCAAGAATTTTACCAATATGCTTTTTGAAACAGTTGGCATTTGTAAGATGAAACTTACCTGCATCTTGTGATAGTTATACTGAACAGGAGGACAGGAAAAAGAGTGGGAGAGCTATAGTGATAGGGGATTCTATTGTAAGGGGAATAGACAGACGTTTCTGCGGCCGCAATCGAGACTCCAGAATGGTATGTTGCCTCCCTGATGCAAGGGTCAAGGATGTCTCGGAGCGGCTGCAGGACATTTTGAAGGGGAAGGGTGAACAGCCAGTTGTCGTGGTGCATATAGGTAAAAAATGGGATGAGGTCTTACAAGACAAATTTCGGGAGCTAGGAGCTAAATTTAAAAAGTAGTAATATCTCAGGATTGCTACCAGTGCCACGTGCTAGTCAGAGTAGGAATCGCGGGATAGCTCAGATAAATACGTGGTTTGAGGAGTGGTGCAGAAGGGAGGGATTGAAATTCCTGGGACATTGGAACTGGTTCTGGGGGAGGTGGGATCAGTACAAACCAGACGGTCTGCACCTGGGCAGGACCGGAACTAATGTCCAAGGGGGAGTGTTTGCTAGTACTGTTGGGGAGGGGTTAAACTAATATGGCAGGGGGATGGGAACCTATGCAGGGAGAGAGTGGGATGTAGAATGGGGGCAGAAGCAAAAGATAGAAAGAAGAAAAGTACAAGTGGAGGGCAGAGAAACCCAAGGCAAAAATCAAAAAGGGCCACATTACAGCAAAATTCTAAAGGGGCAAAGTGTGTTAAAAAGACAAGCCTGAAGGCTCTGTGCCTCAATGCGAGGAGTATTCGTAATAAGGTGGACAAATTAATTGCGCAGATAGCAGTTAATGGATATGATGTAATTGGCATCACGGAGACATGGCTCCAGGGTGACCAACGCTGGGAACTCAACATCCAGGGGTATTCAACATTCAGGAAGGATAGACAGAAAGGAAAAGGAGGTGGGGTGGCGTTGCTGGTTAAAGAGGAAATTAACGCAATAGTAAGGAAGGACATTAGTTTGGATGATATGGAATCAGTATGGGTGGAGCTACGAAATACCAAAGGTCAGAAAACGCTAGTGGGAGTTGTGTACAGACCACTAAACAGTAGTAGTGAGGTTGGGGTCAGCATCAAACAAGAAATTAGGGATACGTGCAATAAAGGAACAGCAGTTATTATTGACGGCTTTAATCTACATATTGACTGGGCTAACCAAACTGGTAGCAATACGGTGGAGGAGGATTTCCTGGAGTGTATTAGGGATGGTTTTCTAGACCAATATGTCGAGGAACCAACTAGAGAGCTGGCCATCCTAGACTGGGTGATGTGTAACAAGAAAGGACTAATTAGCAATCTTGTTGTGCGAGGCCCCTTGGGGAAGAGTGACCATAATATGATAGAATTCTTTATTAAAATAGAGAGTGGCACAGTTAATTCAGAGACTAGGATCCTGAACTTAAGGACAGGTAACTTCAATGGTATGAGACGTGAATTGGCTAGAATCGACTGGCGAGTGATACTTAAAAGGGTTGACGGTGGATAGGCAATGGCAAACATTTAAAATCACATGGATGAACTTCAACAATTGTACATCCCTGTTTGGAGTAAAAATAAAACGGGGCAGGTGGCTCAACCGTGGCTAACAAGGGAAATTAAGGATAGTGTTAAATCCAAGGAAGAGGCATATAAATTGGCCAGAAAAAGCAGCAAACCTGAGGACTGGGAGAATTTTATAACACAGCAGAGGAGGACATAGAAACATAGAAATTAGTTGCAGGAGCAGGCCATTCGGCACTTCGAGCCTGCACCGCCATTCAATAAGATCATGGCTGATCATTCAACCTCAGTACCCCTTTCCTGCTTTCTCTCCATACCCCTTGATCCCTTTGACCGTAAGGGCCATATCTAACTCCCTTTTGGATATATCTAACGAACTGGCCTCAACAACTTTGTGCAGTAAGGAATTCCACAGGTTAACCACTTTCTCCTCATCTCGGTCCTAAATGGCTTACCCGCTATTCTTAGACTGTGAGCCCTGGTTCTGGAACTCCCCAGCAATGAAAACATTCTTCCTGCCTCTAACCTGTCCAATCCCGTCAGAATTTTATATGTTTCTATGAGATCTCCTCTCATTCTTCTAAACACCAGTGGATACAAGCCCAGTTGATCCAGTCTCTCCTCATATGTCAGTCCTGCCATCCCGGGAATCAGTCTGGTGAACCTTCACTGTCCTCCCTCAATAGCAAGAACATCCTTCCTCAGATTAGGAGACCAAAACTGAACACAATATTCTAGGTGTGGCCTCACCAAGGCCCTGTACAACTGCAATAAGACCTCTCTGCTCCTATACTCAAATCCTCTCGCTATGAAGGCCAACATGCCATTTGCCTTCTTCACCGCCTGCTGTACCTGCATGCGAACCTTAAACGACTGATGTACCATGACACCCAGGTCTCATTGCGCCTCTCCATTTTCATAATCTGTCACCATTCAGATAATATTCTGTCTTCCTGTTTTTGCCACCAAAGTGGATAACCTCACATTTATCCACATTATACTGCATCTGCCATGCATTTGCCCACTCACCTAACCTGTCCAAGTCACCCTGCAGCCTCTTAGCATCCTCTTCACAGCTCACACCACCACCCAGCTTAGTGTCATCTGCAAACTTGGAGATATTACATTCAATTCCTTCATTTAAATCATTGATGTATATTGTAAATAGCTGAGTCCCAGCACTGAACCCTGCGGCACCCCACTAGTCACTGCCTGCCATTCTGAAAGGAACCCGTTTATTCCGACTCTCTGCTTCCTGTCTGCCAACCAGTTTTCTATCCACGTCAATACATTTCCCCCAATACCATGTGCTTTAATTTTGCACACCAATCTCTTGTGTGGGACCTTGTCAAAAGCCTTTTGAAAGCCAAATACACCACATCCACTGGTTCTCCTTTGTCTACTAGTTACAGCCTCAAAAAGTTCTAGAAGATTTGTCAAGCATGATTTCCCTTTCATAAATCCATGCTGACTTGGACTGATCCTGTCATGGCTTTCCAGATGTGTTGCTATTTCATATTTAATAATTGATTCCAACATTTTCCCCACCACCGACGTCAGACTAACCGGTCTATAATTCCCTGTTTTCTCTCTCCCTCCTTTTTTTAATAAGTGGCATTACATTAGCTACCCTCCAGTGCAGAGGAACTGATCCAGATTCAATAGAATGTTGGAAAATGATGACCAATGCATCCACTATTTCTAGGGCCACTTCCTTAAGTACTCTGGGATGCAGCCTATCAGGCCCTAGGGATTTATCGGCCTTCAATCCCATCAATTTCCCTAACACAATTTTCTGACTAATAAGGATTTCCTTCAGTTCCTCCTTTGCACGAGACCCTTGAACCCCTAGTATTTCTGGAAGGTTATTTGTGTCTTCCTTAGTGAAGACAGAGCCAAAGTATTGTTTCAATTAGTCTGTCATTTCTTTGTTCCCCATTATAAATTCACCTGATTCTGACTGCAAAGGACAGATGTTGATCTTCACTAATCTTTTTCTCTTCACATATCTATAGAAGCTTTTGTAGTCAGTTTTTATGTTCCCTGCAAGCTTCCTCTCATACTCTATTTCCCCCCTCCTAATTAGATCCTTTGTCCTCCTCTGCTGAATTCTAAATTTCTCCCAGTCCTTAGGTTTGCTGCTTTTTTTGGCTAATTTATATGCCTCTTCCTTGGATTTAACACTATCCCTAATTTCCTTTGTTAGCCATGGTTGAGCTACCTTCCCCGTTTTATTTTTACTCCAGACAGGGATGTACAATTGTTGAAGTTCATCCATGTGATCTATAAATATCTGCCATTGCCTATCCACTGTCAACCCTTTAAGTATCATTTGCCAGTTTATCCTAGCCGATTCACATCTCATACATCGAAGTTACCTTTCCTTAAGTTCAGGACCCGAGTCTCTGAATTAATACTGTCACTCTCCATCTTAATAAAGAATTCTACCATATTATGGTCACTCTTCCCCAGGAGTCCTCGCAAAACAAGATTGCTAATTAGTCCTCTCTCATTGCACAACACCCAGTCTAGGATGGCCAGCTCTCTAGTTGGTTCCTCGACATATTAGTCGAGAAAGCCATCCCTAATACACTCCAGGAAATCCTCCTCCACCGCATTGCGACCAGCTTGGTTAGCCCAATTCGTGCATAGATTAAAGTCGCCCATGATAACTGCTGTACCTTTATTGCACGCATCCCTAATTTCTTGTTTGATGCCATCTGTTTGGTGGTCTGTACACAACTCCCACTAGCGTTTTCTGCCCTTTGGTATTCCACAGCTCTACCCATACCGATTCCACATCATCCAAGCTCATGTCCTTTCTTACTATTGTGTTAATTTTCTCTTTAATTAGTAACGCTACCCCACCTCCTCTTCCTTTCTGTCTATCCTTCCTGAATGTTGAATAACCCTGGATGTTGAGGTCCGAGCCTTGGTCACCCTGGAGCCATGTCTCCGTAATCCCAATTATATATCATAATTGTTAGTGGCTGCCTGCGCAGTTAATTCATCCACCTTATTACGAATACTCCTCGCATTGAGGCACAGAGCCTTCAGGCTTGTCTTTTTAACACTCTTTGTCCCTTTAGAATTTTGCTGTAATGTGGCCCTTTTTGATTTTTGCCTTGGGTTTCTCTGCCCTCCACTTTTACTATTCTCCTTTCTATCTTTTGCTTCTGCTCCCATTTTATTTCCCCCTTTCTCCCGGCATAGGTTCCCATGCCCCTGCCATACTAGTTTAAACACTCCCCAACAGCACTAGCAAACACTCCCCCCCAGGACATTGTTCTGGACCTGCCAAGGTGCAGACCGTCCGGTTTGTACTGGTCCCACCTCCTCCAAAGTGTTTAATTAGGAGGTGGAAAATAGAATACGAGAGGAAGCTTGCTGGGTTGATAAAAACTGACTGTGAAAGATTATATAGCTATGTGAAGAGAAAAAGATTAGTGAAGACAAACGTAGGTCCCTTGCAGTCAGATTCAGGTGAATCTATAATGGGGAACCAAGAAATGGCAGACCAGTTGAACAAATACTTTGGTTCTGTCTTCACGAAGGAAGACACAAATAACCTTCCGGAAATACGAGGGGACCGAGGGTCTAGTGAGAAGGAGGAACTGAAGGAAATCCTTATTAGGCAGGAAATTGTGTTTGGAAAATTGATGGGATTGAAGGCCGATAAATCCCCGGGGCTGATAGTCTGCATCCCAGGGTACTTAAGGAAGTAGTTCTAGAAATAGTGGATGCATTGATGATCATTTTCCAACAGTCTATCGACTCTGGATCAGTTCCTATGGACTGGAGGGTAGCTAATGTAACACCACTTTTTAAGAAAGGAGGGAGAAAGAAAATGGGTAATTATAGACCAGTTAGCCTGACATCAGTAGTGGGGAAAATGTTGGAATCAATTATTAAAGATGAAATAGCAGCACATTTGGAAAGCAGTGACAGGATTGGTCCAAGTCAGCATGGATTTATGAAAGGGAAATCATGCTTGACAAATCTAGAATTTTTTGAGCATGTAACTGGTAGAATGAACAAGGGAGAACCAGTGGATGTGGTGTATTTGGACTTTCAAAAGGCTTTTGACAAGGTCCACATGAGATTGGTGTGCAAAATTAAAGCTCATGGTATTGCGGGTAATGCACTGACGTGGATAGAGAACTGGTTGACAGACAGGAAGCAGAGAGTCGGGATAAACGGGTCCCTTTCAGAATGGCAGGCAGTGACTAGTGGGGTGCCGCAGGGCTCAGTGCTGGGAACCCAGCTATTTGCAATATACATTAATGATTTAGAGAAAGGAATTGAGTGTAATATCTCCAAGTTTGCAGATGACACTAAGCTGGGTGGCGGTGTGAGCTGCGAGGAGGACGCAAAGAGGCAGCAGGGTGACTTGGACAGGTTTAGGTGAGTGGGCAAACGCATGGCAGATGCAGTATAATGTGGATAAATTTGAGGTTATCCACTTTGGTGGCATAAACAGGGAGGCAAAATATTATCTGAATGGCAGCACATTAGGAAAAGGGAAGGTGCAATGAGACCTGGGTGTCATGGTACATCAGTCATTGAAAGTTAGCAAGCAGGTACAACAGGCGGCGAAGAAGGCAAATGGTATGTTGGCCTTCATAGCTAGGGGATTTGAGTATAGGAGCATGGAGGTCTTACTGCAGTTGTACAGGGCCTTAGTGAGGCCTCACCTGCAATATTGTGTTCAGTTTTGGTCTCCTAATCTGAGGAAGGACGTTCTTGCTATTGAGGGAGTGCAGCAAAGGTTCACCAGACTGATTCCCGGGATGACGGGATATGAGGAGAGACTGGATCGACTGGGCCTGTATTCACTGGAGTTTAGAAGGATGAGAGGGGATTTCATGGAAACATATAAAATTCTAACAGGACTGGACAGGTTAGATTCAGGAAGAATGTTCCCGATGTTGGGGAAGTCCAGAACTAGGGGACATAGTCTTAGGATAAGGGGTAATAAGGGGTAAGCCATTTAGGACTGAGATGAGGAGAAACTTCTTCACTCAGAGAGTAGTTAACCTGTGGAATTCCATACCGCAGAGAGTTGTTGATGCCAGTTCATTGGATATATTCAAGAGGGAGTTAGATATGGCCCTTACTGCTAAAGGGATCAAAGGGTATGGAGAGAAAGCAGGAAAGGGGTACTGAGGTGAATGATCAGCCATGATCTTATTGAATGGCGGTGCAGGCTCAAAGGGCCGAATGGCCTACTCCTGCACCTATTTTCTATGTTTCTAAAAGCATTATTAAAACACTATTATATAACATTAACTAAAATGCATGCAAGCTTATGTTAACCATTTTTAAGTAAAGCATGATGGTAGATTGAGCCATTATTATGTTAACCATTTTTGAAACTGCTGATACAAGCTTCATTTAGAACTAGAATGATCAAGGCCAGAATATTAAGCAGTTAAGATAAAGGTATGCAGCATGCACCATTTCTTATGCTAATTTTGCAAAGCCAAGCTTAATAATGAATTGCGTGTAAAGTTGTCTGTATAATAGTTCTCGGAGAAGTGATTCCTTCTACAGAAAGGGAGGGAGGATAGAGATAACATAGAAGGTCAAAGGCAGTAGACTTAGAATGATGTATTGTAAGGCTTCAACAGTTGCAGACTTTTGCAGCATTTGAATGGGAGGAAAAAGGTATAAGAATAGCACTATTGAACTCTGGAAGCAGCACAAACACAGAGGAAGACTGGAGGAGGACAACAGTCAATAGAACACCAAGAGGCAGCACAGCAGTCACTCAGTGGGCTTCCGTTGAGGTGTCAACTATCGCCTTGTTAAGTATTATTACTTTGTACTGGAAGTAAACCACTTAATAAAATCTGTTGTGCTTAGTTACAATATAACTGTACCCAGCGTGTTTGTTGTGGTCACGGACAGGTCTCTTCTGTCAGATCTCACAGATCTTACACATTAGTGTGCAACAGTAGTTTAGAGCACCAAAACGGTCCCCAACAAAGTCACAAATGACATTCTCTGAGACTGTGACTATGGTGTATTATTTCCCCCGGTGTTCTACTCAACCACTCTGCAGTCTTTGACGCAGTCAACCATACCATCTTTCTCTAACAACTCTCCTCCATTGTCCAGCTCGGTGGGACTGCCCCTTCTTGATTCTACATTTACCTATCCGACTGTAGTGTGAGCATCTCCAGAAAAGCCTTCCTGCTTGCTGATATCCAGGTCTGGATGAGCAGAAATTTTCTCCAATTAAATATTTGGAAGACCAAAGCCATTGTTTTCGATCCCCATCACAAACTCCATTCCCTAGCCACTGACTCCATCCCTCTCCCTAATATCTGTCTGAGGCTGAACCACATTGTTCGCAACCTTGGTGTCATACTTGACCCTGACCACATATCCATGGCATAACTGAGACCGCCTATTTCCACCTCTGTAACGTCGCATGTCGCTGCCCTTGCCTCAGCTCATCCGCTGCTGAAATCCTCATCCATGCCTTTGTTACCTCTAGACTTGACTATTCCAATTCCTGGATGGCCTCCCACGTTCTACTCTACGTAAACTTGAGGTCATCCAAAACTCGCTGCCTATGTCCTAAATCACACCAAGTCCCGTTCACCCAGCACCCGTGCTCGCTGACCTACATTGGCTCCTGATTAAGCAATGCCTCGATTTCAAAATTCTCATCCTTGTTTTCAAATCTCTCCATGGCTTCTTTCCTCCCTATCTCTGTAATCTCCTCCCAGCCCCACAATCCCCCCCCCCCCCCCCCCCCCCCCCCCCCGAGATGTCTGCTCTCTTGAGCATCCCTGATTATAATTACTCAACCATTGGTGGCTAAGCTCTGGAATTCCCTGCCCAAACCTCTCCACCCCTCTTTCCTCCTTGAAGACGCTCCATAAAACCTACCTCTTTGACCAAGCTTTTGGCCATCTCCCTTAATTTTTCCTTAAGTGGCTTGGTGTCAATTATTTTTTTGACTGATAATAATCCTGTGCAGCGCCTTGGGACATTTTACTACGTTAAAGGCACTATATAAATACAAGTTACTGTTGATAAGAGATAGCTCCACCACCTCACTCGAAGTCTTCACCAGCTCTGTGTTGTCAGAATGCTTGTCCAACATCCAGTCCTGGATGAACACAATTTCCTTCAGCTAAACATTTAGAGGATTGAAGCCACTGTCTCCAGTCCCTGCCACGATTCCCGTTCCCTTGTCACTGACTCCATCCCCCTCCCTGGCCACTGTCTCAGCTTGAACTAGACTGTTTGCAACTTTGGTGCCCTATTTAACTCCAATCTAAGCTTCCGAACCCCATAGCTTCTCCATCACAAACTTCCATTGCCTGTCTCCACCTTGTCTTCGCTACACTGACTCAATTAAAATTCTCATCATGTTTAAATCTCTTCCCATTTCTGTAACCTCATTCAGCCCTGCAAGCCCCTCTTTCCTGAACTCTCTGCTCCTCTGACTCTGGCCTTTTGTATCTTCCCCCTACATTCGCCCCACCATTGGCAGCTGTGACTTCAGCTGCCGAGTCCCCATGCTTTAAAATGTCCTCCTAAACCACTCAGCATCTCATTAAAACCTACATCTTTCACCAAGCGTTTGTGCACATCTGTCATTTGGCCAGGTTTACAGATAATCATTGAAACCCCAACTTAAGACATTTGAATACAATATGCTGATTAAATACTTTAATATGACGTAGAAAACCATGGATATTTCCATTTTCAGTTTTCCCTTTAATAATTAATACGATTGAGAGGCACAAGACTCACATACTATAATGATTCTCTCCCGTGGAAAAGTCACCTCGATTCCAAACACTCCGGGTTTTGCCGAATCTGTTCTCATATCCCCAGTCTGCAGCTCAATCGGACTTTTGATTATACATGCAATACTGTCGTCTGCCATTTTAGCCGTGTGTATAAAGGAGATTGGTGTTCGACGTAACCATTTGCCAGTGGAATAATGGAAGATTGACATTGCAATTGGATGGTGCCTAAATATTTCAAACCACTCGAGTTGGTAGAACTTCATTATGGGAATTCTAAGCCGCTAGCATTTTAGGAAACTCTATCGATTATTGTATCTACAAAGCATGCTAGAGATAGTGAAGCAGGAAAATAAATGCTACAAAAAAGATTGCCTCCATTTTAACTTAATTTACAATTTTGGCACGTTCAAATTTCTGTAGTCAATGTAAATCTGTTGGGATACTCTAATCAATCCCAATACTAAATATCAAAAATTACTGCATCACCGTCTACAAAAAATATGCCTCTACTGCAGTGATGTTTCATTATACTGCCAATTGGAATGATAGCATTGGGAAGCAATTCAGTTCTTTGTCTACTGCTCACTTTTAAAAAGCTATTTTTCTCTTTAAAAAAGACTTGTATTTATATAGCCTTGAATGACCATTGGATGTCCCAAAGCACTATACAGCCAATGAAGTACTTTTTGAAGCGTATTCACTGTTGTAATGTAGGAAATACGGCAGCCAATTTGCACATAGCAAGGTCCCACAAAACAGCAATGTGATAATGACCAGGTAATCCATTTTAAGATAAATATTGGCTCGGAAACTGGGATGACTCCCCTGCTCTTTTTCAAAATAGGATCTTTTACATCCACAGGAGGGGGCAGTTTAACATCTCATCTGAAAGATGGCACCACTGACAGTCTAGCACTGCACTGGAGTATCAGCCTAGACTTTTTTTGTGCACAAGTCTCTGGAGTCGGACTTGACCCATGCCCTTCTGACTCAGAGGCGAGGGTGCTCCCAACGGAGCCAAGGCTGACACTTCCTCTTGAGGTCACTCCAGGGCTATTTTCAAATTGCCAGATGCTAACGAGCTTTAGGCTGGTCTCAGTTAGGGCAGCAGTGGGGCACAATGCCACTGGTCTCAGTGTGAGCAGACTAAGGGGGAACGGGGAAATCTGGGACCTTACTCTAATAACCATGCAGGGACCATCTTGTATACGGCATTGGATGCACAGAGCATCACGCTCAGATGTGATGCCTCACATTTGAAGTCCTGCTGCACTGCAGTGTTAACCTGGATTATAGGCTTAATTCATAAAGTGGGTCTTGAACCCAAAACCTTCTATCAAATGAGGGAAACTGACCCCTACAATTATTACATCCAGAACAGCTTGTAAGATGCATTTGAAATTGAGTGTAGTTTCTCTCACTACACGGGATAGGGAACAATGAGAAAGGAAAGGGGGCTTTGTTTTTGCTGGGAAGTGGGATTGGATGTGGATATTAGGGCTTTAGTACCTCATGTAACCATAGCCCTTCATGCAATAACTGGGCAAGTATATTCTAATGTTTCATATCTCAGATATTGATATACTGCAGCTCGAATGGTGAAACCTTCAACAAAATAATAATACACTTTATCTAAAATGAGACAAAATGCTGAAAATGATCATTTGAAGCTGCCCAGCCCGGGTTGAACACTCACACAATTCCACCAGTGTTTATAATATTTAACAAATCACAGGACATAGGAAAACATACCTCAGCGGCGGGCCCTAATTCCCGAACCAATGCTGACAATTGCTGTCCCGTTATAAGTGAGGAAAAGGCAGGTTCCTCACCCACACATCCGGGGCCTGGAAAGCGCAGCGCCACCATGGCAACCGATGACGTGCCAGGAGGAGGCGGAGCCGGGGAGCGGGCACGTTACGTCCGCTGGCCGAAAGGCGGGGCCGCGGGTTGATCGGCGATTGCGCGCGCGGAGGGGGCGGGGCAACAGATCACGTGTGGTTGGGACGTTACTTAGAAAGGGCGGGTTGCAGCGCGTGATGGTGATCACGTGGCTGCCGACTATATATAGGACGTCACCGGGCGTTGGCGCCCAGAAGCGGGACAGCGCTGCGCGCGTGTGTTGTTTTGTAGCTGGTGGCGCGAGGCCCGTTAGGGCCAGAAATGGCTGCTTCGCCTGTAATCTGAAGTGATATTCGACGTGAATTGAAAACTTAGCTTCAATCCACGAGTTGTGCGTCGCATTCGAGTGAAAGCAGTAAATACCTGGGCTGAGTGAAGGGCGCGAGGTTACACGGAGGCTCCAAGGGTTTTTAAAACGCGCGCAGTCTGTAGTCACGGACAACCTGCAGAGCCTCCTCAATAATCAGGAAACAGCCCTGCAACACACGGTGCCACAAGTATCAATGCTTACTTCTCCTTCAGCTCATCAAAGGCCAGATCTTTACAGGCCTTCAATGCAGGATATTTTGTTTTGAGCTCGATGGATGAGGAACAGGTTTAGCCACAATGCCAATTACCCATTTTTGAGGAATATTTGTATCCAGAAAGGCTTCCAAAGATAAAACTAAACACTTTTTTCATAGCAATGAGATGCAACTTGTGCTCAAAATCAGGTTATGAAAATCTGAGGGAGGAGGGCAAGTGATACTGAGGCACTGAGTCAAAAAAGAATATTACATGATGGACTTTCTAAATAAAAGTTCTCTGCCTCATGGAACATAAAAAATAGGAGTTGGCCATGTGGCCCCTCGAGCCTACTCTGCCATTCACTGAGATCCTGGCTGATCTGATCGTGGACTCCGCTCCACTTCCCTGCCTGCTCCCCATAACCCTTTACTTACTCCCTTATCGCTCAGAAATCTCTGGAAGCATCAGCTTTTACTGAGCTGTACTTCAATGGGCAATTGCTGCCCTTTGGTGCTGTGTCCAAGTTGGCTGGTCTCAATCTGTATCTAGAAAGTGGAAATGTTTGGGTGAGGGCAAAGATCAAATCTCAAAACCCCCAATGTCCACACACACTTCCAGCTGGGGAAGTCAGTTTGTCAGGCTGAGATTTCTCCTGCTGAGACTGGCTGCCTTTCTCCTGTGTTCAGAACACTGTTCAACACAAGACCACAGGCAATCTTTTTTTATAAACATGGCTGAAAAATATTTGGAATGGTGCCCAGACTTCCTTTTGGAGAGGAATGATGGGGAGGGTGTTACACCCGTCATGTGTGAATTCAAACATTTAACAACCAAACCTCTCCTGCCATAAAAAGTGAATTATAAATGACCAATTATACTTTTGATGTTGCATTAATCAAATGGCAGTGCAGCTAATTTCCTTTTAAAGGAAGAAAGTGAATGTCTTTGTTTCTCCCAGAGCTGAGAATCACAGATATTGATACTGAATTTAATTTCTCAGCTCGCAAGGTGTTTCTACCCAATTCTAGTGAGTTTTAAGAGACCAAAGCAGTTTCTAACACCGCAGGAAACTATTGGGTATAGGTCCATCTGCCTGTGCTGGCTCTATACAAGTGTGCTCTAAACCTGATTTCACTACCCCAATTGTTGTCTGTCTCATCTGCTTCAAATGTTTATCTACTCTTAAGAAATGCAACATTTCATCTGAAATATTCAATGCTTTTAACAATTGTGAAGCAAAAATAAGTCTCTCCCAAATGACTTAAATTTACTGCCACAGACTGCCCATTAATTAATTTAATTTTTAAAACTGTTCCAGCATCTGAGCTGTCTCCTCTCCAGTATAAATACAACTATCTTGTCTTAACTAGTTTCTAATCCCTGCAAAAACCTCTGACTTGGCTCAAGTATTAGAAACTAATAAGTGAATAAATTAGCATCTGAAAAATCTACGAGAAAATCAATTAGCATTTAATTTACTAATTTCAGTGTCTGCTGTGGTTGTGGGTAGCCCTCTTGCCTCTTAAGTCAGAAGGTTGTGGGTTTAAGTCCCACTCCATGGACTTGAGCTAAAATTTAGGCTGACACACCAGTGCAGTGCTGAGGTGCCCTCTTTTGGATGAGACGTTAAACTGAGTCCCCACCTGCACTCCCAAGTGAACATAAAAGATCGCATGGCACTATTTTGAAGAGGAGCAGGGGAGTTATCTGGTCCTGGCCAATATTTAACCCTCAATGTAACATTGTTTGTGGGAGCTTGGTTGTATGCACATTGGCTGCAGTGTTTCCCACAAGACAACATGACTACATGTCTCTTGTGCCCTGCCCCCCCTCCCCTGAGAAAAAACAAAATGGAGGCATAACGTTGGGACAAGGCAAGTAGCTAAATAAAATGGGTGGTACTGATTCTCCGTGATAGTGGGCAGTAAAAATGGCATAATTCTTAATATTTTGGGTGAAAACGTGGGCAGGCAATGTTCTTTTTAATGGCTGCTTACTGCCCATTATTGCTCAGATTGAAAGCGGCCATTTTATTTGCACTTACCTGACTTAGGCCCTGCATTATGCCTCCCTCCATTTTGTTTTTGCATATTTGAAGAATCCATGATCCTCTAGATTTGAAGATAATCACCCGAGCCTCCATTGTCAATGTTACTCTTAAGCTTCTGATCAGCAATCACTCGTAAAAATAATCACACGGGCGTGCATGTGTTTTATATATTTAAGTGGACTGTTAAAACCGATCCGCTTGTCTTTTTATCACTGATGTCCTTGCCTAAGTTGTGGAGTTCCTCGATTTTTGGTAGTTGCGGAGTAGTCTGGGCGATTACTCCAGCCCCTTTTGCAGGAAATCTCCAGTGGGATGGGTTTGCTTGTGGTCCCATGACTGTAATCGATCACGGAGTTGCTGTTCAGCTACATTAAGTCCACATCAATGACCAGTTACATTTTCCACTCTACTCAGATCATTCAAGACAGCTTTACAATTGTATGCTTTTTTTACGACCATAAATTGCGCTGCATTAGTTTAGGGTGGATTCATTGTGCACCGTTTGGCAAATTGAGAATAAAACCTGAGTGAACAGTTCCTCAGTTACTTTTAATGCTCTATAGTTTTCAGTCATTTTGATTGCAGATAGTAAAGGGTGCGCCACCAAATGGAAACCATTGATACATTTCTGGTTAGAAAATTTTAATAACTGCTCAAGACAACGAGTCAACTGGTGTCAGAACTTTTTGCGCCATGGGAGGGTGAAAGGTTTAACTGCATATTTGACAAATCCACATTCCTCTCGATTTGAAGATATGTGGAAGTTGAATTAAAATTACTGATTCCATCTGGTACTTGCGGTATCTGCTAAGCACAGTACAGCTGGTACCTGTCTGCAAGTCTTTTTAAATTCACCAGAGTTTTGTTACATCAGGTTGATTTATTACAAACTAAGAGAATTTCTCAAAGTAATGCACTACATTATTTAAGATTCTGAACTTGGCTGGAAACTGGCCCCAAGTTTCCACATGATTTGCTCCTGATTTTTAGGAGCAACTGGTGCAGAACGGAGTATCTTAGAAATCGGAATTCTCCACATTGAGTTTTCTGCAGTTCTAGTCAAGTAGAACAGTTTCACTTTGGAACTGAATTTTTTTTCAAAAGGGGGCATGTCCAGCCACTGATGCCTGATTTGAAAGTTTCCACAGTGAAAATGTACTCCAAACTAATTTAGAATGGAGCAAGTGAAGATTTTTGTAGGCTTGAAAAAAACCTTGTCTACACATTAAAAAATCAGGCGCAGGTTACAAATTAGGTGTCGGGAATGAGGTGGTGGGGGGGGGGGAAGGTAAGTCATTAAAGTCTACAATAAATCCTTAGTTATGCTTATACAAATATTATACAAATAAATCCAACCTGAATAAAAATTTATAAGCAAAGAAAGATTAAATAAACCATCTTCCTACCTGTGTGAAAGTGCTTCAGGCAGGCATTTCAGTCAGCGGTGTGGCGTCGGTCCCGACGACGGGAGGGAGGGGCAGGCAGGCAGCCAAAGATACAGCAGCAGCCTTCGAGCTGTGAGGGGGCCGAGGTCATTTGGACAGGAAGAGGCAGCCACATCGACCGTTTTATATTTACATTTGCAGAATTGTCAACACCACATTATGCAATGGTTCAGCATCAATTCACTGCATAGGAGAGAATTGATTAGAGCTCACCGCACCAGGAACGTCGTCGACAATATCGAACCAGGCGCTCGTACCTGGACATGAGCGAGGCTGATTGTGTGAAAAGGCTGTGTTTTCGTAGAGAAGTTGTCAGAGATCTGTGATATGGTGAGAGCAGATTTGCAGCCCAGAAGCAGAAGGATAACTGCCTTGTCTGTTGAAGTGAAGGTAACAGCTGCACTTTCTTTCTATGCCTCGGGATCGTTTCAGGCTACAACTGGAGATGTGTGTGCCATCTCAACGTGCAATACATGCCTACGTTTACTAGGTCACGGCTGCACTTTATGCGTGAAGGAATGACTTCCATCAATTTCCCAATGACCGTACAAGCGATCCATGAGAGGGCTGTTACCTTCAGGATTTCCGGCTTCTCAAAGGTACAGGGCTGCATTGATTGTACCCACATCGCCTTGCGAGCACCCGTGGAGGATTCTGAGCAGTACCGAAATAGGAAAGGTTTCCACTCTATCAATGTGCAGCGCATCATGTCAGTCGATGCGAGATACCCTGGCAGCATCCACGATGCGTTCATCCTACGCGACAGTGTTCTATCTGACCCAGCAGCCAGAAGGGCAGAGCTGGCTACTGGGAGACAAAGGGTACGGCCTGACCACCTGGCTCATGACGCCCATACGCGTGACACGGACAGAAGCTGACCGTCAATATAACATGGCGCACATTGCGACGCGCAGCATCATTGAGAGCACCATTGGCATATTGAAACAGCGATTCCGATGCCTGGACCATTCCGGAGGACAGTTGCAATACTCTCCTCAGATGGTCGGTCACTTCACTGTTGTGTGCTGCATGCTTCATAACTTAGCCATCATGAGGCAGCAGGAGCTGGTAGTGGAACCCGAAGACCGACGTGAGGGTCCAGTGCATGATATTATCCACATCCTGGTCTTCCGTAATACTAACGACAATCAGGAAAGCATGCAAGTGCCTGATGCGGAGCACGAGGTCGGAGGAGGGCCGTCCATCGTGCCCCTTTAACGATTGCTCGAGACTTGCGCCAGCAGCTCATCCGTGAATGCTTCAACTACTGATGCCTGAGGGCTCTGTGACCACTTTTGCATATGGACATGTTTATTCTTTGCAGTTGTTCCTACCTATAATGGAACATGAAACAGTTTTAATGAAAAAATATTTTATTGAAATTCACTAAAAATATTTGTATCAAACTATACTTTTTTAATGACTCTTGAAGATCACTTAAAAACTTGTAAAGTTACAAAACACTATGTGAAAAATTTTACACTCTTGATCACTTACACTTCAAGATCACTTTTTAGATGCAAAATTAAATAATTTACAGAATGTGTGAGCATTTACACTACAAGATCACTTAAAAACCATAAGATCCCTTAAACTTACAAAACAATTTCAATTTGAAAAACGCTACTATAGCTACATCAAGAACAAGAACAGCAAAGAAAGGCTGCAACCATATCTCTGAATGTTCACTTCCTCATGGGGGTATCATTTGATTGGCCGGGCTGTGTGCCCTTATTGCAGCAGCTACCTCAACCAGGCCCTCCCTGACGGCCTGTGCCGTCGATTGCACTCCCTCAGACATTCCCTCCCTAAGTTCCCGTGTCATTACTGCTATTTCTCCCGTCAGGGCCGTCAACTCTTCACCTACTGCATTGACGCCACCGATGAGTGATCGGGTAAGCTCATTGGTCTCCATACCCAATGCCACAACCTGAGTCGCATCTGTTGCACGCTGCATCTCAGGAGAGCGTGTCTCCAATCTCCTCCTCTGCCTGGGTCTGACTCGTGGCACCACTACACTGGGAGGCGCGGGCACGGACTGTGGGATGCTTGGTGTTGCAAGCAGCACCACTACACGGAGGCGCAGGCTGGGACTGTGGGGGACGCTCTGTGTTCCAGACGGCTGAACTGGAGGGAGAGGCTCGGGCTGGAATGGTGGGATGCTCTGTGTTGCAGACGGCAGCACTCTAGTGTGAGCCGTGGGCTGGGATGTTGGACGAATGGGTGTAAACTGCTCCATGATATCAGCAGCAACACTGGGACCCGAAGCGTCGGAATCAAAACCATTGTAGGTGGAACCAGAACCAATGCGAGAGGGAGGCGCAGGCTGGGACGGTAGTGCACTGACTGTAGAATGCTGCATTATACCAGCAGCACCACTGGGAAGCGAAACCATGGATACTGGAACCAAGACCGATGGGGGCTCAAACATTAAATTGGAAGCTCCCCCCTGCAGACAGTTCAGTCATCGTTGCCATCTCCAGTCTGGATCGTCCGCAGCTGGTTGTACTAGTTCTTGTTCTGTACCCTCAGGATCCTTCGCGTTGGCAGCAGCAGCATCATCATCATGTTCTGCAAAGTACATCAGAAGTCAAATGCTTAACAGCAAGGGAGGGGGCCGGGTGGGTGGCATGAGTACTCACACATAGCAGGCCAGGCAGCAGGTTGATTTAAAGGGCCACGATACATTTTCAGGACTTGCCCTCTTCCTCGCATGCGGGCCCAGCTTGTGCTGTACCGATTGCTTTTCTCCGTGTACAACTCATCATAGCAGCTACCCTTTGTTCCAAGGGTGTCAGTGGATGCAGATTGGGCACGCCTTCTGTCTGAGTTGCCTCCCTTTTGTTGTGGGCCAATTTCTTCTGCAAAGAGTAAAATATAACTTTTTACAGAGTGTGTCAGTCTGTTACGAATAAATTAAAAATGGGAAATATTACTTACACTAATACTTCTTTTTACACTGACTTCCAGATCTCATGGTATGCACCACTGCGCAGTAATCTTCTGCAACTTGGTTCCAGCGTTTCTTCATTTCTTTTGGTGGCACTTTGCTGGTATCTAGCTCCTGCCATCTCTGCTCAACTACGTTGACTAATATCTCCACTTCCTCATGTAAGAAATTCTTTGTTCTTGGTGGACATTGATCCATTGCAAAGTTGAATTGCCACTTTTATTTCTCCAAACACAGTCCTTAATTTGCAGGCACGGGTTCTGCAAGTTAGAACTCACTGATTTCAGCAGGTGATTTATTCAGCAGTGCTGCTAAAAGCACTCCCTCACACACAGAAATATCAAGAAAATTAAAATACAAGCCTTTGCAGTGGTCGAAGAAACAAAATGGCCGAGTGCCAATGTTTACTTAACACTGCGCGTGCGCAAACACCAACAAAAAAAACTAATTGAAATGGTACCCGCCCCCTCCCACTTACAAAATCAGCGTGAGTGGTAGGCTCCGCCCCCTGGGCGCCGTGCCAAGCAGACATCGAGCTGCAAGGCGCTCAAGAATAGCACGTTTTGCGAAAACGGGCGCCCAGCTCGGAGGGGTGCCCGTTTTGCCGCGTGTGGAAACTTAGGGCCTAATAGTGTACTTAACGACAAACAAATGGCCAATAATACGGAATGTTGCCTGCAACTAAAATGGTATGGTGACTGTATTTTACTTTAGTCAATAGGTATGGCATTTCATTGATTTTATTCCTCAGCATAGTTCTGTTGGATGAACAACCCTTGTTCATGTTCCAAGATCTTAATTCATGTTGAATAGTGATGCATTAAACTCCTAAAGTGGTCTGATATACTCTATTGGGGGCTATCAATATTGGAATAAAAGGAAAACAAGATTGGTGGTAAAACAGTGAAATGCTTCACCATGGGAGAGCTCCTAAAGCGTTACAATAGTGGCAGTAAGCTCAATGATCAGGTAAACAAAATGGAGCATCAATAAAAAAATTTTTAATTAAAAGGGCAGTACAGGCATTAATACATTTTAATAGGACAGCAGTTGAAAAACTGAGTATTAGTGAGATAGGAGTTAAGCTGTACGATCACCTGTACTTAATAGATAATAGAGGTCCATGAAGAGTCTGATATTAAAAAGGATACCTGAAGGAAAAATCAGAAGAACACTAGATTTTCCCTGAATTTACAGACACTAAGATAGTGTCAGTTTAAATTAAACTGAATAGGACAAAGGACACTGGTAAAAGGTAACTAGGACTGCTTTCAGGAGGTCCAGAGTGGTAGAGAAGTAGGGTAGGGAAGTAAAAACCTAGAATCATTGAAGAAACAATTAGATGCTGCAGGATGTGCTGAATAGTCTCTATCTGTGAGGATCTTGTTTGGTAATATGTGTCAAGGTCATCTGGGAAAACCATCCTTCGGCTTAAAACAAATTCAGACTCTCAAAAATGTCACGAGGGACACTGGCAATCACACATTTAATAATGTTTCCTAAAAGTTGTTATATTGGACACATTTTATCCTTCCCAGAAGTGAGACACAGTACAAGAATGTTTTAGCTGAATAACATATTTTATAAAACTTGTAATTTGTATTAAACTCTGCTAGACCTTCCACTGGTGGGGTGATATTTCCAGCCTTTGCATTTATTTTTCAGTATCGTTGGAATATTGTTCATTTTAAAAACTGCTAGTTTTGCATTTCTAATTTGGGCGATAGCCTTAGCGATGTGAAATGGGCCTTAGCAATGTATTCAGTCGTGCAAGGCTGGCGTCCATAGCAACAGCTGTACTGCGTACGTGCATGTTTTTCTCAGGCAAAAAACTTTTACCCATGAGACCTGGTCTCAATCAATAACATTACAAAACCTTTTTTTTTCTTCTAGACCCTGTTGCTTTATAAAATAAAATTTATTAGCCAACTCCCTTTCCTTCCTCAGTAATGTATTTGTCTGTAACTTTGCTCATTTTATTCTTCCATCTCTATTCTGCAGCATGTGATCAGTGATTGCTATAAATGCCCTTAATTTGTCCTCAACAAATACAAAGTGATTAGGTGATAAGAGTCAAAAAGGCCCTTAAAATCACACTCATTGATTCTTTTTCTAAAGCATATATTTGGGCCAGCAATCATTTGGGCTAAATGCCGAAAGTTTTCTATTATGAGCACAATGGCAGTGCTCTGGAGAAGATGGAGCTACTGAGCACCCATCTTCAAAGTCAGAAAACGTTCCTCCCGACGATCAGGTGCTGTCACCATTGGTGGTATGACACCTTGGGGTGCAGTGCCTTATCCCACGACCGTCGATTGCTGCATAGCATTGGCATTCGCCTCTGGGTGTTCTCCCTCACCGTGGCAATCAGCTCCGCCATGTCCTCCAATTGACGGGCTGCTAAAGCCGTGATGTTTTGGGACAACTCTGCAAGAGCCGCCTGTCGCGCAGCGTTCCCTCGCATGCCGCTTGATCCCACTTCCTCTGGCCGGATTCCAGGAAAAGTGGAATCAGACGAGGAAACCGGTGGCCGCAGGTAGAATCCCTTCTCCATTACCTCTCCCTCATCCACCACAGTGACAAAGACCATCTCTCATTCCCTCCAATGATTCCTCTCTGCCAGAGTGTCATCTCTGGGAAGCGCAAGTGCAGACACTGTTGGTAAATTGCCTAGGGAAAACGCCGAGTGCGTCGTTTAAGGATCCGGTCACTTTTTTTTCATGAACAGATTAAAGCTTTGCAGAACGTGAATCAAAGGTTCAGATAGAGAGGATACAATATCAGAATTGGAAACACAAAATTCATTTAATGTCTGCATTTATTTTTTGATCTAAACAAATATAAGCCATCCCTCGAAATCGAGGAAGACTTGCTTCCAGACCCTGTCACAGGTGGGACAGATATTCGCCGGGGGAAGGGGGATGGCACTGATTTACCACACGCTCCTTCCTCCTGCGCCTGACCTCTTCACGCTCGCAGCATTGATATTCAAAGTCCTTTCTCCAGGCGTCAATGGTGATGTCGCACTTCACCAGGCAGGGAGTGGAATGCCCAGCGAAGCTGATCTAGTGTGGTTAGTGCTTCAATGCCAGAGATGTGATCTTGCGGGGACATTGCCTTGATGTGTCTTCTGTAAGTTGTCCATGTCTCTGATCCATACTGGAGACCATGACCTTTGTGGTAGGTTTGAGAGGTTGCTCTTAGAACACTTCCTCAGGCGGCCGAAGGCTGCGCTGGCAATCTCTGCATCTCCCGAGGTATGGGAAGTGGTCCACGTTGTCGAGAGCCTTGATCTTGATGACTGGAGGGCAGTACTGTGCGGCGAGGACAAGCTGGTGTATGTCCTTTGTCTTACGGATGTTGCTTTCATATGCTTCGGTGGATACATCAACTATATCCTGCAGTTTAGTCTCTGTGCGCAGACGCAGGTCTTCGAGGCGACGTAGATTAGCTTCCCACTGGTTACCACTAGTTTAGTTCCACAGTGAGGTGGAGCATGGCAGCGAGGAAGATTAAGAGGGTTGGAGCGATGTCGCAGCCCTGTTTGACCTCGGTTCGGATGTGGACAAACTTTTGGGGTAAAACGGAGGAGGACTCAAAAAGGCAGTTGTCGTGCTGCAAAGATCATGTCCATTGTTCCCCGGAGAAGACGTTTGAGGAGGTAGCGGGGAGGTTCCCCTGTACTTGCCACAGTCGGATTTGTTCCCATCACTGCATCTGAGATCTCCCGGCATGCTCTCCTCCTTCCAAATGAGAGATGATGTCATGTATCCCATATTTTAGTGCCTCAGCAGTAATTCCATCTGCACCCATAGCCTTGTTGTTCTTGAGCTGTTTTATGGCTTTGCCAACCTCTTGCAGCGTTGGCGTTTCACTGAGGTGGTGGCTGGTAGCATTCTGCGGGATGGAGGATTCCAGCGGGCCCTGACTGTCTCGAACGTAGGTGGCCTCGACTGCAGTGAACAATCCTCATATGTCGTGGCTGTCGGCTAGTTGTTGTATCACCTGCGCTTTCTCCATCCACCACCTGTTCTTTAGGCCCGTCCTATTTTGTTAGACTGTCTGTAACACTGCTTTTACTTGCATCTCCTGATCGTAACCAAGTCTTTCTTCACAGGCTTATGGAGGACTGACTGGGGCTCTTACCTGAGTCCTTAAGTGCCCCGCCATTAATTTTTTTGCGGCACTGCTTCTGCTCTCCCCTCTGCTTTGGGGCTCTGGTAATATTGCTGATGGAGTGGGTTTTATGCTATTTGAGTGATTTTCGTGTTCTAGACATTTTATCACGTGAAGGGTGCCATTGGAGTTGGATTTCCCTACTCCCCCCTCTGTGGCTGTGTGTTTGCCCTCTATCGAAACATAGAAAATAGGTGCAGGCATGGCTGAACATGCAACTTTAGTACCCCATTCCTGTTTTCTTGCCATACCCCTTGACCCCCTGAGTAGTAAGGTCTACATCTAACTGAATTAAGGGAGACTTTGCATCGAGCCCAAAGAGAGGCAGACCACCGACCTTGTCGAGTAAGATGCAGTTGTAGCTGCAGTAACAATGTAAGATACCCACTCATACCTCCCTTTATGCTAAATATCCGACCCTATGATAACAATGACATAACAATTATAAAGATTGAGAGAAAGGTTCCGCTCGAACTCCCAAAACCAGAGAACTGAAGTTACATCAACCCACCGCCAGCTCGCGGCTGCTCCATCAGCACTCCCGTGGCCTTTAAATTTCAATGAGTTACAAGCTTGTGTCAAACAGTTAGGGTCAATAATCCTGCCGCATTCCGTAATTATCATCCCACCAGCGACATGAAGAATGTTAGTATGTCCGCCATGATGGAGGAATTCCCAAATATTCTTACTCCACTTAATAAAACCACAAGGTCCAAATGAGAGTCCGCATCTTCACATCGGTCAAAACGCATGTCAATAAGTCGGACAGTATTCAAAAGATTGCTTGGATAGAAACACAGCTCCATCACCCAGTAAGGTTGATGCCAATAGAGCTGAAATGAAAGCATTGACCCACCGCCCTGCAGCACAAATCACTGTTTCCCTCCGGCTCAGGCCACCAACTCACGATGACCTCTTCACTCGGAGAGACGGTCATGGTCAACCAGTTGTATAAGCTTTGCTTCCCGAGGACCAATCCCAAATTATGTTGATAGATACCGGATCATCCATTACACTTTTCCATGCCACATATTCAGAGCGTCAGCTTAGTGCGGGAAAAACAGGGACCCAGTTCAAATTCGAGAACCTGTATACATGTGTATGTCTAATGGAAAGGGGATATTGGGTAGTGATACACTTCGTTCAATAACAGCTATAGTAGATGGATCGAAAGATAATGCCTGTTTAGCTCCAGAAATGCACCAGAAATAATTGTACTGACTTTATCATCCGGAGCCTAGTCCCAATTTTATAGGTCCGCTGCTTATTTACTGCCGCTCAATCGACTGTTTGTCTATATGGCCGAAACTATAATGTCCTTGCACAAATCCACACGAGGCACATTCTATGGACAAGGTAATTCATAGGACTGCGTGGGACCTGACCTCCCTTTTTATATACCTGGATGACCAGGTGACCCATGTGCATTTCTTATATATACAGTATTGCAGTGTTACATAAAGGTTATACAAGTCCTGTGTCCCTGTCACCTGTGGTGATTCGTTGAGTTTAACCACTATGGCCCTATTCCCCTCTTTGTCTATTACAGTACCCTCAAGCCAATTTCAATATATCTCCCCCTTGAATTTCAGTCATGGTACTCGTTTTGGGACTGGCGCTTGCCCTCAGAGACCCCTGTGAGTGAGTGCGGTCGGGACCCATAGGCCAGCAGAAGGCGCGATAGGCGGCATTGAAGGGAAGGGTCCTTGAATCCGGAGCGTCCTTGAATCTGGAGCATGCCTTGTTTTAGGATTTGGACCGAAGCCGTCTTGAACGGTGCTACCCGACTTGAACTCCTGGAATTCGTAGCTTGTGAAACGTGGGCCATTATTGCTAACCAGTATGTCCGACAAGCCATGGGTTGCAAATACCGCGGTGGATGTCGTACACGAGAACGGGCCCGTGTAGTATGTGACCATGGCCTGGCATTACCTAGCCTGGCACACGTGCTAGTGTTCCAGGTCAGAATCAATTCCCGGCCTCAATGGCCTTCATCAGCACGATGCCTGGGTGCTCGCTGTGGAGTTCCCTGATGAATGCCATCCATCCATTTCACAGGGCATGCTCCATGTGCGGGCGCTTTAATCAAGGATAGGAGGGGATCTCTGTTGGTCCAGATTTTGATCTGGCGGGCTGTGATGGGGCATTGACAGCCATGATCATCTCAGCGCTTTGCTCCGCTGCCCCCTCAGTGGTGGACAGTGGCAGTGTAGTGCCCATCGCAAGACAGGCTTGTGGTCCGTTTCTAATTCGAACCTCCTGTACATCCGCGTGCTTCGTCTGGTGTTGATCTAACTGCTGTGACCTTAGTCCTTTATTGAACAGCTGTGGTGCACCATTGTACTTATACGTTAAATGGACCAGAGTAGTTGGCCCTCAGCGTTGCCCTTCTGCAGCACGCACCCAACCCCATAGGACGATGCATCACATGTCAGAACTAATTTCTTACGGGGGGTCGCTTATTTGAACAAAGTAAGTTCCGCGCCTGACAGTCCGTCCCCCCCCCCCCCCCCAAAACAAAGGCCTACCCGGTCCAGTCGGCGTAGCACCACCTCCAGGTTGTGGAGGTGTTCCTACGATTGTTCTGGGAATGGATTTGATGTTTCTTTGAAAAATCGACTGATGGTGGTCAGTAGTTTAGATTTGTCGGCCAGTTCTTGGATCATGTGGCAAAAAGGTCCTCTTGTAGGGACACCTGGTTGATACTGGCCTTGTAGTCGCCTGACCGAGCCATCCGCTTTTAGGACAGGAACAATGCGGCTCACCCCCCCCCCCCCCCCTCAATTTTCTCCCGCATCACGTACGTCACAGCTCTGGCTTTGGTGCACTGGTCTGGCGTCCAGGTTGTACCTTTTGAACATCAATTTGCTGTAGGACCTGTGAGCACAGGTGACGTTAGTTCATCTCAGCTGAATTATTTCTTTGGTGTACGTCCATAATTGCGTCTCAATGCGTTCTAGTTTGGGTCTGCTAGCTTTGAGTGGCCACAGCTTTTCGAATTGTTGAACAGTAATGAGTGACTGGGGAATGCCGTTTAAAAGGACTTTCTTCATCATAGGTGGCGTTTTGGTACATGAGCTGTGAATGTTTGCCACATGAACCCGCTGAACTTCAGCGTCCATTGATTTGCCCCAAGCATCATCCTGCTAATCTGCCTTGTATATTAGCCTGGCTACAGGCTTTCTGCACGTTTCTGCAGACAGACTGTTAAAATCTGCAAGTCCCCCACATCTTATTCCCATTGTTGTTGCAATGCATTCTTTGCTGATTGTCCCTTTGACTGTCCTTGAGCACTTCTTTAGTGGATGTCAATGGCCCCATCCCATGGAGGGGTGCGTAATGTCTGTTCAGCCTGCCATTGTCTCTGTTGGAGACTTACTCTTGGGTCTATTGCTGCCCGGGGTGTGTCGAACTGCCCTTACTCCCTGATCCATCTTGGTTTCCTCCTCGCCTGCCATAAAAGTCGCATTCCAAGGTCAAGTCCTTGGTCTCGATTTAGCTTTCTGAAAATCCCAGCATGACCGATGCCCTCAAAGAAATCCCTTTTCCCCCCTGCAGGCGTCTGTGAACTTAAAGGCTCGCCAAGCGCCGGAGGTCTGCAACAAAATCCGGTATGCTCTGTCCTTCTCGACGTCTGTGTATAGAATCTGTCGGGCCATGTGTACGCTGCTCACCGGTGAGCTCTTCAAAGGTTTTGTCCGCCGGCTTCTCTGGTGCTAGCAGGTCTTTCATGAGCGCGTAAGTCTTCGGTCTACAGCTGGTCAGCAGATGAGCCCTTCGCTTGTTGGCCGCTGCGTCTCCCAGCCAGTCCTTCGTGACAAGGCTCAGTCCTCACCAACACAGTACCGTTCATCTGTGCTGCCAGTGGCCATTCTTGTGGGTCATTGATTCCTGTTCCTCGCCGCCAGTGTAATGTCCTTAGACAATACCACAAATCCACACTATGGATAAGGTCATGCAGGTGAGTAGTGTCTCCCACAAAGGTTGGGTCCTAACTTACTAGTTTTATCGGGCTTAAATATGTATGCGGCCAGAGAATCTTTATTTAATGGGACCGAAGCAGTTTTAACTGCTAGTTCTCCCTAAATTCCAAGCTTGCCGCGATTTACTTGACCTGCGACGATTTCTTTTGGCTAGACTGTACAACGGACCTGTATCGCCCTTCGGCTCACTGGCACAAGGCCGGTTGATGTAAGACCGAAAACATCAAGGAAATGGGTGTCAGATCGGAGGAAGGGGGGAGACACCAAAAAGACATGTTAGATGGTTGTGAGTGATTTATGTGTCCTCTTAATATAATACATATGATTCGCATTCTTAAGTTCATTTCTAACAAGTGAGATCGTGATGGGTCCTATGCTTTCTGAGCCATTACTCGTAACTGCTCACAAGCTGGTTTCTGAAAGGATCAATCAGAGGTGGCAGAGAAATGCAGAGACACAGGAGGTGAGTGCAATCTTAACTTGACACACAACGCGTGTCTAAGGAGGCTACGCTTCCAAAAGGATGTTATCGATGAGATCTGTCAACTCATCAAGGGGGATCGTCAACCTTCCAGCACCAAGGTTCTCTACGCTTCGGGATCTTTTCAGGCTTCAACTGGCGGCTATACACTGCTGCATTCGACAGGTGACTGAAGCCCTTTATGCTCGCAGGATGGGCTTTAGAAGCTTCCCTGGGCTTTGGGTTTCTAGAGAGTAGCACACTTCCCTACACTATGCACACCGCCCTGAAAGCCTCCTTAAAGAACGCGGAGGGGCACCGCCAGAAGGTCACGGTTGGATGCTGGGGGATCAGGGATATGGACTTGCCAGTTGGCTGATGAGCATTGCAATGAAAACCACATAGCAACATGCAACATCGTCAAAGACATTTGGAGTCTTAAAGCAGTGCTTCAGATGCCTGGACCATTCACCCTGACCAGGTCGCTGAGTTTATTGTGTTCCATGCTGCATAACCTAGCTATATAGAGAGCACAACTAATGCCAGATGGGGGCTGCAAGTCCACCTCCAGAAGGAGGGAAGACTGAAGAGGAGGCTGGTGAGGACCATGGGGAAGGGCAGTCAGCCTGGCGATCGAGCCCTGGTCTCCTTCTCACCCCCCCCCCCCCCGGCCTCCAGAAGACCAGTACCCAGTGACAGTTACGCGGCTGACTGGAACGTCACATTTATAGTTAAGCGTGGCCTGACATGTACATTAATGCTTAAAACGCTTAACTAGTGCACAATAATTATTAAAATGTTCCTCCTTTCTCCACCCCCCCCCCCCCCCAAACAACAATGAACAAACTAGTCCTTTCCCACCCAGTGTTTAACACCACCCCCGCCCGTTACTTCCAGTTCAGGAGGAACTGTATTCTCCGTACTCACTAGTGCTGTAAGGTCCTGCCCACGAATTTCCTTTTCAATATCAGCCAGAAAGTTTGGGATCCGTGATTTCAAAAAGCATATTGGGTCCGTGTGAAGAGGGCTGCAAAATTAAAGGGACAACTAGGAAACCAGTCTTAGGGTATTGAAACTGTCTGGAGTATTGCAGCTAAACAAATTCTCTGGAGGATTGTGTCTCCCCAGGAAACATTAACATAGCAACAATCGACCCAGAGATAGCTATCCAGCCATGCAGACAACGCAAATATCAAAACTAATTTTCCCTATCGAGAAACAAATTCGTCAAATCGACACATTTGAAACTAGTTACCATTTAATGAGCCCGCTAAAATACGACAGATATAAGGCCCAGAATCAGGGCTGAGGCCATTTTACGGGTTGGAGAGAAGCAGCCTTAATGAGCCTTCCAAAAAGCTTGCTACCCAGCCTTCTACGCAGCTCTTCTGAACATCAGCATCTTTAGCTGGCCACACTACTCTGCTACCGAAAAAGGAAGAACTTCATCAAAGCAGAGAAAAGCAGTTCCCAGTAACTTCGGACATCACCATCGTGGCAGCAACTGACCACAGCCAACCTAACCTCAACCACCACGATCGACAAATTCTAAGAACAAAACTCCCACTCTACAATCTGTTCCTAGCTACCAACAAGTGAAACATTATCGAAACAACTTTAAAACCTACTGCTGACGAAAGGAAGTGAGTATTCACCCCATAAAATCCAATACACGCCCCACCAAGTCTTTCACGAACCACCGCTGCATTATCCCTGTTTGCCCTAGTGTTCAACCTCGTCAGAGTTAGGCATTGGGAGGTGTATTATTTTCTGTAGCCCCTTTTGAACGTGTCATGAAGTGTTCTTTAGTCCAGTGATAAGTTGTGACATTGTATTTTCTTTTCCTTAATAACATTGAAGTTCCTTGCACCAAAACCAGTTGTCTCTTGCACTTTCAAATCCCCAAATAAATCCAAAGTCTAGAATGACGACCGCGGCAGGACTTTGGAACAAAGGATGTGATGCAGAGAGTACTGTTTTGGAGGAAAGAACTAAGATGGAAGAGAGGAAATAGTGATGGGTGCTTGGTCTGTTGCGTGCTGAGTCTCCGGGAGATACTGCGTCCCAGTGCACTGCAAGCAAAGACCATAAGGAATCTAGAAAAGACAATTTGATTGGCCTGCTTACAGCGACAGGTACAGCTCCTAGATAAGAACATCGGGTCACTGTGTGGATATCTGAACGGAATATATGGAATTAAGGACAGTAAGGTAAATGGGATATATGAAAATGTATAAGCCATGGAAGAATAGCTGGGAGAATGTCATTGCAAATAGCTATGCTGATGTTGCACTAACAGTCTGTCTCAAGGTTTCAAGTCACTAATCCTGCCAATACCATCTAATTGTAACATAAAATAAATCTGCAGAATTGCAAGGTCTCAGTTAGTAGTCACACCACTAGATTGAAACATTTAGAGGCAATACTTGAGCTTTCAAGAAAAAACATCTCATAGATTGACTAATGAGTGACTGAGTTAGACTGTCAATCCAATTGTATTTTGTTATCTGATTTCAAAACTGTATAACTGTTGACGCTTTACGATGTAACTTCACCTATCCGTAGGGAGTGTGTACGCTCTATCCAGAGAGTATATCTTCTGTCTGATAGATCTTACTGGCCGGTAATAAGGACTTACTGAACAGATTGAGGTAAAAGAATCCAGGAATTTACAACTGCAGGCAGAACTGTGGGACGAGAGGTTATGGGGAGAACTCCGTAAGCTGAACGCAGCTAATGGAGAGGTTCAAGAACAGCCAGGTCACAGAGGCTAAGAATAATGAAATGACTGCGGGAAGAAAATACTCGCCTTACCCTTCAAGTAAATGCAGGTTAAAGTTAAAAGACGTACAGGCAGCTTACAAAGTAGCCAGTTAACTCTTGCTCTGTCCAAACGTTGTGGGGTGAACAGAGATTGCGGACTACAGAGCCGGGTCCGATGTCTGTGATGGGGGTCAGGGGCCCTGAGAGTCAGTTCATGGTTCCCCACACTACCCAGCACCTGGGAAAGCTCACTCCGAAGGGAGACCCCTCCAACCAGGGAGGGGATATTAACGGGTGTGATGATGCCGAGATAGCTAAAATGCTCCTCCTCTCACTGTACCAGTCCCTCTCTGCCGATAGCTAGGACATATGCTGCAATCCAGGACGACATTTTGGAAACCATGGGCTGTAATGACTGGAGTCCCTTCTCCAAAATGGAGAAGCTCATTTGAGGGGCGACCTCAACCGAATCTCCTAGCCCAGGACGACACAAATCAAAGCAAAGGCCGAGGCTTGGTTTGACCCGAGAGGTCCCCATGCCGAAGGGACACGATCCATGGAAGAGTAGCGCAGGGAAAAATTCTCCAGACTAGGAAAACCAGTCAGTGCCAAAATCCCATCTGCCCCATCCCATCCAAAACAGTGACTAGTTTACCTGTGTTCGCTCGAGTACGATGCGTGGGGAAGAAAAGGTGATGTGGACTTACCTGCTAGATATACCGGTGCATCAAACACCCTCGTCCCCACCTCGCCTCTAGCGGGGTCCCCTACAACTTAATGGGTTTCACAGGCACCGAGCAGGCTGGCTCATTCTCCGTTCATTTGGGAACACTCCACATCAATTGAACATGTGTCCTAATGAAGTGGGATCCTTGGGGCCAACTTCAGACAGGAGAGTGAGGTGGTGGTTATCCCAGAGAGCTCCGATGTATGGAGACTCCATGAGCAGAAACAGTATAATTTCCCCAGGGAGGCGCAAGGTGTATTGATGTGAAAGAAACCGGACAACTCCTGGAGACCCACGGTGGACTATCAAGTACTCCGTCGTCGCCTACCTCATCTTTGCAGTGCTGGATATTTTCAACGGGTTTTTGTCCCTCCCCTTACGAAGAGAAGACCACTACAAATTTACTTTCACACTTTGAACTGTCTCCCTCGGGGCTTCCATAACAGCAAGCTTCAGCAGACCCCAGCAGTATGTGGACGACCTGCTCCTATTCACCGATGAGGGGGAGGAGCATGGCCCATTGCTGGCTGAGCTGCTGAAGGAAGAAGGGTTTAAGGTAAACACTAAGGCACAGATCAGCAGAAGGAGGTAAAATTCCTGGGACTGACTGCGCACTGGGGAAAAAGCCATTGACACAGCTAGCTACCAGCCCCCAGAGGCTCACAGCCCACTGGTGCTCTCTAGAAAGGGTATGGGAAATTAACATAGGCTTCCGGGCCGGGAAATCTATGTAGACGGTTCAAGCACTGTATCTGCAGCTGAACAACTCACAGGCTGTGGAGTTTATGACCCGGAGGAGCATTGCCATGCTGAACTGCCGGTGGTGGTGACCCCGATTCGTGCACTAAATACCTGGCTATCTGGACTGGAAAAGATCATGGCTGCTGTTGGGGAGGAAGGGAAGGTCTATATACATAAAACTAGGCTTACTCGCACGGGCAAGCTCTGGGATGCAGCGGTTAGGAGCGGGATTGGGAGGGCAGGGGTAGCATTGCCCCCGAACCTGAAGACGGTTCAGACCCAACACGCTAGCTAGAGGGGAAAAAGTAGACGGCCCATATGGCACCGCATCATTTGCCGTTAAAGAAGGCATGCTGTTCGACAACACCGAACCACCTGGCAACGGCCGGGACTCGAAGATATCCGCGAGTTCTGTGCCGGCTGTCTGGTGTTCATTGCCAACAACCCTGACCCCCAGAAAAGGAAGGTGTCTATTGGAAATAACATGAGGGTTACAGGGACCATGGCAATCGACCAGGTCAATTACATCGGGCTCCTACCCACACTGCACCCATCCAACCAAGGGAGTCACTTCACCAGGTGGGTGCTCGGCCAGGCTTGTGTAGCATTTAGGGACCTGGTCCTCACGAGCTCATTATTGACAGAGCCATGTGAATCCCCCGGTGCTCTCGGAAGGTCAGCTCAGGGAAGGATACGGGTCGTTGCTGTGTGGGTCAGTGTTAGAGGGAAAACGGCTGTTTGACTTGTAAAGGACAGATTCCCCTGGGTAGATGGTGGTGGCTCAGGAAGCTGAGCAAGGACGCGGGACCAAGAATCTGACTGGGAATGACTCTTAAGGGGTCGGATCGTGTTCTCCAGCCAATGGCAAGATGACGGGGAAGGGATGGGGTGGGATTCCAGCCTACACGGGTGTGCGGTCCCACACCCCTCACTCCGTTAATGCCACCGAAAAAGCCATTGAAACCCTTGCCCACGACCCCGCCAATGCAAACAATAATAGACGTGTCCAAAGTATTGGTACTGACCGAAAAGGTGTTATACCAGGGAGTACACTATGCAGTAGCTTCAGTTATTTTAAACCTTACCGAGGTGCACTTACCTGACTTGTGCCAAATGTTCAAGAAATTGGCAACGTACACAAAGCAGATTTATACACGAACACGCTAAGAACACACAGGGAGACCTAGAAGGGGAACTTTGAACATTTTTACTGCATATAATACAGGATCCTGGAACTGCAAACGCAAATAAATGGTCCTAAAAGAGAAACCAAGGCATGCTGTGCTGTATGGGGGCGCATGGTTGTTGGGACCTGGAGGATTTAAAACAAGGTTTACTCCCCTCCTGGTTCAGCATCAAGCACCTCGCAGCTCCCCATCCTTGCAGTAATTCACTAAGCCCGTATCAGCTCGCATAGCTTCTGAAGCTGACCCTTTCCCATCATGGACATGAGATGCCGGTCATGAGTGGAACAGCCTGACCCAAGGAGCAGCACACATTCGTTTCACAGCGATGCACACAATACTGTGTCCCCACAGTGCGGGTTTATGTTCCTCGCCCAGGAACGGACTGACATTCCTGAACCCTCCACTGTCCACCTCACCTTGAGAAAACATTTGGCTATGCTATTCCCCCTCTACCCGAACATCTTACCGCTCTGCTAGAAGCAGTCGTAATCTCTCAAAAACATTTCTATACTCTAGAAATCACGTGGCACAGTTTCAGAAATACAGAAGTTCCTGCCGGGATCAGAATGGCTTCCCACGTTGTCTTGTCAACTCGGCATTATCCTTTACTTATGGTATCTCCGTCAGGTCAGGCACCACCACAGGGAGGGGGAACACCGTATTGCCATGTTTAGTTTGTTTTTGATTTTCACCTGCTGTAAAAACGCAGAGTTCAAGTGTTGTATGAATTTTACTTAATGTGTTTGACTATGTACCTTTTACTTTCTGTAAAACTGGAGTAGTGGAGGGGCATCGGACCCCCTCTATGTTGTAACATAACTGGAATAACTTTGCCTGTAAAAACTGCATTACATTTCAAAGGGAGGGGGTATGCACATTTAAATTTTAATGTTCGGGGTATGGCAAGCAGAATCTAGAGTCCAGCGAGCCCCATTAGTGAGCATGATCCCTGTTTGCCCTGAAGTTCAACCTAGTCAGAGTTGGGCATTGGGCGATGTATTTTCTGTAACCCCTTTTGACTGCGATAAAGTGTTCTTCTAGTGATTGCAAGCTTTGCAAAAATCATCCTGAGACCACCCCCCATGGTGCACACATCCTACATCCTGATCTGTTTCTCAATCAGCCAGAAGGATGGATGCTGGGGATAAAGGATATGGCTTTGCCAGTTGGCTGATGACCCCTCTGCGTAAAATTGGAGTCCTGAAGCAGCGCTAGTTTATAACCTAGCTATAAGGAGGGGACACGAGGAGGAAGAGGCTGGTCCTGCAATCGAGCCCCGGTACTACCATCCCGAAGACCAGTATGCAGTGAGTGGAGCTGACAGCTGCATGAACTTACATTGTGGATATCCACATTGCCTGCACTGGCCTGGGATGCTATAATAAAAGACTGAATAAATTGAAATATTTTTTCATCAACCCCCCCTCCCCCCACCCTCTTTCTCCTCTTCCTGCCCCCCCCCCCCCCCCCAAACATCCATGAACAAAATAACTCCCTACCTGTGGCCACGTTTCCCTCCAAGACGCTCCATTTCCCCTGGCCAGCAACGCATGTGTGGCGCTCTGTCCGCAAATCACCTCCAACGTCTCCCGTGGTAACTCAATTTGCCCAGAAGACCAGTTAGAGAACTTCGTTTTAACCTAGCTCCAGTGGTCCCTCCGTCTGCCCGTCCGAGGTAGGCGATTGCTCGTGGGATCAGATGACCGCAGGTTCACCCGCCCCCCCCCCCCCCCCCCGGGCACATCAGCGGCCTCCTTGTGCTTCATCATCCTCCGTAGTTGAAATTTACTGTTAACATGGTAAGAAGATAATGAACTAAATTCAGTTCTAGACAATAAAAAAACAAACAACAAGCAATAATCAAACTCAAACTGTGAACTCCATTTTTTAAACTCAGGCACTTCTGTGTCTCCACTACTCTCCAACCCCACCCTCTGCCTTTATGAGCATGTGATGACCGCTGACCTTTAGTTCAGCAATCATGAGATCACCAAACCACCACCCATTCCACATCTAAGTCTAGCCCCCAGTTTTTTCCCCGAGGGCTCAGACGTCCAACAGCTGTCCCCTTTATAGGATGAAACCTAACCCACGTGTCCCACGGACGACTTGGCACTACTGTTAACTTGTGTCGCTGTCTGGCACAGTGTGAAGGGTAGGAGGGAGAAGTAATGAGCTGGTTGGGGAGTTGGCCATGTACAAGCGGTTGGAAGATTGCGAAGCTGCCCAGTCCATCAGGTGAAAGCTGCATACTCGAAGGTCGTTGCCGTGGTGACTGGAGGAGAAGCATGTGGAGGTAAGGAGGGCAAGAAAGTCTGTGGCTGGATCTGAAGCACTTGATGACTGATTCTGCCAATGTTTGTGGAAAACGATACCCTGTAAGCTCTGACCTCCATCTCTGCATTGAAGGTTGTGTATCATGATTGGGATTTAAGGAGGTTGGAGAGGTGGAGAGTTTTACCGATGGGCAGCTGAATGCATGGCCACTCGGAGTCAATCTTTTGGAATCTGATCGGACGGCAGTTGTAGGTGTACAGAGGTGGCTTGGGTATTTGCGTTGAGGCGATTAACAGATCTGTTTGGTGTCATCGGTGTACACGTGGAATCTAATGCAGTGTTTGAGATATCGTCCGAGAGGAGAGCGTAATAAACTGGTGGGAAGGAGAGTGGCTGGAATTGTCCAGGGATGTAGCGGGTGGAATTCAATTGCGCTGACATGGCCATCAGCCTCGGCCTGCGATGGTCAGAGTGGAAGCAAGTCAAAAGGAGAGGATGGGGATGGTGTGGCCAACCGAGTCAGAGGCTTTAGGCAGGTTGAGGAGGAATAGTGCATCACGATCACAAGCTATCATCCATTTCGGTGAAAGCGCACTTAAATATCTGCTGGCTATCCTGGTCTCCTGATTGGTGATAGTCACAGCTTACCTATCCTGCCCCCCACCCTCACCAGGTACTCGACCATTCCCTACATATTTAACAAAGGTGACGTCGAGAGGCTGCATCAAGCCACTGCGATTGGGGCGGGTGCTGTGAATGATGTGGGATTGACCAGGCGACCTGCAAGCGTTGGGTAAAAATTACTGTGCTGATCTTTCCTGACTTGGCTCATGGAAATGTTTATGGAACTTTATCCACGACCTTATCGTCACACTCTTCTGGCAGCGATCAGTAAATTGGGGGCCACGTTCTCCAGCGATTTTCATCGTCGTTCATCTATTCTCAAATACCTTCACCCCTTCCAAAGCAGCACTGGGCCCTTTACTTGGATGGCAGGAAAAATAATGTCGCACTCGCCCATATCAGGGCATGAATGTCGGCCTCATGGCGGACTGGTGATAAAGAAACCCAAAAGTTCTAGCTAAAAATGGAATTCTGACAAATCCGGATCCGATTGATAGCTATAGCACTCTTCCAATCGCAGGAAAACAGCACCATGGGACAAACCGACTTGACCTCTGACCCAACCCACGTGGCCCCAGCAGCGTAGTGACGTCATTAAAACGCAGCCGACATGTGACAGATCCAGGATAATGGCAGGGAAGGGGACCAATGAGCGAACAGGTATCAGGGACGTCGCTACGAATGCTCAGATGTTTGTATCTAAGAACCGGACAACCTGTTTTATAAATAGCTGGATGTTCACCAACTTTTGAACACCAGCTTTTCCATAACTACTGCTCCTCTGGATATCAGCTTTTCCATAACTTCTCCTCCTCTGGATATGAGTCTTTCCATAACTCCTGCAATTCCATTGTGGGCTCTGAAAAAGACGCACTTCTGAACGGTTACTATTTGAAGATTTTCCTCCACTTTTGAAAGTTGTTTTTTCCATAACTCCTCCTCCTCTGGATTTTGATCTTGCATCAACGTTAACTCTTATTAGAACTCGGTTTGAGTGTAGATTGAGCAGTATGTCGCTCTATTCTACTGAAAGTCAAAACTGCACTTTTCATCAACTGGCTTCCTGTTGTAGGCATTACGCACCTGCTGAAGATATCAAAACATTAGGCACCTGCTGAAGATATCTAAACTCATAGGTTTAAAGTGGCCACATATAAAATGGCTGCCCAAGCATGATGGGAGCTCAGTTAGTCAAGTAATGAACTACTGACTGAGGCTGACCGAGCAATGACCTAGTGAGGCCCACTACCAGGAATGCCTTGGATACAAGATAATTATAACGAACCATGTCGAGCCCCGAGGAACAGAGATAAGGGGGGAACCTGCCTCACAACGAGGCCAAACATACAGCCCCCTGTGATATCAGGAGAATTCTACTGGGTTAAAGAAACCTATATGTAATCTATAATCTGTATGATTGGATTGTGTCCAGCCGAAGTGGGCTGAGTAACTGTAAAGAACTATTGTAAAACATAAATATCGATGAGTTTCTCTGTTCGGCGGAGAGCAGTGCCTGGATCCAGTCCTGAGGCTTCCTCCCCGCTAGCGAAAATAAAGGCCACATTGGTGTTGGAACCGACTGAGTGTTGAGTGATTCTTCTGAGAAAACATTCACGCTAACACTTCCAAATTCATTAACCCCGTGTTTCCGACAGGGCACCTCGAGGCCTGCTGCTGAGGGGAGGCGGGGTGACAACAGAACAAATATCCGCTCCATGCCCTCCGTTATTCGCGCGTACAGTGTTGCCGGTCAGCCCTCTTGACTTTTGTTGACGCTCGTCCTTGACAGTGAGATTGTAAATGTAGACTCTTTTCTCTCAATCTGGTTCAGTAAAATTACTGAGTCGAATACCTATTGTGCTTTAAACAAAGCAGTCTTTATTTTACCGGCCGGCAAGACTTATCAGACAGAAGATATACTCTCTCAATAGAGCGTACACACTCCCTACGGATAAGTGAAGTTACATCGTAAAGCGACAACAATTATACATTTTTGAAAATAGATAACAAAATACAATTAGATTGACATTCTAACTCAGCCACTCATTAGTCAATCTATGGGATGTTTTTACGAAAGCTCAAGTATTGCCTCTGAATGTTTCAATTTAGTGGTGTGACTACCAACTGAGACCTTGCAATTCTGCAGATTTATCCATATATTCATTTCAATTGTTGGCAACCTTGAGAAAGCTTGTTAATTGTGCTGATGTATTATTTGCAATCTGACATTCTTATTTTTCCATGGCTCATACATTTCCATATATCCAATTCACTTTACTGCCTTTTAATTCCATATATCCACAAGATCATGTCCACATTTGGATCTGACTCAACCTCCTGCGTGGGCACTGGATGCCTTGGAGTGGCCTGCTGCAAGCCGCTTGGCCCCACTACTTCATCTACCACTGGCCTCGGATTCCTCTTCCTCACCTGTGGTGATGACCACCGTGCAAAACATAATTGAGGTTATTAGAAGAGAAGGGGAGACATGAGTACTTATGCGAGAGACGTTACATATAATAAACCCGAGTACAGAAGCTGCATGCATAACATGACGACCACCAATGTAGCCAAAAAGGAGACGCTGCCCAAGTTAAAGACTACCTGACAGCACACACATTCTCCTAATAAATAATGTGGTACAAATGCCGAATTTCATTGCTTTAAATATTAATTAATACTGTGCAAATTACATTCCACATTTACATTCTAATTTTAGATTGTAAATTTTAAAATGTATACTTTTGCTGAACAGGCTGTTCCACCTCTTCCGGCACTGGTCTGCCTCAAGCCTATCGGCCACTGAGGATACAATCATATTTTCTGATAGGTACGGAGGGGAGGGAGGGGAGGGAGCTTTCCCACTCCCCACCAACCTTTGACCTCATTTGAGTGCCTCATTAACTTCGTCTGAAAACGCCTTAGCCCTCCTCCCTGACGGACTTGTATTGGACGACATAGCTCCAAGATTTACACAATACTCAAATTACAGCTCTCCAACTCTGATCATTTCTCTCCCTCTCTTTGACTGACGTTGCACCCATTTCACATGAAACTCGCATATTGTTCTGCACAGCTCCTCAGCCGCACGGAGAAGACAGTTGAGGATTCAAGGGGCTGATAACGGAGATTCCTCTGTAGTTGCCGCACCCCTTTTTTTAAAGATGGTCACGATGGGTGTGCTCTCCTTTCAGCTGAGGGGATGAGGTCATGCATTTGTGCTAATAGTGCCTCTCCACCATACTTTAGTGCCTCAGCGAGGATTCCATCCGCTCTCGTTGCCTTGTGGTTCTTGAGCTGACGGATGGCCTTTTCTACCGCATGCAGGGCTGGGATTTTGCTGAGATGGTGGTGGGTAGCATGTTGCGGGAGTAGCAGCAGGTGGCCAAGGATTATTTGGGGAGAGCTCCCTAGGGAGCTGCTATCCCATCCTGCGGTCTAGAGGGGGGACGGGGCATGGTTGCATAGTCAGCCTGATTGTCTGGTCCGAGGTCCCCCCTCGTCCTCTTTCCTGAGGTGGAGCATCAGTCCCTTCTGGCAATTCTTCTCCCCTCCTGATAGCCAGGTTGTGCCCCTCTGCTCTTCCCTCTCCTGGGTGCTCGGGCATCTAAAGCGCCACTAATTGTTTTCTGGACCACATTGCATGTGGCTCTGTGTCTCTCGTTATATCGCTTCCCTGCCTTGGTGTGGGTGTCACGCAGGGGGGTCATGAGAATACAGCGCTCTCACGCAGGATAGCTGTCCATGTGGATATATGAAAATAAAGACAATGAAGTGAACTGGATGTGAAAATGTATAAGCAATGGAAAATAACTAAATTGCAAATATTACAATATCAGCACAATTAACAGACTTTCTCATGGTCTTAGTTACTAATCACGCCAGTATAATTGTAACATTTACAAGCAATGTGTGAGAAAGCTCCTTGTGAGAAACAGATGCTGTGTAATCACTTGCCCGTATTTTAATTGGGCAAAGAAGGCCAGGTATCGGCTAATGAGTGGGCAAAGGGAAGGAGGGATCACAAAGGATAGGGTGAACTAAATGTCTTTCAATTGTGTTCTGTACTGAAATTGTATAAATGATGCGCCTCTATGTTGTAACAACACTTGTCCGTAGGAAGTGGGTGCTGCGCTCTGAGACATAATATTAAACACTGCTTTGTTACAAGCTCCTTTGGTGTTCGCCTCAGTGTATTCGCTGAAACAGATTAAAGGAAACGAATCCAGGAATCAACATCTGGACAACTAGTTGGACCTTCAGGGAGTGAAATCCTTTTCTGTTACCAAAGAAGGTGCCCGTATGGCGTTGAGTACACTGTATTGCTCGCTGCACCTTGGGGAACTTAGCAGCAGTAGAATGCTCCAGCCCTGTCAGTCTGATCCTCCGTGTTCATAGGAAGCTGATAAAATCCATCCTACGCATGTACAGGGCCTCCGTGTGGCATGCTGAGACAGAGGGGGATATGTCGATTGCGAAGGCCTGAAAGGATCCGTGCTGTGCAGAATCTGGCATATTTCACTGAAAACCACTTTGTGCTCCGAAGGCCTTCTCCCTGTAAGTTCGGGGTGTGTATGGTGTGGACCTCCTCAGTCTGGCACATAATGCTGTGGATTAGAAGATGTGCCATTTACACTCTGCAGCATCTGCATCATAATTGGTGCAAGCTGAGAAATGGCTCAGCAATAGATTTCCACACTAAAAGACGTCTACAGTAAAACCCAATCGTCCAGTGGGCGAGATGTGTGCCAGGTGCTGAAAGTGACGCTGGGCGCTACTTTCGGCAATCGCCGTTAATTACATGCCGGCACGTTGGTTTTGCCTATTCTGATGATTCCCTCCTTTTTCCCGGCGCGTCAGTTTCCCAAAATCTAGCCCCAATTGTCTCAATGACTTGTGCCTGAAATGAGGTTTCCTGATGTCTGTAGGTTTGTAATCCGGAATCTTTACCTTCTATTTCTTCCTGTATTGGAAACCCCCCATTGGGCTAGACTTTCCACTTCACATTGCCCATCTATCGCCCTTAAAACAGTAGTTGCTTTTACTGGGCTTGAGAAGGAAATGGGCACTACGAACGCCATTTTGAAGTTCGGAGGAAGGCTGGAGGCATAGTTGTGAGTAATTTAGAGTTAATTTAAAGATAATTGTACTCAGAATATTGGAACAGGGAATATAAAGAGGTATTAAGTTATTTTGTAAATAGGTTTTATATAGAAATTATTTACTGATATTGTTGGGCCTATCAAACTGACTGGTATACAGTGTAAGAGTACGGAGTACAGTGATTGGAGAGTAGAGAGATTATTTAAATTAGTGAAATAATTATCGATATTGATATGCTTTCCCTGTCTTTAATTGCAACTGCTCACACACTGGTTACTGAAAGGATTAATCGAAGAGGTGGTGGAGAAATGCGTAGACAGAGACGAAGACAGAGGAGGAAGACCGTACAGCCAACGAAGGTACTTGGAAAAGCAATCTTACCTGAACTTGTCTGAAAATACTTGTCTTGGGAGGCTGCAATTCCGGACCCGTCAAAAACCTTCGACCGCATCAGGATCTTACACACTGCTGCATTCAACAGGTGACTGAAGCCCTTTACGCTCGCAGGATGGACTTCATAAGCTTCCCAACGAGAAGCACAGACCGAGGGGGCTTTGGGTTTCTCAAGAATAGCACACTTGAAAGCACCCTTAAAGAACGCAGATATCTTTCGTATCGGTTGTTGACCATAATCAAACAATTCTGACAAGTGCTACATATCCTGGCAGTGAGAGTGCTATCCCTGACCTGTTTGTCAATCAGCCAGAAGGTCACAGTTGAATGCTGGGGGATAAAGGATATGGCCTTGCCATTGGCTGATGTGTAATCCCATCACTGAAGCACAGAAACGGTATAATGAAAGTCACATAGTGACTCGCAACATTGTTGAAAAGACAATTGGGAGTCCTAAAGCAGTGCTTCAGTACCACCCTGATCAGCATGCTGCATTACCTAGCTATAACAGGACAAGTAATGCCAGATCAGGCTGCAGGTTCCTGAGGAGGCAAGAGGCAGAAGAGCCAGCCGGCGAGGACATCGGGGTGGACAATCAACAAGCATCGTGGATTTTGAAATGTTCATTTACGGTTATGGTGAATCAAAAGTTTCATTTATTTTACCTGTATTGGCCTATCATCGGCAAAGTAAAGTTTAAGGAAAGCATTACTACAGTAAGAATAAACAAATAAGGATGAACAACTGTAAAGCTAAGATAGAAGGCACAAAACAATTTAAAGAATGTAATTTTAAAGGACTTGACCTCCTCCCTCCCTCCGCCCCCCCCCCCCCCCCCTCCCAAACCCACCCTTGCCTTCAATTTCCAACGAATTAAACACAATAACAATAATTAACATTAAGACATAAACAAGTAAACGTTGGTTAAATTACCCCCCACCACGTTTTCCTGTTGTGCAGTGTGCGACGGTGAAGCCCAGTTGGAGAACTTCGTGCTGAACTCACTCCAGATTGTCGGAAACTGGCTCCTGTTCTGACAATTTGCTCCAGCTTGCGGAGAACTGGTTCCGCTGTCACTTGGTCCCGGTGCCTCTTCTCAATTCACCCCCCACAAAAACACACTTCCTCCAAGCTCTTACTCCACAGTTCGCGTGTGTTCCTCCTTCCTGCTGCAAGCTCGTTCATGTTCCTGCTCCTGATTCCAATGACCCTTGATCTTAAAAATACAAATGACGTTTCTAAACATTTATGAACATTGACATTTCCGGTGCTCTATTATTAAACAATACATAACACTTTTTCAATTACCCAATACATATGACTAATTTTCAATACCCTAAAGCATTATCATAAAGCATTATCGTTGAAGGACATTACAAGAGCAACGAAGATGACACATTGCACAGTTCCCATTACTCACGAGCCTCGAGGATGGGTTCGTGCTTGGCTTTATTTAGTAAAATAATCTTCTGTAAAGCTAATTGAGTTGCTAATAAACATTTCAGATTTACATAAATTGAAACACCTGCTGTCTGGTGTTTTGACGTTGTCAATTTGGCAATTTCTGCCCATGCCCTTTGCCCTTTTATGGTCCAATTCGACCTCCATTCTTTTTTTTTGGTAAAATTACTATTTTACACAATATATTTCAGTTTAAATAATACTTTTAAAAACAGAATTTTTTTTTTACAAACACAAACTTAGCTGGTAATGACAACACTTGGGTCTCATGCTTCCTGTGCTTCTGAGCATGTGTGATGACCCCTGACCTCAAAACACAGCAAAGAAAAAAAAAAAGCCCCCACACATGCATGGGCAAGAAATCGCCGGGGTAAGGCAGAGTGGAAAATCGCAAAAAAAAATGGAGCTCTACGTCTTCAACAGAACTTAGTTTATTTAACACATGCATACATCAAAATAGAATCATACGTCCTCATCTTTGAAAATGTTCGTTCCGTAGATCTCACCGTAACATGAATCGTCAAAAAAGAATCACCTAACGAGTAACTCTTGCTCATGTCATAGAACTCTTGATTGTTGTGGCCTTTTCAATTTCTGGTCTCAGCATTTTGACAAAAAGCAACAGTTGGAGGGTTAAGGATTCCGATAAATCATTAGAATATTGGTTTTGTACTTTTAAGTGCGTTTTTCTTTTCTTCATCGTACATGTTCAGTCCTTCGAACGTGTTATCGAGCTGCCTAACTACACTGTCAACTGTTTGCTACAAGATGTTTATCTTGACATTTCCTTGTGCATTTTCAAATCGGTGGTCTTGCACAAGTCCGTCGTAAAATTTCCGGTGTATTCGTTTCCTCCTACTTTTGAATTCAGTTGGGTATCCCTTTTTTTTAGCAACCTCTTTCGCCTCCTCTAACTTCACTTCGAGTTCATGTACCGCTGCCTGAGCGATGTCCAAATCCTTTAATTGTACAATGCGGACGTTAAAATACGGTAGTCATGACAAATTCAAAATTCTCCATATTCTTTGTCCTTACTGCTATTTTTTTCATCTTGCTTTATACTTTCCTAGATGATTTTGTTTAGCACTTTGATAAACGACAACCAGCCCATCCTCAGTGATACAATGCCTGAAAAATACATAAATACTTATTCGGTTCTAAATTTTTTAACCGCCGCTCATTGTGCCAGCACCGAATTTTTAGGCGAAATTCAACCGAACCAAAGCGAAATAGGACAGAAGGCGACGGCCCCAATGCCGCTCCCCAAAGTATCTTCCTACCCCTAAAACCCGTGCTGGTAGGGCCCACTGCCTAAGGGGTCCTCCACCTGGACTCTGGCTCCGCACTGACCGACTCACGCTTGGAACGCTGAACCCTACACACCACCATGGGTAGTGTGCGACTGTGGGTCCCCACTGAGCAGGTGCCTCTGCTCATATTTATTGTTAGATGGCTCACAGGACCCCCTGCCCCATCTACCAATGTGATCCAAAAGGAGACTGCCAAATTTATACTTAAAAAGGGCTCTGGATTATACATGCATCATTACAATTTAAAATATATTGCTTGTGGCACTGGTCGCCTCTCGCTCCACAGTTTGCGGTAGTAGGGACCTCACTTATGAGGGCCTCATTGGCCTCATCAGAAAAAAGCTTTGCCCTCCGCTGTCTCCTTTATGAGGCATACTAATTATCGAGTTTTGATAAATTTCCTCCCCTTGTGTTGTGTAATGCCTTATCCTTCAGAAACGGTGTCTGGCACAGTGGGAGGGAGAAGTAATGAGCTGGTTGGGGTGCTGGCCATGTGCAAGTGGTTGGAAGATTGTGAAGCTGCCCAGTCCATCAGGTGAAAGCCGGATGTTGCCGTGGTGATTGGAGGAGAATCATGTGGAGCTAAGGAGGGCAAGAAAGTCTGTGGTTGGGTCTGACCTCCAGATGTGTACCATGTTAAACACGCTTGGAAAACAATATTACGGGGGTAACTAAAGCTTGGTCGAAGAGTTGGGATTTAAGGGGGTTGGAGAGGTGGAGAGTTTTAGCGATGGGCAGCTGAATGCATGGCCACGATTGGACGCCAGTGTTAGGTATACAGAGGTTGTTGTGGCTTGGGAATTTTCGTTTAACTACAGGTGATTGCAACTCATTGACCGGCAGTGTTTGAGATCCGGGACTGGTGGGAAGCAGAGTGGCTGGAATTGTCCAGGGATGTAGCGGGCGAGATTGGAGACCTGGCCTCGACTGCATACTTTAGGTGTGTTATGTATTGATGTGTGTATCGTCCTGGTACCTTAAAGGTAATATAAGCACAGTGGTACACCACAGAGTGCGTTAACACCAGACCGTTTGGAATCAGTGATTTGTGTGTTACATAAGACGAACTTCATGTAACCATGGCTACTCTCAGCTCGCTAAAGGATTTTACCATGGGCAATGATTGGGAGGCCTTTACGGAAAGGCCTGAGTACTACACATCAAACAACCTGACTGAGGACACGGACGCAATGAGAGATAAGCCAGTTGTGGAGATGAGGTTTACTGTCTCGTCAAGGAAGTTGAAACCGAAGGAGAGCATCCTCACGGCCAGATACAAATTTTTCCATCTTCAGCGTATGTGTAAAAGAAATGAGGAGATCACCATCCAGCGGGGAGCACACTCCCCCAGTAATAATGGAAGTAAAAACAGGCTCGGGTCCATCGTTGATGACCGGTTTGAGCGGTTCGAATCACTCCCTCTCCCTTGGGTTCTGTACTCGGGATTTATTTGGGGGGTGTGACAAAAGTGCAAATATTACTCTTAAGTTTGGTCTTGTATTTTCTTACAAATCACTCAAATAAGGTCAAACTTATAATCACTCCAATAAATAACAATACAAGGCTAAAATCACAAATCACTGGGTCACAGTAAATTATACCTCCCACCCCCCAATACCTAATTCTAGCTCGGTTAGGCTCCAAGCATGCAGGGACTATGCTTACCAACCCTTTTGATAGTTAGATCGCGGTTGTTTTTCCCTTGATACCACGTTTACTGTGGTCGGGTGATGTTCTTCCTTCCTTCAGGACTTCAAGGCTGGAGAAGTTTCTCTCCTTGTCTTGGTGACACACTAAGTATCATCTGAGATGGTAGCACCTTTTGTATAATTTTGTCGGGCTCAATAAAAGTTGATATGTCTTGGGTGGGTTGATCGAAAACTGCTCCCTGATGGAAACATTAGTTTGGTAATTGCAATGTCCTTTTGTGCTTACTCTTTTTTGCATACAGGCTGGATTGGGCCTCTTTGTGATGTATATGCTGTAATGGTTGTCCTGACCCATGTTGATGGGTAGCTACCTCTGGGTGATTTTGTGTTAATGTCTCTTGTGGGGGAAGGATTTTCGAATACTCATTCCTCACACCCAGGTAGCTTTCTAGTTCCGTAGGTCCGCCCACAGCCTTGAGTTTGTCTTTTAAAATCCCAAATCCTATTAAAGTTCGTAGTTTCTTCCATAAGCACTTTAGAGTTCCAAACTTTTAGGTAGATAGTCCCAAATTAAATTTTCTTTCGAATGAGCTGAATTGGTGACATTTAGATAGAATATTAGGAGCTCCACATGTGTAAAGTGATGAGCCTTCTCAATTTTTGTCAGTAGATGAGAGAAACCGCAAAGTTCTAGCTTAAAAATTGAATTCTGACATTGCTCAACATTCCTGATGAATTGAAGATTTATTTTTCCATAACTCCTCCTCCTCTGGAATTCTGTCCTGGGCCCTGGAAAGTTGGCGAACTTGACTGTCTGTAGAAAACTTTACTTGCCAAAGAAGCGACTGACTGATCCGATCAATAGATATGAGACTCTTTCAATCACAGGAAAACAGCACTATGGGACAAACCAACTTGACCCCTGACCCAACCCATGTGCCCCCTCTGTCACTTTTATAAAAACGCAGCGACAGAGCCAATGAGCGAGCAGGTGTTTTTTACTCACCAATCGGAGAGGGACGGGTGAATTTTCGGTAATGATGCATGCGCGGTAGTTTTGGTGAATTTGCGAATGCGCAAATGTTTGCATCTTTGAACCGGAAGTCCGATTTGTTGGCAGGAGTCAATCCGTTTTATAAATAGCTGGATATTCACCAACCTTTTTCATAACTTCTTTTCCTCTGGGTATCAGTTTTTCCATAACTCCTACAATTCCATTCTGGGCTCTGAATTCCATAAAGATGCACTTATAAACGGTTACTTTTTTGTTTTTTCTGTAACTCCTCCTCCTTTGCATTTTGATCTTGTATCATGCACGGGGTACGTTTTTCAAAGAAAAGTTCACTCAAACCGAGTTGTAATAAGAGTTCACACGCTACACTGCGTTTCTCAACTGTCTCCCAAATTCAAATATTGTTCACGGGTATTAACCCCCCGTTTCCCAGTAACTCCCCGAGTAATGGAGGATTCCAACGAGGAATCGGTGGCTACATTCTCCTGATCCTGCAGCACCATCTCCTTCGTCTCCTCCACCACTGTCTCTTCATTCATTATTCCCTGTAATTACTCCTCTCTGGGAGGGCCAGGCAGCTCCACCTCTGCAACTGTAAAAATAACATTAATGGTTGGGGAGGGGAAGGGTCAGAGGTAACATCAGAGCAATTCACCTTGCGCAGGTTTTACTGAGAATCATTACATGAAACTATCATAAGCAAAGACAAAACAAAACTTCAGTCTCAAACAGTTTGATTTCCAACAGTGTGATCAACCACTGATCATTTCTTGCTCCCAGCATTACATTACATTGTAATCCAAGATGGTGGATGGGATAGCAGCTTCTGAGGGAGCTCTCCCCAAACAATCCTTCCTTCTGGCCACCTGCTGCCATCCTTCAACTCTTGCTCAACCTTCCCCTTCTGGCTCTAACTCAACCCTCCCCCCCCCCCCCCCCCCCCCCCAAAGTACCTTCCTACCCCGAACACTCATGCTGCAAGGGCCCACTGCCCACCCCCATCCCCCAATCACGACTCGCCTTCCAGGTTGACCTCTATACTATTCCGGCCACGCTTGGGCCTCCCACCTTCCGGCCACGCTTGGGCCCGCAACTCCCACTCACACATGGTGTGCACAATGGCTGTGGTCACACCTCCTCCCACAATGTGGACTCGGCCATGCCTCAGTTCTCTAACCCCTCACTGAAGGGCTTTGCTCAGCGCCGAGCTTACGGTTCACAATGAGAACAATAATACCCCCTTCCACCTCCCCCCCCCCCCCCCGTTGTGATCGTGTAACGGGACCACCCACCTCTACTTGTGGCCACGCTTCCCTCCAAATCCTAATATACACACCCACCCCCCCCTGTACCTTAGCCCCCCGCTATAATCGGGTAACGGGAGCAGGACGACTTGCAGTAGGCGACCTCAAGGCCTGGTGGTGACGGTGGCAGATTCCTTTCAGGGGTTCTTCCTCCTGACTCACATTTAGTTTAATAGGACGGCACCTTAGAGTGCATGTATCGTATGCCGGCCCAACACCTCGAGCAGCTCGCGGTGACACACTCCCTGCACAGTCTGTAGGTGTGCTCGATCGCAGCGCGTGCCGACCTCACTGACTCGATCTCCGTGGGGTCGACGTGAGCACTGTACGCCTTGGAGTCGCCGGCTGCAAGCTGCTTGGTCCTGCTACTACTTCTGTCGAAGACGACGATGACAAAGTGATGTAAGGGGCATCCTCCTCCCTTTCCATGTGTCTTCCTCCTCCGCATCCGTGGTGATGACCACCTGCACATTACGCAGGTGTCGGTGTGGCCTCGCTCTGCCATCGGAGTTGTGGTACCTGCAAAACACAATTGAGCTTATTGACCTTATTAGAGGCATATGTAGGAGGAGCAACACTACTACAATAAATGTGACCGAGAGATGTTGCATATTAATGCTTCATATGGTAGTATATCTATGTGGAATTCACTGCGATCAGTCGGAGATACAATGATAAGGGAGTGAAGGTTGAGTGGGCAGGGAAGTGGAGCCAGCAATGATCTTATCAAATGGAGCTCCTGCTCCTATTAATGTTAACCTGAGAGTAGCACAGAAGCTGCATGCAGAGCATGACATTCATATATGAATTAACACTGCTTTGCACATTACTCACGTGATGCAAGGGAGGGCTCTGCCTCACCACGGGTGGTGGCCGAGCGACTGGCTGCCGAACAGTGCCACAGCGCGTTCCTCCAGGCCTGTTAAGTGTGCCTGTGCTCAGCTCGATTCTTAAATATCTTCCTCTGCAAACGTGACACTTTCGACAGCTAATAGTTACTCCAAGCTGACTTAGGCCAGTGTGTGTGGCCGCATAGGGGCAGGGGAGAAAAGCGGAGCGGACCTTGCAAAGCACTAAACACCTTCACAACAACATTCAAGAATAATAAAAAAATAAAACTTAAGCCCTCGGCCTGGCATAGGGCCGGGACATCGGGTTCCGCATGCACACTGGAGGTCGGCGCACAGATTGCTAATTGTCTAGGTAATATGGGTTTGTATCCACAATTGATGCATGGTTATAACAAGGGGTGTGGGTTCAAATCGTGCGATTTATGAGGATGGGTGAGTAATGAGGCACCAGACACACTGGGTAAGAGTACAAAATGGCTAATGTTTACACTAAGATTAAATAGCAGTAATGGCACGAATTCCTATCCTAAATTGAGTCAATTCACAATCCTATCAACTCTGGGGTTCTGGAGGGGGGGACACTTATTTCAGCTTGGGGTCCCTCTTGGGTGGGTTTTACGTTGGTTGTTTTGATTTTCCTCCTCCGAGCGAGGGCTCTGTGAAAAGCTGACTCAACTCCCAAAAGCTGACTCCAATCTCTGGTTGGTTTCCTTGCTCAGCTCAGCTGTGGGAAGTCACTGCCACTGCCTGCGGAACTGTTGCTTCTTCCTCTGGTGGAGCGAGAGTGAGAGCCAAGCTCTCCAACTTCCAAAACCTCCCCCCGCCCCTCTCCAAAACCTCCCCCACCTTCCAAAACCTCCAACCTCTCCAGCTGCTTCTACACCCCCGGTGGTTCTGTAAGTCCTATAATCAATTTAGTTCTGGCCTTTTCACGCTCAAACTCAGTTGGTGGTCCATTGTGCTTTGAATATTTAATCAGAAGATGTCACAGGTACAGGTAGGTGTCAGGACAGGGGTATTGTTTCAGTGCACACATTGTCCACTGTCCATATTAATTAGGTAGATGATGGTCTGCACTCATAGGACCCAAGTTTCCACATGATTTGCGCCTGATTTTTAGGAGCAACTGGTGGAGAACGGATATCTTAGAAATCGCAATTCTCCACTTTTTTTTCTGCAGTTCTAGTCAGGTAGAACAGTTCTACTTTGGAACAGAATTTTTTTCTTCAAAAGGGGGCGTGTCCGGCCACTGACGCCTGATTTGAAAGTTTCCACAGTGAAAACGTACTCCAAACTAAAGTAGAATGGAGCAAGTGAAGATTTTTGTAGAACTGAAAAAACCTGTTCTACACATTAAAAAATCAGGCGCAGGTTACAAATTAGGCGTCCAGAACGAGGTGAGGGGGGCGGGGGAAGGGAAGTCATTAAATTCTATAATAAATCCTTATTTATACTTATACAAATATTATACAAATAAATCCAACCTGAATAAACATTTATAAGCAAAGAAAAGATTAAATAAACCATCGTCCTACCTGTGTGAAAGTGCTTCAGGCAGGCCTTTCAGGACCGAAGGCTGCTGGCCCGTCCCCAGCACCAGATTTACAGGTAGGTGGGGTTGCGTCGAGAGAGAGAGATATCCGGGTGCGGGAACAGGAGCGCGGGTCGGGTCAGTCGGGGGGGGGGGGGGGGGAGCAGGTGTCTGGTCTGGTCTGGTCCGGAGGTGAGGGGGGGGAAAAGAGCGGGTGTCGGGTCTGGCTGTGGGAGGAGCCTTATTCACGCAGCCCCAGTGAGGCCATTCAGCCAGCTACTGCACTTGCGTGCCCACTGTAGCGCGCATGTGCAGAGGTCCTGGCACTGTTTTCAGCGCAGGGACCTGGCTGCGCCGAGGGCCAGAGGACCTGCAAAGTAGGTGGAGAATACCGAGGATTTTTTTAGGCGCACTTTGTAGCGCGAAAAACAGGCGTCCAGGTCGGGACTGCGCCGTTCTAGGTGTGTATGAAAACTTGGGCCCATAGTCCCCATTGGTTGAGGATTTCCCCACTTCAGGCCCGACTCAACCCCTGATTGGCCTGCCAGAATGCACTTTTCCCCCATTGGCCAGTGCCTCTGTCTCGCTTGTGAGCCAGACTCCACAATGTCTGTATCCGTCCACACGTTTCCCAGCCTGCCTGATCTTGACCAAAAATGTTCATTTAAAATGTATAGGACGATCCCATGGTAGTTTTCTTGTCCTTGGGATGTTCCAATAAAATGCGGCTGTGGATTTTCGAACCTTACAGATCTAATGCTTGACACAGACATCTCGACTACAATCTCCATTGAAAGGCCCCCGGGGTGGTGGGAATCAGGACAACTGGTGTAAATATTTTCCAGCACCTCAGTCCCTTTCGACTGACTGACCTGTTAATAGGTAAGGAGCTTTGAAACTCTCCATAGCCTCACTGTCCTGATTTCCATCTGACCCACTCTTGCTCGAAACCCCCCCTACCCACATACCGGTTTGCTTTTCTTGGCCTCTGATGAAGCCCTAGTAAGGATGAACGGATGAAATATCTTAATTTAAACTTGTCATCCCCGGGTTTTTGCTCCACTTTAATGGCTCAAGTTTCGGCTCAACCTTTTAGAACAGTTTTTTTTCAAAAGGGTGTTACCAGCCACTTGCGCCTATAAACTAACTTAGAATGGAGTATACTCCGAAAAACCTTGCCTATATTTTACGAATTAGGCACAGGGAGCTAGAGATGGGGTGGGGGTGGGGGGGAAGTTGGGGGATTTTACAAGAGCCATCATGAATAATAAATGTTACCTCAAAGGTTTCGGCCGTTTGGCCAGGGGATAGGGTCGGCGTGATAGCGCCTCCCGGCAGCAGGCACCGAGCCCAGGGGATAGGGTCGGTGAGAGCCGGATAAGTTTATTGATTAGAGCTCATCGCACCAGGAACGTTCGTACCTGGACACGAGCAAGGCTGATTGTGTCAAAAGTTGTCGTTGAGATCTGTGATATGCTGAGATCAGATTTAAGGCCGAGAAACAGAACGCCAAATGCCTAAGGATTGTTTCAACTACAACTGGAGATGTGTGCGTGTCTCAACGTGCAATACATGCCTACGTTTACCAGGTCACGGCTGCACTGCACGGAGCAATGACTTCAAGTTCCCAATGACCGCGTGGGCTTCTCCAGGATTGCTGGCTTCCCAAACGTACATATCGCCTTGCGAGCTCCTGTGGAGCATGCCGAGCAATACAGGAATAGAAAGGTTTTCCACTCCAGTGACGACAAGCAGCCAAGATATCCTCGCAGCACCCGTGATGTGTTCATCCTGTGCAACAGCGTAATATGTACTGGGAGACAAAGGGTACGGCCTTGTCACCTGGCTCATGACGCCCCTATGCGCATGTCGCACCACCAGTTGCAACAGGAGCTGGTAGTGGAACCAGAAGACCCCATGTCTGATGGTCGTCATCATCCTCATCCTGTGTCGGAGGAGGGCGGTTCATCGTGCTCCTTTAACGATTGCTCGAGCCCTGTGCCAGCAGCTCATCCATGAACGCTTCAATTACTGATGTATGGACATGTTTATTTTTTGGAGTTCCTTTGTTGTGTTGTGTTAAGTTCACGTTAGTGTAATAAAATATTTACTTTAATATGATTCTTTAAGTGATATTGATCTTAAACAATTTAAATGTGTAATATCACAAACTTCAAGATCACTTTTTAGGTGCAAAATTAAATAACTTGCACTAAAAGATCAGTTTAAAAACCCTAAGATCACTTAAGTAAAAATTACTACAGTTACATCAAAAACAAGACTCATCCACATCTCGGTAAATGTTCACTTGTTTATGGTGTCATTTGAGGCCTCCCTCCGATCCCGTGTCATTACTGCTATTTCTCCCATCAGTACCACTGACGCTGCCCACGAGTGATCGGGTAAGGTCATTGGTCTCCATACGCAATGCCACAGCCTGAGCCACATGTTTCCAATCTGCTCCTCTGCCTGGGTCTGCCTCGTGGCACCGCTCCAGTGAGCACTGCTGCATTAACATAGAAACATAGAAAATAGGTGCAGGAGCAGGCCATTCAGCCCTTCTGGCTGAACATGAAACTTCAGTACCCCCTTCCTGCTTTCTCGCCATAACCCTTGATCCCCCGAGTAGTAAGGACTTCATCTAACTCCCTTTTGAATATATTTAGTGAATTGGCCTCAACTACTTTCTGTGGTAGAGAATTCCACAGGTTCACCACTCTCTGGGTGAAGAAGTTTCTCCTCATCTCGGTCCTAAATGGCTTACCCCTTATCCTCAGACTGTGACCCCTGGTTCTGGACTTCCCCAACATTGGGAACATTCTTTCTGCATCTAATCTGTCTAAACCCGTCAGAATTTTAAACGTTTCTGAGGTCCCCTCTCATTCTTCTGAACTCCAGTGAATACAAGCCCAGTTGATCCAATCTTTCTTGATAGGTCAGTCCCGCCATCCCGGGAATCAGTCTGGTGAACCTTCGCTGCACTCCCTCAATAGCAAGAATGTCCTTCCTCAAGTTAGGAGACCAAAACTGTACACAATACTCCAGGTGTGGCCTCACCAAGGCCCTGTACAACTGTAGCAACACCTCCCTGCCCCTGTATTCAAATCCCCTCGCTATGAAGGCCAACATGCCATTTGCTTTCTTAATCGCCTGCTGTACCTGCATGCTAACCTTCAATGACTGATGTACCATGACACCCAGGTCTCGTTGCACCTTCCCTTTTCCTAATCTGTCACCATTCAGATAATAGTCTGTCTCTCTGTTTTTCCACCAAAGTGGATAACCTCACATTTATCCACATTATACTTCATCTGCCATGCATTTGCCCACTCACCTAACCTATCCAAGTCACTCTGCAGCCTAATAGCATCCTCCTCGCAGCTCACACTGCCACCCAACTTAGTATCATCCGCAAATTTGGAGATACTGCATTTAATCCCCTCGTCTAAATCATTAATGTACAATGTAAACAGCTGGGGCCCCAGCACAGAACCTTGTGGCACTCCACTAGTCACTGCCTGCCATTCTGAAAAGTACCCGTTTACTCCTACTCTTTGCTTCCTGTCTGACAACAAGTTCTCAATCCACGTCAGCACACTACCCCCAATCCCATGTGCTTTAACTTTGCACATTAATCTCTTGTGTGGGACCTTGTCGAAAGCCTTCTGAAAGTCCAAATATACCACATCAACTGGTTCTCCTTTGTCCACTTTACTGGAAACATCCTCTCAAAATTCCAGAAGATTTGTCAAGCATGATTTCCCTTTCACAAATCCATGCTGACTTGGACCTATCATGTCACCATTTTCCAGATGCACTGCTATGACATCCTTAATAATTGATTCCATCATTTTACCCACTACTGAGGTCAGGCTGACCGGTCTATAATTCCCTGTTTTCTCTCTCCCTCCTTTTTTAAACCAGCAGCACCACTGGGACCCACAACGTTGCAATCTGTCAAACCGTTGATGTGGGTTCATAAATATTAAGTTCTAAGGTCTCCCGTGAAGCCATTTCAGTCAACCTGGTTAATCATCTTACACATAGGCCAGGCAGCAGGTTGATTTGAAGGGTCACGATGCATTTTCAGGACTTGCCCTCTTCCTCACGTGTTGATCCAGCTTGTGCTGTACTGACTGCTTTGATGAGTCGTAGCTGGAGAAAAGCAGTCAGTGGATGCAGAAGGTGTCTTTCTGCAGGGTGGGACATAATACAGATGGTCACATTTACAATTTATATTCCATTGAAAAATCCAGATCTTTATGCACCAGAGTTTCTTCATTTCTTCAGGTGGCACTTTTATGCGACCTCTGTTGCTGGTATCCAGCTCTTGCCATCTCTGCTCAATGACGTTAACTAATGTCTCCACTTCCTCATGCAAGAAACTCTTCGTTCTTGGTGGACGTTGTTCCATTGCTGTATTGAATTGATACAAGGCCCATCCCAAGTTTCAGCACCCAAGAGTGCTGAGAAATAGTTGTTTTTTTCTGGGCCTAAGAGAAAGAAAATGTTTAACTTCAGAGGAAGGGTGGAGGATTAGTTGTGATTTAATTAGAGATGACAGGGAATATAAATAGGTATTATGTTTTTAGTAAATGCTGTTTACTGAGAGCTGTAATTTTTCATAAAATTTATTTTTTTATATATTGAATTTATTAAGTTTTTACATAGTGAATTTATTTACTGATATTGTTGGAGAGTACAGAGATTAGATAATGTTGAGAGATTACAATCACACATCAGCACGCTTGAGGAGGGACTTCATGAGCTTCACAATGACCAGGGAGGCACAGACAGAGTACCAATCAATACTTTCAATTGCTTGTCTTGCCTGCAATGGCCTATCAGAACTTGCGCTTATTTTAGTGTTACTGAAGTGTTACTAAGGTACTCGTATTAAAAGAATGAACAGATATGGAATAACATCTGTATAGTTGATAACTAATGTAAATGAGAGAAGATGCACACAATTTATTGAATTAAAGAAAATTTTTATTATCAAAAAGGCAAATAAAAATTGAAAAACAATCCCTCCAACCCCGCCCCCCACCCTTCCCTCAAATACACACAAATCTCAAACATTTAACAATTTACAATTAACCTTTAACAACTAACAAAAGTAACAAAACAAGAACAAGTGAACAAACTGAAAAAAGGCCCCCCCCCCTCCCTACCGGCAGACAAGTTTCCCTCCAGGTTCAGTCCCACCCCGTGTTCGCACCCCACTTGCCCGTTTTGGTCGACGCAGACCGATACCAATGGTACGTCAAGACTTCCTGCCATGGTGAAGGTGACGAGGCGGAAGCCTCTGAGTCGGGAGGAACTGTGTCCTCCATACTCGCTTGTGTGCTCGGGGTCTCGCTGCGAGCAGACAATATACCTTGGGGTGCAGCGCCGTGTCCAGCCAGCAACGCATGCCGTAGGGCATTGGTTAGCCTCCAAGGTCTCCCTTGCAGTCTGTGATTGGAGAAGTTCGTGCAGAACTCACTCCAGGATGCTGGAAGGTTGCTATTGGTAGGCGAGCATCCATGGGGTCGGCGTTTGCAATATGACGCGCCTTGGCATCATGACCCGCGGTCCGGTCAACCGAGATTGCCGCAGGTTGTACCCGCCGCCCCACACATCCTCCTCCACCGTCTCCCCCTCCTGTGAGTTGTTAGAAGAGGGGTCTGTGTGGCACTGAGCAGTGCTCAACGGCCACTTCACCTTAGAAAGATGAATGAGATTTCTAAACAACTCATAATACATATCAACAGATGCACAAGGGTTCATCAGCGTTAACATGGCCTCAGTCGTAGATCAGACTACATGTGTAACTACACAGGGTGGGTATGTGCCGCAAGAGTAAGTTGCACTTTATATTCTAAATTATTTACTTGATGTTTATAAATTTGAATTGGAATCCTCAATGTAATTTATTCACCCTAAGTTGAATCTTGAAGTACGAAAAATTATTCATATGCACTGCAATGATTAATAATTGAACATTACTTAAAATTTATTGTCAAGTCCATTAGCTTATGCCATGCAATGTTATCTTATCATTTACAGAAGAAGATAACTATCAACCATATAGAGCAAAGGAGGACGGGTGGCGGCTCTGCTACGGTGCACATGTTAACTCCATACGAGGAGCTTGCGGTGGCCTTGGTGGGGCCTGAAATGGGAACTGTGCAATGTGTCAAACATATGCAATTATAATTCAATAATTTTGATGTACTGTTGATGTGAACCCTTTTGAAAAGGAAATAATGATATATATTGATGTATATTATAAGTTGTTTAGAAATTTAAGCAATTTAGCGGAGACATCCGCAAATACTGACTCTTCCAACAGCTCACAAGAGGAAAAGGCATAACACAATTTGAGCCAGAGCAAGAGGAGGATGATAAGAAAGAAGATGAGATTGTTTGTAAGTGGGGGGAGGGGGGGGGTGCGGGTGGGATGGCTAATGCACCGGGACCCGTCTGCCACCATGGAGGGCCAGACTGAGAGCTTAGATGGTCGCGACCTTTCCAGGGCCAGCAACCTGGAGCGAGTTGTGCATGAACTTCTCCAACTGGTCTGCCGAGCAAGCACAGACTGCAAGGGAGACTTTGGAGGCCAGCAACCACTGCCCTACAGCATGCGTTGCTGGCTGGACACGGCGCTGCGCCCTAAGGTGTTGTGTCTACTCGTAGCGAGACCCCGATCACACAAGCGAGTACGGAGGACACGGCAGTAAGTCTTGCCGTCCCACTCTGTACGGACCAAACGGGCGGGTGGGTACGAACACAGGGTGTGGGACCCATAGGTAGGGAGGAGGAGCCTTTACAAAATCAATTGTTCTTTGTGGATTTGAGGGAAGGGTGGGTTGGTGCGGGGGGGCTGGAGGGAGGGTATTTTTTTCTATTAATAAAAAAAAATTATTCAATTCAATAAATTGTCTTCTCTCTTAGTTACATTAGTTATCCACTATACAGTTGTTAATCCATATGTTCTTTTACTATACAAGTACTTTACTTACACTAAACTTTATATTTAAACTATGCATAAATTCCGATGACAGGCTAGTGCAGGCAAGACAAGGAAACTCCACGCAAATGAAACTTTTGATTAACTCTAACTGTACCCTGTTACAAAAGACCTACGCGTTCTTAAGGGTGCTTTGAGGGCAATGTGCAGGGAAGTCTGCTATTCTATGGAAACTGAAAAGTACTCAGTCTGCCTCCCTGGTCATTGTGAAGCTTCAGTCACCTGTCAAATGCAGCAGTGTGTAGCATGCTGATGTTTAACCCCAACAATATCAGTAAATAACTTCACTATGTAAAAGCTATTTAATAAAACCTTCTAATAAATTCTATTATATAAAACCTATTTACTAAAAATTACATAATGTCTCTAATTAAATCACAACTAATCCTCAACCTTTCCATTGATTTCCTTCTCTTTGGCCCAATTGTGTATGGCATTTTTTGCACAGTATGTGATTTTCTTTTTTATGTTGGCATGTTTTGAATTTGTTTTCTAAATGTAAAATGTTTTCGATGTTCTGGGTCCTGGATTGCCTGTAGTTTACTCCAAACCAGGATGCTGTGCTCCGATACTTGGCTAGTAGGGGAATGTTGTCCTGGAGTTTAGTGAAGAGATTTTTCATTAATCTCTCCATCTGTTGTGTGTTTGAGTTGTAAGTGGTAATGAGTGTCAGTGCAGGTGTTTGATTTTTAGGTTGAGGTGGTTGTTTAATTTGTTGAAGGAAATTAGATTTAATCTGTCGAAGGAACCTTTCAGTATATCAATGTTTGAGGGCTATGAAAAGTATTGTTGCATGTTCGAAATCCTATGATTTAGTACTGATGCAGTGGAATTGCATTAGCTGTGACTTTTTGTGCAGGAGTGTATGTGGCCTTAAAGAACACTTTAGTGGCGTGGTATTTTGAACACCATGGTGTCCAACTCTTGTATCATGGCCTTGAGTTTGATTGAGGGATGATGGTTAAGAATGTCTATGAAGTGTTCTAATTCTTTTGCTGAGTGTGTCCAAACCCCCCCCAGATATCATCTTGGTACCTAAAGGGGAAGTTTGTTTATCTGGTCTGACTGGATTGAAATTTCTATCAAACACCTTCTGGACTTCTATATTTGTATATAGACTCTTTCTGTCCATAGTAAACAGAATACTACTCGGGGGAATCAATCTTTACAAAACGAATCAATATATTTGGCCAACCTGTATGACTCACTCCCACAATCATTTATTATAGCAGAAGGGTCTACCAAGACATCGCGGGCGTGAAACTGCCAATGCCAAGACTTCTTGCCGTGGTGGGAGAGCTGGTGGTGTAGGAGGGGAAGCCAAAGCATGGGATCGCCTTCCGAGTCGGAAGGAATTGCATCCTCCTGACCTTGTTTGCGGTCTACGGCGTGTCCTACCAGCAATGCATGCTGCGCAAGGCATTGGTGGCGATGGTCTGCTGAATCATCTGCTCGAGCGTCTGTTGTGACTCCCGGGAGAAATGCCAGGAGATTGTTGCGACGCTCTCCTTGCACGTTTGAGCCAAGCTATCCATGCGATCAGCCAGGGTAGGCGCGTGCTCTCGCTGACGCGATCTCCGCGGTGCTGAGGGGCTGAGGGATGCTGCAGGCATCTTCCTCCTCCCCACCCGTGGGTGAGGATCACCTGTATCGGCTCTGATCTGCACATTTGTGTTGTGGGCCCTGCAATTGAGCTTATTGAGTTTATTAGAGCAGAAGGGCACACATTCTTACGCTGCACTGGCATACAAAGGCGGAGCATCACTACTATAATAAATAAGACCAGGAGACGTGCAAGGGGTGGTCCCGGGGGTTGCTCCCACTCCCTTGGGTTCTCGGCCCTGGGAAAAGAACTTTGACTTTATTACAGACAAGAAAATACAATGTCACACTTATAATCACATTACACATCAAAGGCAGTTAAAATAAAAATCCCACCTCTCACCTCCCAATACCTAATCCTAGCTAGGTTAGACTCTAGGGCAGGCAGGGACTACGCTTACCAGTCCTTTCTGATAGTTCACGATTTCGGGGTTCGTCGAATTCTGTCGGTTCTGCTTGCCGTACCCTGAATGTCGGAGAACATAAGAATTGGGAACAGGAGTGGGGATCTGGTCGTGGACTCCTCTCCCCGTAACCCTTAATTCCCTTATTGGTTAAAAATCTATCTATCTTTGATTTGAAAACATTCAATGAGCCAGCCTCAACTGCTTCCTTGACAACCCTCTGGGAGAAGAAATTCTTTCTCAACTCGGTTTTAAATTGGCTCCTCTGTATTTTGAGGCTGTGCCCCCTAGTTTTAGTCTCCCCTACCAATGGAAACAACCTCTCTGCCTCTATCTTGTCTATCCCCCTCATGATTTTAAATGTTTCTATAAGATCACCCCTAATCCTTCTGAACTCCAAGGAGTAAAGACCCAGTCTACTCAATCTATCATCATAAGGTAACCCCCCCCCCCCCCTAGTGAAACGTCTCTGTGCCCCTTCCAAAGCTAGTATCACCTTCCTTAAGTAAGGTGACCAAAACTGCACGCAGTACTCCAGGTGCGGCCTCACCCTCACCAATACCTTATACAGTTGCAGCAAGACCTCCCTGCTTTTGTACTCCATCCCTCTCGCAATGAAGGCCAACATTCCATTTTTGGGATTAAGAGTTTCATGCACAAGGGCCCCCAGGTCCCTCTGCACCACAGCATGTTGTAATTTCTCCCCATTCAAATAAACCTTTTCACTTTTTTTTCCCCCCCAAGGTGGATGACCTCACTTTCTGACATTGTATTCCATCTGCCAAACCTTAGCCCATTCGCTTAACCTATCCAAATCTCCTTGCAGCCTCTTGAGTCCTCTACACAACCCGCTTTCCCACTAATCTTAGTGTCATCTGCAAATTTTGTTGCACTACACTCTGTCCCCTCTTCTAGGTCATCTATGTATATTGTAAACAGTTGTGGTCCCAGCACTGATCCCTGTGGCACACCACTAACCACTGATTTACAACCCGAAAAGGACCCATTTATCCCGACTCTCTGCTTTCTGTTCGCCAGCCAATTCTCTATACATGCTAATACATTTTCTCTGACTCCGCGTACCTTTATCTTCTGCAGTAACCTTTTGTGTGGCACCTTATCGAATGCCTTTTGAAAATCTAAATACACCACATCCATCGGTACACCTCTATCACCATGCTCGTTATATTCTCAAAGAATTCCAGTAAGTTAATTAAACATGATTTCCCTTTCATGAATCCATGCTGCGTCTGCTTGATTACACTATTCCTATCTAGATGTCCCGCTATTTCTTCCTTAATAGTTTCAAGCATTTTCCCCACTACAGATGTTGAACTTAACCGGTCTATAGTTACCTGCCTTTTGCCTGCCCCCTTTTTTAAACGGGCGTTACATTAGCTGCTTTCCAATCCGCTGGTACCTCCCCAGAGTCCAGAGAATTTTGGTAGATTATAACGAATGCATCTGCTATAACTTCTGCCATCTCTCTTAATATTCTGGGATGCATTTCATCAGGACCAGGGGACTTGTCTAGCTTGAGTCCCATTAACCTGTCCAGCACTACCCCCCTAGTGATTGTCTCAAGGTCCTCCCTTCCCACATTCATGTGGCCTGCAAATTTTGGCATGGTTTTTGTGTCTTCCACTGTGAAGACGGAAGCAAAATAATTGTTTAAGGTCTCAGCCATTTCCACATTTCCCATTATTAAATCCCCCTTTTCATCTAAGGGACCAACATTTACTTTAGTCACTCTTTTCCGTTTTATATATCTGTAAAAGCTTTTGCTATCTGTTTTTATGTTTTGTGCAAGTTTACCTTCGTAATCTATCTTCCCTTTCTTTATTGTTTTTTTTAGTCATTCTTTGCTGTTACTTAAAATTTTCCCAATCCTCTAGTTTCCCACTAATCTTGGCCACCTTATACGCATTGGTCTTTGATTTGATACTTTCCTTTATTTCCTTGGTTATCCACAGCTGGTTATCCCTTCTCTTGCCACCCTTTTTCACTGGAATATATTTTTGTTGCGCACTATGAAAGAGCTCCTTAAAAGTCCTCCACTGTTCCTCAATTGTGCCACCGTTTAGTCCTTGTTTCCAGTCTACTTTAGCTAACTCTGCTCTTACTGCGCAATCTTCAGTTGGGTTGAGTCCGCTGATGCGCTAAGGCACGTTTTGGACCTATGGGGTAAGTACCTGGTTTACTTAGTTAGAATTCACCTGTTGGTAGTCAGGACTTAGATTGTAGAGCGGAGACTTTCGATTCTTCGGTTTCTTTCTGTTGGAGTTTTGTTTCGAGTTTGGTCGTATTGGCAGTGGTCAGGACTTCTCTCCTTTCTTGATGGCATAGTTGTATAGCTGTCTCCTGAGGTAGTAGAATTGTTTGAGCTGTTCTAATCTTCGCGCCAATTCAGTTCAGATTTTTCTTTGTAATATTTTGGCGTTAAAAGTTAATATGTCGAGGGTGGGTTGTATTTCTAAATCTATTTCCTGATGGAAATATTAGCTTGGTAATCGCCATGTCCTTTTGTACTTGGTTTTTCGCATACAGGCTGTTGTGGGCTCTTTGTTCTTCATGTTGGAGATGACTTTTCTCAGTTTGGTTTGATGTCTGGCCATCTGAGTTATTGTTGTAATGTAAATATTCCTCCAGATAATTTAACTTGATCCCAATTCCCAGACAGTTCCAATAATCAAGTGGGATTGTTTATTTCCTTCGGCCCGCCCACAGGCTTGAATTTGTCTTGTAAAAGTCCAAAATTCGATTAAAGTTTGTAGTTTCTTCCATAAGCACTTTAGGATTTCAAACTTTCCAGTAGATAGTCCCAAATTAAATTTCCTTTCGAATGAGCCCAATTCTCGTGAATTTTGCACCCTTCAGATGTTACTTATGGTAGTTCATCTATGTGGAATTTAGTAACAGAGTTGTGGAGGCAGGATCAGTCTGGGATATACAGATTGATTGAGGACCGTACATTTGGATATTGTCGTACTTTAACACTGCTTGACACATTACTCACATGACCCATCAGTGGGCTCGGCAGAAGAGCCACAGCACACTCCTCAATCAACATCTTCCTCTGCAAAATTAGCAAAGTGCATGGCATAAGCTGTATTAACAGTTATAACACATCGGGGATATGAGGTGATGATTGACACAAACATATCTCTAATACAATCTCCATTGAGGTCGGCAATGTCAGGAGCTAATGTACAAAAGTGTCCCGCTGTGTACAAAATAAATGTCAATGTAGGCGATTTACTACAATGCATTGGTTCTCGGCCCATATCTTGCTGTGTGTCCGGGGTGCCCCGGGTTAACTCGCCCCACCATGTGTACACCTAAACGAGGACCTCGTTTGTTTTGATAATTTTAAAATGTGAATTAAAAATACTATAAAAAGTTAATGACATTTTCCAATTTTGCGCACTCAATCCTAATCCAAGCTCTCTCCTTCTTGCGCTCTCTCTCCCATCACAATCGATCTTCTGCGCATGTGTGGATGACCTCCTGACCTCCCGAAACGCGCAAAATGCTGTCAACCAGAAAACATTTTAAAATTGCATGCGCAGAATGCCGTTGCTGTCGCTGGCCGTTCGTTGGGCGAGCGTCACATCACTGACCTTTTCCATCGCCCATTTGATATCGCTGGCCTGTCGCTGAATGGAAAATAGCCACAGCAATCGGTAAGGCTGGGATTTCGAACATTGCCGGAACATCGCCCATTTGTTGGAAAGTGGAAAGTCTACCCTGATGTATTCAAAACTTTTTCACACGAAGAATAGGTTTCGAATAAAAAAATTGTATCAAAGAAAATTTGACTCCTCAATCCAGGTGTTATTCTCGTGTTTTCTTTCAGTTTGAATTTCCTCAATTGCGGCAATATGTAGGGCGTGAGTAGGCAACATTTTTTGGCATCTTTTTTTTTCAAACTTTCCCCCTGCGATCTGCATCGGCGTAACGTCATGTTCCCTCATGTCCACGCCGGTCTTTTCAATTGTTCGCAGCTTGGCCAACATTTTTTTCTATTACGTTGACGTATGTGACGAAAAACCTTCTGGTGTCTGCGCTGAAAGATGCCATTCTTTTTAAATCGAAGGTTTTGGAGGGAGTCAAGAACACGGTCAAAATCAATAAAGTTCAATTTTTTTTAACCTGTCAATGTAGAAGTGTAAATTTGTTGGATTTCATGTGTTTCTCTTTTTACTCACTCACACGCCACCAGCGAACGTCTTGAAGGCCTGAAGGGTTGCAGAATTGGCAGGCACTGGCTCTTGTGTTTGGCTACAAAACAAGCCGTGGGGAGAGAGGGAGGGAGAGTGAGAGTGAGAGAGAGAGAGAGACGATCTTACGGCTTGTAGTCCGGGGAAGGGGAGAGAGAGAAGTTAAGACTCGAGGGGGGTGGGAGAGGAAACTGAGGGCTCAGCCACAACTATTCCACATTGGAGCTGTTCCCGTAATGTTGTGTTGTGTTAATGGAACATAGTTCAGTTTTAACTTTAAAATTATTATTCTATCAACCTTAATTTCAGATCAGTTACAACAGTAAAAACAATAACATCAACAGCAGCAAAGAAAGGCTACACCCATCTCTCATGCCCCTTATTCTAAGACCGCTCACAGGCCGTGGCGCAGTGTTTCTGGGCTTGGTACCAAGCTTATTCCTTCTAGTATCTCGGGTTCTGCGCACCTCTTGACGTTGAGGGGGCGTCTGTGTTAGGCAGCAAATTGGAGAGTCCCTTTGGGCTCTTAAGAGGCTGGTGTGGGGATTGCAGTGGGAGTGGCAGTCCAGTGACGTGGTTTGCACTACCTCTGACATTCCCTCCCTCTTGGCCACTATTCCCTCACTAATGGTCCCGGACATCATTCCCATTGTTGTTAATCACTCAGAAATGATCGGGTAAGTTCAACATCTGTTACATCCTGCATCTCTCTCCTTCCCCTCTTACCCATGGGTGTGGCTCATACCAGGATCATCCACCTCCATTCCCCATCTCCCCCCCCTCCCCGTGGTCTGGCGGGTGGGATTGGAAGATTTTCTCTTCAGGCTCTCAGCACTCCTCACACTAAAAATGGCCATCAATGCACGTCCATTGACGTCTAAGTTTTTTTTCCCGCGCATGCGCAGAAGGTACATCTGTTGAGTATGCATGCCTGTTTACCGTGTGATGTCTGTGACACTGTTATGCAACACTGAATGTACCCTTGCAGGTAACCCAGTATAAAAAGGAGCTCTTTGTCCTACAGGTCAAGACAGTTTAAGTATCATACCCTGCCTCGTGGAGTCATTACTAAAGCTGCCAACATACACTACAACAGCAACAGCAGGCTCCACCCCCTGAGGAGACAGGACACCAAAATTCAAATTATACATCGGGGAAATTTTGGCAAAATATTTCTGGCTTAGAAACCGTCTGTACTCGCTGTCAGACGTATATTCTCATTCGGGCTGCAGCGAGGGTTGAAATGGGGAATTAGTAATCCAGAGATTATTAGCTTTGTCATTCTGCTTTTTAATTGGGAGAGATCCTGGGGCAGGGGGGTGGGGGCGGGGCGGTGGGAAGAGAGAGAGAGAGAGCTACGCCTCTGAGCTGCCATCTCTATTGAACTTTATTTACCTAATTAGATTTTCGAGTTTTGAAATGTCACTTAATTATCTATGTATAGTTTTTAATACTGACCAACCAATCACTTGCCTCCTTTCCTGTGATGTCACAGGTCCATTCACTCCCACTCTGTTGGTCTCGACGCTCCTTTTAAACTGCCCCCACTCCCGCTCCTGTTGCTCTTTTTAAGGCAGCTCTTCGTGGAGAAAATGAATACAGGGCTCGGCAACGACAGGACTGAAATGGGAGGGGCACCATGTCCATGGGCTGTGCTCGGAGACCGCCGTGTGCCCAGAGCTAATGTCCCAACGTATCCCAGGGCAGCTCTCCCCCCCCCCCCCCCCCCCCAGTGCAGGCTGGGTCACTGAGTGACATCAGCCAGAGAGACTCTCACAGTCTGGGTAAAGGTGACTACAGTCATGCCCCATCCACCAACGTAACCAAAAAAGGAGACGGTGCCCAAGTTAAAGACTAGCTCACGGCACACACACATTCTCCTTCTAAACCAGGGGTGTGAAACCCAATTGGATAGTGGGCCAAAGAAAAGCATAATATGGTATCGGATGTACACGTAATGTATGAGCTCTGGCTACTTGCTGCCTGATGCCTGACAGCTCTTTCTTTAGATCGCTGCATCGAAGTTCGGAACAAGTGACTGAGCTCTTGCTACCTTTAGCAGAGTTCAGGTGTGCGTCGCTAAGGACAGGGAACAGCTAACGCTGTGTCAAACATGGACAAAATTCTTGCAGCAAAGCCTTCAGCTTGGGGTAATTTGGTCCTACGTACTGATAGAATGCTCCCGCATCAACACTGGACTTCGCAAGTCGATTATTTCCATCTGTAGCTGTTCTGAGATCTCAGACACACTGATAGAAAATGGGTTACGAAATATCGCAAAGTCTTTCTCAGGCTGTTAAAGCCCAAAAACCTTTCTTGAACGTCCTTTCTCAAGTTGGAGACTTGACTCTATCTGTTTGTCGTGATTTTAATGTTGGAAAGTGTGCAGTATTCTCCGATAGCTGTGTTTCTCACAGCTGAAGCTTAATCACAAAAGCGCGAATGCTGTCATAAACATCTGTCACCAATTTATTGTGCCCCTGCATTTTGGTGTTAAGACGAGGCATAGCCCTCCCTTTCTGCTCCATGAACAACTGTATTTCACCACACAATTCATAGAAATGTTGCAATAATGCTCCCCGTTTGAGGATGTGGCAGACCAGGCAGTTAAATTAACAGTCTTTGTAACCACGCCTGGCGCATTTGGTACAAAATGCAATGCACACTGCAAAACTTTCCTTTTAACTTTGGCAACTCCAGCTCTCTTACCCACCATACCTGATGCTCCATCTACGGCCAGACTCTCAGCTTTTGACAAGTCTACACCTTATTTGTCCAGGTTACGCACCAAACTGGTGAATAGTAATGTGCGTGTTTTCACGAATGAAAACCTCAAGTTGCGTCACGTCAGTTACATCCGTGCTTAAATGGCTTCACTTTGTCCATTAGCTGCTCATGTTTTCTGGTGTATTGCCAGAGTTACGGCAGGTTTTTAGGGCCAGACATAAATAATTGTCCAAACTTACCCCGATCTGTAAATCTAATCCGGAGCCGCACAGCGTGTCCTGTCGCCTCGGGGTGGGGGGGCGCCGAGCCCTGCTGTCTCTGCCGAAAAATGAAATCCACGCATGTGCGGGAAAAAAAATTACGTTTTTGACGTCGCTGCGCCGAAGGGCTTGCTGATCCGCTCCCCCGCCCGATCCTGACCCCGAGTGCCCTCCAGGTCAGCTCCCCGCCCCGAGCCCGAAGGGCCTCCTCCGATTGACCTACCTGTGCCGATTTATTCAACTCTCAGCTGACGTAGGTGGCTGGTTACGCCCCCTTTGGCTGAAAAAAAACTTACCTGAAAGTTTAACTTAGGCCGAAGAAAGCAGCCTGCTCAAAAAAAAAAAGGCGCAAATCACTGGGGAAAATTGAGTCCCAAGATTCTCCGATATTTCACTGACCCCCCTCAATGACAGTGTTTCTGGAGAGGCTAATATTAGCAAAGGTCTGTCACTTTTCTAGGCATATTCATCATCATAGGCAGTCCCTCGGACTTGCTTCCACTCTAAACATGAGTCCATGACCAGAGCCACAGTCCCTGTCACAGGTGGGACAGATAGTCGTTCAGGGAAAGGATGGGTGGGACTGGTTTGCCGCTCGCTTTTTCCGCTGCCTGCGCTTAATTTCTGCATGCTCTCGGCGATGAGACTCGAGGTGCTCAGCGACCTCCCAGATGCACTTCCACTTATGGTGGTCTTTGGCCAGGCTCTCCCAGGTATCAGTGGGGATGTTGCATTTTATCAGGGAGGCTTTGAGGGTGTCCTTGTAACGTTTCCTCTGCCCACCTTTGGTTCGTTTGCCGTGAAGGAGTTCCGAGTAGAACGCTTGCTTTGGGAGTCTCGTGTCTGGCAGGCAACCAGCGGAGCTGATCAAGTGTGGTTCGTGCTTCAATGCTGGGGACGTTGCGGAGGCATCGGTGGTGGTATTTCTCCAGCGACTTGAGGTGTCTACTGTACGTTGTCCATGTCTCTGAGCCATATAGGAGGTATTACTACAGCCCTGTAGACCATGAGCTTGGTGACAGATTTGAGGGCTCCTCTTTTCCTCAGGCGGCCGAAGGCTGCACTGAATCTCATCAACGTATGCTCTTGTTGATAAGAGGCTTCCGAGGTATGGGATATGGTCCACGTTGTCGGCAGTGCTCACTGGGGGCAGTATTGTGCGGCGGGGACAGGCTGGTGGAGGACTTTTGTCTTACGGGTGTTTAGCGTAGCCTCATATGACTTGGAATCATTGACGACCAGGTCTGGAGACGACGAAGGTTGAACAGGTTCCCACTGGTTCTGTAGTTTAGTTCCACTCCAGCGGGGAGCTTGTTGACTGTGAGGTGCAGCATGGCAGCGAGGAAGATTGAGAAGAGGGTTGGGGTGATGACGCAGACCTGTTTTCTGCATGTCGTCGTGGAGCGGGCGGAGGATGGTGACGAACTTTTGGGGGCATCCGATGACAGTGATCTGCATCTCTTGATCACGTCCCCATCCGAAAAAAGTTTTTATAACCTGCCGCCTCATTTGATGGGCTTTTGTGAAGATTTTCAACGATTTCTCCAGTTCGTCAACTTTGTCATCGCACATCTTCCCGCAATATTTGTTGTACTTCTCCGCATGATTGGATTCATAATGCCTCTGAACGTTGTACTCTTTGGGGACAGCTATTTGCTGTGCACAGATCAGGCATGTTGGCTTTCCATTAACCTCCACATGGACAGTTCTACACTCCTTATCGACCTTCCTTTCTTCGATAACATAATTAGGCTGCACGACTTATCACACTTTGTTTTAAAAAAAGAAAAACAAATAAATGGGATGTTGTAGCTTGCTGACTTGTGTAAATTTGATCAAAATACGAATGTGTGGGCTCTGGGATTAGATAAAGTGCATCGATCAGGTTGAATTTAGGTAGAAGCTTAAAAATTATACATTTATGAAAAATTTAAACAGTTGCCCTGTTCTAAACTAACGTGGTACAAATGCTGAATGTTTGCTGGCTGTTTGCAGTCACTCCTTTAAATAATAATTAACATCTGAGCAAAATTAGAGTTACAGGGCTAGGGAAGCTACCCAACATTACCCCCGAAGCAACCAGGCTGTTCCACCCCTTGTGGCACTGGTGGTGTATGTAGCACACAAACAGTCTGGTGTAAATCTAACTGCTGTGACCTTCGTCCTTTATTGTCCAGCTCCAGAGTGCCCCTCAGGTGTGGTGGTCAGCCTTATAGAGCACCTGTTGCAGGTACTACCAGGGTTTCCCACCACAGCGCATGTGGTGTGGCATAGTGCTTACATTACATTTAAGGTACTGGGACAATACACACATCATTACATAAAAGCACTGGTCTGCCTCTCGCCAATCATGGGCCACAGGAGAAACAACGGTGATGCAGGGGGGAGGTTTCCCACGCCCACCCCGGATTAATTGGCTCCACCTCATTTACGAGGGTCTCATTCGCCTCATCCGAGAAGGCTTTCACCCTCCTCCCTGACAGCTCTTCCTGCTACATACTGGTATCATTAGACATCCTAAAGTTGACAGACTGCTCCCCTTCTCTCTCTCTCTCTCACTCTTCTGAGCATGTGCAGATGACCCCATAGCTCCTGAACACGAATGCGTGCACGACTGACTACATCGCTAAGGCCCATTTCACGTCGCTAAGCTATGGCCCAAAATTAAAAGGTGAAACTAGCGTTTTTTTTTTAAAAAAAGGAATTATGCGCGAAATATCGCCCAACACATACTCTGACTTTCTCACCATTCTCTCCTCCGCTCCTGAAGTGAATACAGGGCTCATCGAACTGGCCTGAAGACCTTGAGGGGAATTTCCTGCAGGGAGGCGGGTTGGGGGCGGTGCCCGACGAGGCGGGTGGCGTAGTTAGTAGGGTCTCTGATCGCAGGGGGTGGGTTCAGTAGGCCTCTCTACCTCCTGGATGCAGCAGTCCCAAACACATTCTTGCCTTGCATCTTAACGTTAATTCAGGGAAATCATTTTCTTTCCCCTGCACTTCCAGAAAACCATTGCCAAACAACAAATCAACACCCCCTGCACCGAACGGCTTTTAACCCCCTCCCCCCCCCCCCCTTCGCTTCTTGCCCCTACCCGAGTTGCTCCCAAGATGTCGTGTTAGAGCGCTGCTGCCATTGGGGGAGAGATGTAGGAGATGCCATTGGACCCCCGGCTTCGGAGTGGCAAGGCTCTTGCTCCGCCTTCCCACTCACAGGTGCTGTCAGTTTGGGTGGCCTGGCACTGGGGACACGAGTGTCAGAAGTTGAGATGTCACAGCCTCGGTGTTCTCCCATGTTGTCGCGAGATAGGCTTCCCGGTCCTTAAGGTGCCCTCACTCTCTAGTTAAACAATCCTGACCACCTTCCCCTTTCTCACATTTTGACCTTCCTGCTGCTGCTTCCTTGTGGCTCCTTGCCCTTAGGCTTAGACTTATCCATTACCCCAGTGTTCTCCACCTGATGCATCTCAACGCAGTCATTCCTTAAACCCCTGGCCTCTGATTTACCTTCACCCTCATCCGCCGGATCAAAGTCTGACCTAGCTAGTTGTCTGCCATATTTACAAGTAGCTATCGGGTCACGCAGCCAATGTTACGTGTCTGCCCATTCAGATCCCCTCTCCTTACTACCCCATCCGTGATTTCCTTGGAAGTTGCCCCGGTCAGCAAAACCAACTGGGGGCTCGTTGGGTGCACATTCCCTGTACCGGCTCCCATTACTTGAGCAGCTCATGCCTTCACACCATCATACTCTCCCCCTGCCCTCTTAATTTTTGAGGAGAGGGACTAGCACTTGGGGTGTAAAGTGTTATGTATTGCCCAAGTACATTAAATGTATAGTTACAATGGTGCGCCACAGAGGGCACTGTGGTGAGTTACTGCAACACCAGACTGTTTTTGCCACATACATCACATTGGCGACAAGGACACGGACGAACTTCACGCATCACGCAACTATGGCTACTCTGGGCTCGTTAAAGGATTTTACGGTGTGAAATGATTCGGACGCCTTTACGGAAAGGCTCGAGTACTACTTCACAGCAAATGACTTGACTGGGCACACGGCCGCACTGAGAGAAGCGAGCTGTGGCGATGAGGTTTACTGTCTCGTCGGATTTGCTGGCACCCGGGAGCACCAGGAACAAGTCATATGAGGAGCTGGTTGTACTCATTCATGACCAACTTAAACCGAAGGAGGATGTCACCAAATATGCTCTCGCGGTGCCATGATGTTTTTCTAGCAAGCCATCACCACCAGCAGGGCGTTTATGCCAGTCTCGAACCCGGCAGCCTGCAGAACGTAGCTCTGCTCAGGGCACTGAGTCCATCAAGTGGCATCATGCTGGCGTTGCGGAGGAAGCCATGGGGCTCACCGGTGCAGGTTTGCGAAAGGCCACCTTCAGCATTTCTGTAAAAGACACCTGACTCACCGTGAGGCTGAGGAGATGGCAGAGGGTCCATTTTCCAGCGAGGAGCAGGCGAGGCGTTGTTTGGACTGTATACGTATACCCTAACGGAGTCCCTGTGAGTATGGAAGTAGATACTGGCTCGGGTCCGTCGTTGATGAGTTAGGAAACTTTTGAAAAACTTCTGCGTACCGACACCAAGGAACTGATGCCTGTTCTTGGCAGAGCAGATGTGCAGGTATCTCACGGGGGCGAGACGCACGGTTTACCTTTGTGGGTCATTGCAGGCGATGGGCCGACTCAATTCCACAGGCCACAGGAACGGCGGCAGGTGCTGGAGCAGGAGCGGAGCCCGCAGGAACGGAGGCTACGACTCGGGGCTACGCGCTTTCTCAGACAGATGCAGGAGCCAGAACAGAGGAGATCATGTTTTGGCTGTTTTTTCTTCTTTCTTTGTTATTTCTCAGGCCAGCGAGCTAACAAAGGCAAGCAGTGCAACTAAAATGGCGGCGCCCTACACCGGGAGTCTTAAAAGGGCCTTACAGCGTTGGCGGTCCCCACAGAGACTTTTGTAAGGCAAGAGCGAGTCTAAATGAGCAATGTGAATGTAGGATGACGGATTTATGATAAGAATTAATATTTTAATGCTGAATGGTCACTGTGTTTAAAATTATGGATGTGAATTGCAAAAAGAGTTAATATCACAAGGTTCAAGTAAAGGGGATATGGATCTGTGACTAACATGACCAATGGGCTAATGCGATTTTTGATTTAGGTGATTTGTGCAATGGTTCAGTGGCTGCGAAGGCGACTACTTCATGAGAACAGAGGCAATCGGGCAAAAAGGGGCTGTGTACTGCCACCGTACCTCACCCAGAGGAGCTGGGATTAAATAACTGTTGAGTGTACCTGCAACCTTTTGATATAACATTTGTATACCTACTTTCTGTTGGAGGTTATGCTCGTGTGCTTTATCCACCACGTAAGGACTGCAAATACCGGGGAGAAGAGGGAAGTGGATGGTCATGGACTCTCACACTCAAATCAACCAGGACGAACAAGGCCGAGGTCACCGGCTTTTGGAACTTGGGGGGGATGTGAGATGTCATGTATTGTCCAGGTACATTAAATGTATAAGTACAATGGTGCGCCACAGAGGGCGCTGTGGTGGGAGACTTTCCTGCCCACCACTAAGGACTAAGGTCACAGCAGTTACTACAACACCAGACCGTGTGTCAGTGATTTGAGTGCTACATACTATTCCTTTCTTCATTATCCAGGTTACTCAAAACAGCTATCTGTTCCTCCTGTGAGGGTCTAACACGACTTCTAATCTCTGCTAGCAGCCATCTTTCTCCAATCTTCTGTAATCTAAGGGACCTGTGCTGGTGGGGAGTGCCTCTGTCCATTGGGGCCATAGCTGGTGGTCGGGCTCCCTGTGCTGGGCCATTCTGTTCTCTTCCGCTGAGTCTTCAAAATCGACACAATTACTTTCTGCTTATTCTAACTGAGGGCTCAATGCACGTACAATGCCCTTTGTATCTGTAGCTCATCTTCCAACTCTTTCATCTTTTGCATTCTGTATGATTGCCTTTTCTATTTTGCTGCTCTACAATCTGCTCCTGGATGGACTTGTATGCGGCTTTTAAATCCATTCGATCTTTCTGCTCACAGTGCGTTGTCTGACATTTCTCTCTCTCTGCCCACACATCACAGCCTCGGAATTGACTCTCGACGTATTGTTCTTTATTATACCACGTGTCCTTTGCCTTTCAAATTCTTGCTCGAGTTCACTCTTACTTTTCTTACTTCCCACTTAATCGTTCCTCCTCTAGTTTTTCACTAATTTCTGTTTTTAAACTTTCCACCTTCACAGATTTTAACTTTTCTTCTATAGGCCAACAACCAGACTGCTTTCTTCAACCTCGGCCGATAAGTGGACACAACCGAATCATCACTGTCTATAATGGCCCCACATCACTTTGTAACCGGCTCATCTAGTCCCCAACATTGTTGGTCTCAAGTCCCTGTTTGGGTGCCAAAACTATAAAATCATCTTTCACAGGTTTTAGCCTGTAAGGTTTATCTTCACTTTAGAGTTCAAACTTATGAGACAAAAACCCCAACAGACACACTGCGGACGATTCTTTCTCTATAATAATCAAAGGAAATACAAGCAGTTTAGGACAGCTTGAAATGCACAATTCACCCGCATCAACCCATTCCTTTTAATATATTTTTTGTTTGACAGTTAAAATTGCCAATCCCCCAAACACTCCCTTACCAGACCGTGGTCAGTGATTCGAAATTAACTCCCAATACCTTTAGTGTCTGCAACAGTGCATCAGACGATTCGCACGACCTATTCCACCAAACTATCGAGACTATCAGAGGTCTGTAGTTTGTTATTCTTTAATGTTATGTTGCAGTCAAATGCAACTTCTGTGAGCTCAGTTGGTTCTCGTCAATCCCTGGGACAGTTACTCAGGCAAGAATTGTTCTTAATCCAGTTATTTCACTTGTCTGCATTTCTTAGCTCAACAAAAAGGGCTCTTGACCTGCAAGATATGCTGGGTTATTAGGATTTACTCAATTTATCGGTTCTGTCTTAAAAGCAGAAAATGGTGTATTCTTACACGGGAGGGCGTCTCTCCCTCTCTCGCACACTGGGGAGGGGCGTGGATCAGGAAAAAGGGAGAGAGAGAAGATGAGAAAGAGAAGAAAGGACAATGAAAAGCGAGAGAAAAAGCAAGGGGAAGAGGCAACGGAGAAATAGGAGGAGGGCAAAGAGAGAGACAAAAAGGGAATTGAACCCAGAGAGGAGATAGAAAAGAGAAAGGTCAGAGGGGAAAAAGAGTAAAAGAGAGAGAAGACTGAGGAAAGGAATGAAACAGGAGGAACGAGGAAAGGAAAGGAATAAAGGGAGAAAGAAAAGTGAGATAAGAGAAATAGGAGCCAGAGAGAGAGAAAAATACAGGAGTGAATTAGAAAAACCGTCTATTCGCTCTTGGATCTCCTGGTCATTCTCATCAAACCAGTCCTGGCGTCTCCTGAGTGACCAGTGCCTGTGAAGAGACACTCGGTTATGACCAAGCGCTGTGGGCATTCTGTGTCTCGGGGTTATCAAGGCACGCCAGGTTAGCTGTGAGGTGCTGACAGTATAGCGCTCTTAGCTGGGTCTTTCAGTGTCCCGGCATTAATATGTATCGGATTAGGCGGTGGTCCATCCAACAGTCATCAGCACCTGTCAGTGATCCCTGGCTCGGACGCCAGTGTTTGGAGCGAGGCGGACATGTTCTAGACATTCTGTCAGGAGTTTCCCTATCCCCTCTTTGCCGATCACGCCTCCCCAGAGGGCTAGGTCCTTGGCGACCCTGGAGTTGAAGTCACCGAGGAGGATCAGTTTGTCGTCTGCAGGCACCCTCTTTGGTCTCATCTGTCACATTGAGTGTTGGGGCGTACGCACGTCAGACATTGGTTAACCCCGCAGGGGGCGTCTTTGACACGGTCGACCGGCTTGTTTTTGATGGTGGACCCATCCATGCCTGGTGGGTCTCGCTTAGGGCGGCGATGTCGACATCAAAGTGTTTTAAGTTCCCGGGCAACTATGACTGAGCGGCCTTCTGGCCTGTTGCTGTTGGAGTTGTCCATGAGGGTCCTGGTATTCCAGGTCCCGATACCTCCCTCTGCTGGTCCCTCCTTATATCACAGCTCTGTCACACCTCACTGCCTCCCTCTGCTGGTGTCTCCCTATGTCATTATCTGATGTCAGAATCACTTCACGTAAAATTAAGAAAAACTTTCTCCACACAACCAACAAATTCTCCTCCCATTCACACTTTGAAATAACTAAAATTTTAGGTGCAGGCTGAACATGCAACTTCAGTACCCCCTTCCTGCTGTCTCGTCATACCCCTTGATCCCCCGAGTAGTAAGGAGTTAGTGAGAATTCCGCAGGTTCACCGACCTAAATGGCTTACCCCTTATTCTTAGACTGTGACCCCTGGTTCTGGACTTCCTCAACATTGGGAACATTCTTCCTGCATCTAACCTCAGAATTTTAAACGTTTCTATGAGGTCCCCTCTCATTCTTCTGAACTCCAGTGAATACAAGCCCAGTTGATCCAATCTTGATAGGTCAGTCCCACCATCCCGGGAATCAGTCTGGTGAACCTTCGCTGCACTCCCTCAATAGCAAGAATGTCCTCCAGGTGCAACTGTAGCAACACCTCCCTGCCCCTGTACTCGCTATGAAGGCCAACATGCCATTTGCTTTCTTAACCGCCTGCTGTACCTGCATGCCAACCTTCAATGACTGATGTACCATGACACCCAGGTCTCGTTGCCCCTCTCCTTTTCCTAATCTGTCACCATTCAGATGATAGTCTGTCTCTGTTTTTACCACATTGCCCACTCACCTAACCTATCCAAGTCACTCTGCAGCCTCATAGCATCCTCCTCGCAGCTCACACTGCCACCCAACTTAGTGTCATCCGCAAATTTGGAGATACTACATTTAATCCCCTCGTCTAAATCATTAATGTACAGTGTAAACAGCTGGGGCCCCAGCACAGAACCTTGCGGTACCCCACTAGTCACTGCCTGCCATTCCGAAAAGTACCCATTTACTCCTACTCTTTGCTTCCTGTCTGACAACCAGTTCTCAATCCATGTCAGCACACTACCCCCAATCCCATGTGCTTTAACTTTGCACATTAATCTCTTGTGTGGGACCTTGTCGAAAGCCTTCTGAAAGTCCAAATATACCACATCAACTGGTTCTCCCTTGTCCACTTTACTGGAAACATCCTCAAAAAATTCCAGAAGATTTGAAATCCATGTTGACTTGGACATATCATGTCACCTCTTTCCAAATGCACTGCTATGACATCCTTAATAATTGATTCCATCATTTTACCCACTACCGAGGTCAGGCTGACCGGTCTATAATTCAGTGTTTTCTCTCTTTTTTTAAAAAGTGGGGTTACATTGGCTACCCTCCACTCCATAGGAACTGATCCAGAGTCAATCGAAACCATTCCCGCTTTTACCCCATTTCCCCCTCTCCATAAGATCACTTATAAACTTGTAAAGTTACAAAACTTACAAAACGATTTCAATTTGAAAAACGCTATTACAGCTACATCAAGAACAAGAACAAAAGCAGCAATTGGAAACTTTATAACCTCCAGAAATCCTTCTTTCCCTCCAAAAACCCTTCATCCTTTAAAATGGACATTTTTCCTGTGAATACAACGGCAGTGCTCTGCTCCAATGCTGCTGCTCATCTCCAAATGCTGCAGCTTCTCCCGATGTCCAAATGAACGCACCGCGCGCTCTCTCCCACTTTACTCGGCATAAAAGCCCGTTTTCCCCAACGGTATGCTTCAGGGTGGTACGTGGGCGGTGAGGACCACTCGGCGGTATGACAGTCACCTAAGTCGTATCTATGCAGCTATTTATCCACCAAACTTCCAATTCAGTGTTCTGTGGGCGGTAAACGGTTACAAACAGAATTGAAAACGAAACTCCGGTTTGGAAACGGTATTGTTCACATTGTAATTTCACACCTCCAATCTGTGGCGTACAGATACACACAATCAAAAACCATTGAATGTTACGACCAGCTCACATGCCTGCATAAAGTTTAACTGGACCAAATATGATATTTTTAGTAACTGTACAAACCTTGGCAGATCACATCCAGTCGTTGCATGTTTTAAATGGTGGAGTCGGCACTAACAGCCAGCGTAACTTGTGTCCAAGCTATTGTGTCCTTTGTGCGGCGCTCTGGACTTTGGTCCCAATGAGCCGCAGGCGCTTGGCCTCAACCTCATTGAGGGCTGTGCTGATGTCATCGTCATCATCCAACCAGGTTTGCTCCTTCCATTTCGATGCTGCTTTCAATGCTGAAGGCAGGCGTGTTATTTATTGGGGACACGTCCCATCCAGATCAGATTGACCCTATGGGGTCTTGTGAAATATTTCTGGGGCAGTGATCTATGCAGATCACTTAACTGTCTCGTATTCTGTGGGAGTGGCTTTGGCCAACGATAAACGTTGTTACCGTTAGTAACCTCAAGAGGGACGATCGTAGTAGGAGCAGGAAAAGGCCATACGGCCCCTCGAGCCTGCTCCGATCGGCCTCAACTCCACTTTCTTGCCTGTTCCCCATAACCCTTGACTCCCCTATAGTTCAAGAATCTGCTTATCTCAGCCTTGAATATATTTAATGACTCCGCTTCCACAGCTCTCTGGGGTAGAGAATTGTAAAGATTAACAACGCTCAGAAAAAATTCCTCTTCAACTCTATCTCAAATGGGCGACTCCTTATTCTGAAACAATGTCTCCTAGTTCAAGATTCTCCCACAAGGGGAAACATCCTCTCAGCATCTACCCTGTCAAGCCTCCTCAGAATCTCTCATTTTTCAATAAAATCTCCTCTCATTGGGCTCAATTTTGCCTAAGCCCATTTTCTGGCGTATTGCCAGAGTTCCGCCAGGTTTTTAGGGCCAGAAATGCGCCATAAATATTTGTCCAAACTTACCCCGATCTGCAAATCGAATCCGGAGCCGCACAGCGTGTCCAGTCACCTCGGGGGAGCGGAGCCTGCTGTCTGCGCCGATAAACAAAGCCGGGCCTAATGGATGCACAGTACAGCTGGGATTTGTCAATGTCGATCGGGCTGAGGGAAGGGTGTGAGCCGAGCTTGTTATGCAGGGGTCAGAGGTTTTATTGTGAAGGTATGAAGATGGTGCCGGGCAGGGGTGGCTGGGAGGGGTGATTTGTGGTGGTATATTTATTTTAACCTTATGTCGACACGGCGGAGCGCAAGGTGTGGGTTGTTGGGCATGAAGCTGGTTCTGTGCAAGGCCGGTGATTTGTGGTGGCGAGGGAGGGAGTGAGTCAGTCGGGCCGCAATCTGGTGTAGTATTTCGGGTATAACTTGGTGAGGCAACTTCGGAACTGGTCCCGGTAAATGTCCTCTTGGTCCGCTCCCCGACCCGAGATTTCCTTACCTGCGCTGATTTCTTTAACTCTGCAGGGTTTTTCTGGACTCCTAAGCAGAACCCTAAATGGCCAGAATTGGTGCAGCTGGCTGGTTACGCCCCCTTTGGCTGAAAAAAAACTTATTGTGGATTTTTAACAGGCCAAAAAAACGCAGCCTGCTCCAAAGAAACGGCGCAAATCACTGGGGAAAATTGAGCCCTTAGTCATTGAGCAGTCCAAGAGAAAAACAGCAGCAGAAAGAGCGAGTGAGAAATGCAAGAGAGAGAGAATGAGGAGAGAAATTAAAGAGGTGATACCGCCACACATGGTCAGCGCTCCCTCCCCTCGACCCACAGCTCAGGAACCTTTCTCCCATACCTGGGCACAGAACCTGGAATAGGGAGCGGGGGGAATGGGGTAAAAACATGATCCACTCACGTTGAGGGTGTGGAATCCCTTACGGTTTCGGTATGTCCCCGCCTCCTGTAACGGTGCTCTCAGTGCACTGTGGGTACAGTCTCTTTGGGAAGCCAACGCCCTCTCACTCTGCCTCCGCGGCCATTGGAAACTTTATAAAATCCATGCTGCGTGTATACAGTGCATCGCTTACCTGACGAATGCTGGTATGTGCAGCGTGCTGCGAACCTCCTCGACACAGTGCAGTAATGTTGGAGGTGCTGGGCTGCAGGTCTGCCTTAAGGAGCTGGCAAATCTCATTTATGACCTTTTTTTTAAAGCGTCGTCTTCTTACACACTGTTGCTCGGTCAGGTCCAAGTATGAGCGCTTGACACTGAAAATCCTTTGCGGGCAAGACCTCCTCCTCATTCCCCGACCTCCTAACCTTCTGCCATCTGCATCCTGCATCAGAAACATTGTAAGCAATAATGCAGGCCCCATTGTAATCGACAGATCTCCTCCAATTTGAATACAGGGGCAGGGAGGTGTTGCTACAGTTGTACAGGGCCTTGGTGAGGCCACACCTGGAGCATTGTGTACAGTTTTGGTCTCCTCACTTGAGGAAGGACATTCTTGCTATTGAGGGAGTGCAGCGAAGGTTCACCAGACTGATTCCCGGGATGGTGGGACTGACCTATCAAGAAAGACTGGATCAACTGGGCTTGTATTCACTGGAGTTCAGAAGAATGAGAGGGGACCTCATGGAAACGTTTAAAATTCTGACGGGTTTAGACAAGGTTAGATGCAGGAAGAATGTTCCCAATGTTGGGGAAGTCCAGAACCAGGGGTCACAGTCTGAGGATAAGGGGTAAGCCATTTAGGACCAAGATGAGGAGAAACTTCTTCACCCAGAGAGTGGTGAACCTGTGGAATTCTCTGCCATAGAAAGTTGTTGAGGCCAATTCACTAAATATATTCAAGAGAGTTAGATGAAGTCCTTACTACTCGGGGGATCAAGGGTTATGGCGAGAAAGCAGGAAGGGGGTACTGAAGTTTCATGTTCAGCCATGAACTCATTGAATGGCGGTGCAGGCTAGAAGGGCCGAATGGCCTGCTCCACCTATTTTCTATGTTTCTATATACTCCGTTGTACCCAATTTTTCAAATGTACTCCAAAAAGCCTTTTGTTTCAAAATGACTACCGTATATACTCGCGTATCATGCGACTTTTGAAGACCTAAATTGTAACCTAAATTTGGGGGGTAGCATGATACGCGAGATACAAAATTTGCGGGTGTGAAGTGCTGGCCAAGATGAGGCTGTTGGGCAGTAAACACAAGAATGCCCATTTTGCTTGCTTCTCGTAAAGCATAAAGTCTTATTTTAGATAGTGTTATAATATAACCATTTTCTCGATTTTCGGACACCCACTTTGATACTTTATCTTCTAAATGCGACCAATGACATTTCGACCCGCGATTTGCGCATTTATAGGAAGGAGTTTCCTTCAATTTTTCTTTGTTTTCTCCAGTTTCGGACACAGCTTTCTCCGACACCAAACAGCTTTGCAGCTTTAACGTTGTTGCTTTGTTCCGCTTCGGCAACAACTTGCAGCTTAAATTTGGCAGTATATTTCTTCGCAGATCTTTTCTCCATAGTGGCTAAGGGTAGAATGTAAAAATATATTTGTCACAGTTTACTACCTTAGATGAGATTTGGAACGAAATACGGTAACTGTTTATTATCGTAATGAGAAACAGCTGTTTCTCATTCGGTTGTTTACGGCGGAAGAGTCGTTTCATGATTCGGTTGTTAAGGTCTGTATTCGATCGTTATGTGTTAGGGTACTTGTTACGTGTTGGGTACTTGTTAAACTTGTTTGAAAGCCTAGCCTAGTGGCATCTGGTATCTCAAAAAAGTGACTCGCATGATACATGAGATATATGATAAAATCATGTTTTGGGGTCGCATGATACACGAGATCGTAGGATACGTGAGTATATACGGTATTTAAAGCCACTTAAGTCTGAATCCAACTTCAGTGTCCTCTGGCCAATGGTGATGCTTCTCTCTGGTGTTCCCCATTTTTCATGATTTCTCCCCATTTTTAAATAAAAATAACCTCCAGAAATCCTTCTTTCCCTCCAAAAACCCTTGCTCCAATGTTGCTGCTTATCTCCAAATGCTGCAGCTTCTCCCGATGTCCAAATGAACGCACTGTGCGCTCCCGCCCACTTAGCATAAAAGCCCGTTTTCCCCAACGGTATGCTTCAGGGTGGTGACCAATGTTGGAGTTTTCGGCGGTATGACTGGTCTTTGGTCTCGGCGGTATGTCAGTCCCCAAAGTCGCGCCGGGCGGAATGTCGGTGTTATACAGCTTGTTTATCCACCAAACTTCCAATTTTCGGCATTCTGCGGGCAGCAGTGGGCGGTCTGCGGGCGACATGTTTGGTGTCTTGTCCAAGAACCTTTAAAACGGTTAGAAACAGAATTGAAAATGAAACTCCAGTTGTTACTGCAGAGACCAGCTGCCTGCTTTGGAAACAGGGTATTGTTCACTAATTGTAATTTCACACCTCCAATCTGTGGGGTACAGATACACTTTGAATGTTACGACCAGCTCACATGCCTGAATAAAGTTTAATATGATATTTCTAGTAACTGTACAAACCTTGGCAGATCACATCCAGTCGTTGCATGTTTTATGGCTTTGTTCGGCTGTCCATGGAATGGTTGGGTTGGCTGCTGTCATGTGTCCTTTGTACAGTGCTCATGGGTGCTTTGCATCAACCTGATTGTGCAATGTTAGGTTGACTGGTCTGTAATTGTCTGGTTTTATCCCCCTCCTCTTTGCGACAGGGAAGCCTTGGGCTGTGACAATGGCAGCGATGTTTTCCAACGTCGGCTCCATTCGGGACATAAGGCCAACTTTCCCCAGTAACGATGTTTTTGTTAAAAAAAAGCCTTACCTCCAGTTACAGAAATATGCTCCCAGCCGAAGGGCCTCCCGGACTATTTTCAATCAACTTTATATAGCTTAAAAATACCATTAATGCCCCTCGCAGGCAAACTAAACAGAAATCTTCACCACTTCCCGTTTCCATCGAAGTTCCAAGTGGCCCCAAAATCTTCAAAGATAAACCTAAAGTCCAGGGAAGCCTTCTTGATTCACACGGCAGCCAAATTTACACATCAACAGGAATCTTCCACCAAGAGCAGCCTTTTTCAAATTCTCCACGCAGCCAACCCAGGTCGGACCTCTTATCCGGTACACCTTTAACCATCTCTTCCTTGTCCGGCATCATTCCCCGCCCCAGGGGCCCCTTCAATGGTCACTGGGCCTGAACGTGCATCGCGAGAGAGGGAGGCTCGAGATTTCAGCATGTGTTTTCCCACACTTCCTGGCTCTATCGAGAGCTGCTGCTTTGTGTCGGTGGTGTCCTGGTTTCCAGTTCTCAGTGTTCACTGCTCTAATTTACCCCTGAATATGGCTTCAAAGAGACCAGCAAGCAGTGGAAGTGCTGCTAAGCGTAAGCCTGTGTCGTTATCCATACAGCAAAAAGGGCAATTGGTGCGAACCTTGTGAGTTTTACAATGTTGGTTCGTCACCAGTGTATGATTTGAAGAAGTAAAAGGCAGTGAAAGTAAGAAAAGTCTGACCTTTTGTAAGACGTTGAGGGAAGGAATAATTGGGAATTTCGATAGTGCACACACACTGGTTTAGGCTTCGGCGGAATGATGGTGTTAGCATTTCTGTCGGGATGATAATGGCGCTAGCAAGAATTTGTCCTGCAGCATGAATGTGAATATTCTCAAAAAACAGGCTGGGTATTGTGTACATTGTGTGCGGTGAAAAAGAAGTGTAAATCACAGATTAGCACGGTTAGTTCCAAATGAGAAGTTATCTGCAGAGCAGGTATACAATGCCGAGGAAACTGCTCTCTGCTGGTGGTGTCTGCCTCTCAAAACCTTGGCACCAGAAAGGAGCCGAAGGACAGGGTCAGTGTCCTTGCAGCAACGCAGCAGGTACACACACTGTCAGCTCATGGTCATTGGGGAAAGGGTGATCCCCGTCATACACCGTGGCAACAAGAAAGGCTTTTGAGAAATATTTTGTACCGAAGGCTCGAGCCCATGTAAAATTATGCTGGTTCCCGACAATGGCTCGGCCCACCCTATGGAGGAGGAGGAGCAGGAGGAAGAGGAACCCATGCCACCACTTCAACCAGCAGGACGATCGTGGACCTTCTCCCATTGGGAGAGCGTTGCGTCAGCAGCTAATCCTTTAACACTTTGCTGCCTGAAGGCTGAATGGCCGTTTGATCATTGTGTCCCAATAATGTACATGATTTTGGTTTAATAAAAATGTTGTATCAAACTTTAAACTTTGCGAACAATAAAAGAACAGAACAGCAAAACAGCAGCAGCAGCAAACAAACTTTAGCTGCAAACATCTCTCCTCCCCCTTATTCAAAGACTGCCGTGCTGCCTGCCCCTCTTGCCCTCGCCCCTCTTGTACTTGCCACTACCCTTGCCCATTGGCACAGCCTTAGCTCTATTGCAGGTGAGCCCAAGATATTTGTTACTGTCTCCGGTACGGCGCTGTACTTGGTGGACACACCCAGGGGACGGCAATCCGGAAGGCCCGGCTTGGGCCCCTTCAGCCTGTGGATCAACTGGCACAGTACTTGAGGTTGGTCTGGGGATTGGAGTGGGTGTGGCTTCAATTGATGCTGGGCAATGACAGTCTGGGTGTGTTCCCGTATTGCAGCAGCTTATCTTCGATATTCCCTCCCTAATCTCTCCTGACAGTCCTGCTATTTCTCCCCTCATCCCACCCCTGGTCTTGTGCGATCTGACAAGCTCAGTGCTCTGCCACTCATTCCCATGAGCTCTACCACCTCCGGTGTATCCTGCATTTCAGGAGAGCACTCGTCACCCGTACCCTGGGTGTGGTGAGCTGCAACCCACAGGACCCGCCGCAACCTCGGAGGCTGGACAACCAGGAAATGTCCCGTCGGTTGCAGTGGCCTCGAAAGGACTTGGAACATTCCTGTCCGTCACCACATCCTCCAAATGCAATGTCACCGTCTGAGTTATACTGGTGTCATCCTGCTCCCCCGATTCTCCTCATCCTCGTCCTCATCGTGCTGTGGAAGATGTTGAATATGGACGAGGTTGTCATGTTCATCACTCACTGGTTGTGGTGCCCTGGTGGGGGTTGTCCTTCATTCATATATGTGTGCACAACAGGGGAGGGGCAGGGTGACATCAGTAGGCTCACATAGCGCAGGCTCATTTGAAGGAGCACAATGAATGACAGCACATTGCATAAACCGAAGCGTAGCCCAGAATTTGCAGGACTTACCCTCTCTCTGGAAGCTTGTGCAAAGCTAGCCGATCTTTTGGAGCCCGCACCAATCATACCAGCGACCCTCATTTCTAAGGGTGTCAGTGGGTACATATTTGTCACTCCTCCACCAGTTTTTGTCTGCTCTCAAATGTTGTGAGACAACTTCTTCTGCAAAGATGACAATACAACTTTTGAGGAGAGTGGCACACACTCTCATTTACAATTCTAGTAATTGCAGTACATAAATAAAAATATTAGTTACACTAACTGCTTGGCCAAGGTCCTGCCACTTCTTGCGGCACTGCTTGCCGTCCCTCTGGATGGACACCACTGCCAAAAACTCCTCTGCCACACGGTCCCAAACTTTATTCATTGCTCCAATCTGCTGCCATCTCCTTTCAATGGGGCATCATTGTCGTCTTCACTAAATTTCTTGACCCTTTTCCTTTCACATTCATGCTCCATTTTTAGGATGTTTAGTTCTCTATCTCCTTTTTGGTTTTAATGGACCTCTATGTTTTTCACACCACAGGTGTCGAGCCAAAATCGAATGTGTTTCCTCATTTGATTTTTGCAGCTCTGATGTCAGGGACTCACAGATCGGTTCAAAAGCCCTTTGTGGAAAGAGAACGGGCCTTACTTTGTCGGTGCTAACTATTAGCTCCACCTCAAAATCAAAGGTTTTGGCGAACCTTCGGAAACGGCCGTTAATCTGAAATAGCGTGTGGAGTTTTGGGCCCAAAGGAAGCATGACTTTGAAACCCATCGATTGTGCAATGACACCGGTCCTCCAGACAGACACGTGTGGAAAGCGGGCCGTGTCATCTGTGCATGCGCACAGAAACCCGCCACGCCCTAAAGTACCGACTGAGCCCGGGAAATCTGAAACGCATCTGCGCATGCGCAAAATGACCGACTTAATGCCGTGAACGCCCCCGACCGTGGATCCTCATTATTTGGTGAAATTTGCAAACTTATTCCACACCGTATCGGTAAAGCTGAAAATCCAGCCCATGGTACCTTATCAAACGCCTTTTGAAAGTCTATATACACACCAACTGCACTATCCTCACCAATCCTCTTCTGTTTCTGCATCAAAGAACTCATTCGAAGTTAGTCACAGAATGTAATAACACAAGAGTCCTGTTATTATCAACCCCCTCGGGTGTGTACCTGATCTTTTATTCCAGCTCGGATAACTACAAGATCTGACTTGCTGTATTGCCTGCATGACATCCCGCAGTGTCTGGGGCTGAAATTGCGGTCGGCGCCTTCCCGCGGGCAATTGCCTCCGACCTGAAACATTTCTACGAAATTACCTGGTGGTCCGGGAGGAGCCTGAGATTCCGATGGGAAGGCCTTCTCTTCCCGCACTGCGAAACGTGCTCCCGTCCTCCAGGTTCCCACGCAGAAGGTGCAGTCCGTATCTACGAGTTCTCATTGTTATTAATGGGGAAAAACAAACACACTAATAAAAAAAAAAAAATAAGAAATAGACCTCACATAATTAATAGAAAAAAAACAATTTTCCAATTTTTAAAGTTTTGTCATTCACATTAAAAATAAACTTACCTTAGTGGGCAGAGTTTTTAAACAATAAAATGTGTTTATTTAATTTAATTTTATTATATTTGTATATGATTACTCCTGTAAAAGTAGGCTATGCGGCGGAAGAATTTTGAGGACATTTTCTGCCCAAGATATGGGTAAATACCACAATCTTGCCCAAGCAAATGTCCTCGCTCCCGAGATGCGGATCATCTGTAAAGCTCCAACTTGACAAATCCGAAAAGCCGGTTTTCAGCACGTGCGCATTGTGTGCTGAAAACGGCTTTTCCGATGTCTTCGCAGGTTGGTAGAAACTTGGCCGGTATTTCAAGGCCATTACAACATCTCCCTTTCAAGACCTTAGTATCAGTCACTTTACAATACCAGACGATCTGGGGCTTTCCGCTCACGAGTTGAATCGTCTCAGTTCAACATTAGTTCTCGGTGAACGTTCTAAGTCAGTTGTGACTGGAGGTTGACTAACAGTTGTGGTGGGAGTGGTAATAACAACATCAGAGACTGAAGGTCCGGGTTCAGGAATGACAACAGAGGCCTTTGGTGGGTCACTGACTGGATCTTCCTCAAATGGTTCCAGTTCATCTGTGTGCTGCAGTTTTATCTGGTCAACATGTTTTCTGCATGTTTGGCCATCCTTGAGCATGACAATGAACACTCTGTTACCCCCCTGAGCTGTAACAGGACCAGCGATCCATTTTCGACCTCGACCATAGTTCAGTGCAAACACTGGATCATTGACGGAGATATCTCGTGACAGCAGTATGAAACAGAAAATAGGTGCAGGAGTAGGCCATTCGGCCCTTCGAGCCTGCACCACCATTCAATATCATAGCTGATCATGCAACTTTAGTACCTGTTGTAGAGAGTCGAAAGATATATATAGACTTAGGCATTAGGCACCTGCTGGATATTTAGAACTGGCTGCCCAGGCATTATGGGAAATCAGGTAGTCAAACTGTGAACTGTTGAACGTTCACTGACCGAGCAATAACCCTGTGAGGCCCACTGTAGGAATGCTTGGGAAGACAGAGATAAGAAGGAAACCATCTCCTGTGAACAAGGCCATGAAACCAATTATTTCAGGAAGAAAGATAAGAGGGAAACCATTTGCTGTAAACAAGGCTATATACCAATTATTTCTCCCAGATGAAAGAACTAGGGAGAGAACCTATAAAGCCATCAATCAGCCCAAGCTGACAAAAGACGAACACATGGTTCCTGAGACATAAGGGGAATTCTATTGGGTTAAAATAACCTATATGTAATCTATAATCATTGTGATTGGCTTGTGTCCAGCCGTGATGGGCTGTGCAGCTGCAGTAAACTGTTTTGTAACTGTTGTGAAACATATAAAGGTACATGTAACTCTTTGTTCTGTGAAGAGAAACCTGGATACGGTCCTGAGTTTTTCCTTCCCGCTGAGCGTAATAAAAGCTGCTTCAGCATTGGAACCGACCCTGAGTGTTGAGTGATTCTTCTAAGAAAACACTAACGCTAACAGTACCCCATTCCTGCTTTCTCTCCATATCCCTTGATCCCTTTAGCTGTAAAAGCCACATCTAACTCCCTTTCAATATATCTAATGAACTGGCCTCAACAATATTCTGTAGTAGAGATTTCTCCTCATCTCAGTCCTGAATGGCTTACCTCTTATCCTTAGACTGCGACCTCTGGTTCTGGACTTACCCGATTTTATCTGTTTCTATGAGATCCCAGTGAATCTAGTCGATCCAGTCTTTCTTCATATGTCAGTCCTGCCATCTCAGGAATCAGTCTGGTGAACCTTCAATGCACTCCCTCAATAGCAAGAATGTCTGACACCAAAACTAAGAGAATATTCAAGGTATGGCCTTACCAAGGCCCTGTACAACTGCAATAAGACCTCCCTGTTCCTATACTCAAATCCCCAAGGCCAACATGCCATTTGCCGCCTTCACCACCTGCTGTACCTGTGTTGTAGGCATTAGGCACCTGCTGAATATATCAAAACACTAGGCATTAGGCACCTGCTGAATATATATAAACTCATATAGGTTTAAAGTGGCCACATATAAAATGGCTGCCCAAGCATGATGGGAGCTCAGTTAGTCAAGTAATGAACTGGGGCTGACCGAGCAATGACCCTGTGAGGCCCACTACCGGGAATGCCTTAGCTCACTCACTTCAGACAAGATAACTATAAATGAACCATTATAGTACCTGATGTGGAATGTCCTTTGACGAAGGACTTCACACAGTAGAGCCCGAGGAACAGAGATAAGGGGGAGGCCCACCTCACATAACGAGGTCATTAATCAGCCCGAGCTGACAAAAAACGAACATAGAAACCTATATGTAATCTATAATCGTTATGATTGGATTGTGTCCAGCCGAAGTGGGCTGAGTAACTGTAAAGAACTATTGTAAAACAGTTCGTTAGAGTGCCTGGAGTTAATCAAAGGCTCTCTCCCCGCCGGCGAAAATAAAGGCCGCTTTGGCGTTGGAACCGACTGAGTGTTGAGTGATTCTTATGCCAACTTTCAATGACTGATGTACCATGAGACCCAGGTCTCGTTGCACCAATCTGTCACCATAATATTCTGCCTTCCTGTTTTTGCCACCAAAGTGGATAACCTCACATTATACTGCATCTGCCATGCATTTGCTCACTCACCTAACCTGTCCAAGTCTCTTAGCATCCTCCTCACAACTCAGACACCCAGCTTAGTGTCATCTGCAAACTTGGAGATACTACATTCAATTCTATGTTTCTATGGTTCAGTACAAACACTGGATCATTGACAGAGATATCTTGTGACACAGCAGTATGATCATGATACGACTGTTGATTTTGACATCTGTTTTCAACATGATCATTCAAATCAGGATGTAGTTCAGGGGAAACACCAGTAACAGTATGAGGTCTTGTCCTGTGACTGAACAATATACATGACAAACAAATCTGAAGTGAACCCTGAGTTTACACGTTGCATACTTTGATAGTTTGAACAGCACGCTCTGCGTGCCCCTTAGAAGCAGGTTTGAATGCAGCTGGCCTCATGTCTAATACCATTGAGTTTCATGAACTTCTGAATCTCAAGATATGTGAAACAAGATCCGTTGTCGCACACAACAATGTCAGGTAAACCATGAGTAGCAAACATGACACACAGGCTACTGGAAAACATCTTTTCAAGGAATGGACCCGCAAAATCGATGTGGGATGGTCACGACCAAAGACTCAACGGAGATTCCTCTGGTACTTTTGGACACATGATTCCAGATCCGAGTCAATTCCAGGCCACTGTATATCATAATACTGGGATGAGTGGTATGTAGCTCATGTACAAATCTTTCTCTACCTTTCTTGGGCACGATGACACGGTTACCCCACAGTAAACAATCTGACTGAATGGACAGCTCATCCTTGCAACGGGTGTAAGGTTTGGTTTCTTCACACATCTCCGTAGGTATATCAGATCAAGTGACAGGAGTTTTATCACTCAAAAGCATCCATTATCTAAGGTGTAGACAAAGGCAACGACTCAGTGCATCAGCACAATTCTCAGTACCGAGTAATGTCAACACCCACCTCTGAATGTGGGACGATGCATTGGTATTAATATCTTTGTTTTCAGAAAACAATGAAATGAGTGGCTTGTGATCTGTTTCAAAATGGAGACCAAACATGTATTAATGCATCTTTGTTGCACCATACACACAGGCCAATGCTGTAAGCTCTTTCTGCTTTTGATAAACTTCAGAAGCATACGCAACAGGTTGTAGCTTACCCGACTCATTGGCTTCTTGGAGTATACAGCCAACACCATATGATGAAACATCACAGGCTAATACAAGACGCTTATATGGATCATAATGAACAACTTGTTTGAACAGAGCAGACTCGTTCTCAGTAGCAAATGCAGTGGCTCTAATAAAGTGCTCAATCTGGTAACCCAAGGAATGAACGCAGCTCTCGTGCATTTTTGATGGCCTTGGTGTTTGAATCAGTAGGCCTGATTCCATTGGCAGAAATCTTCCTACCAAGGAATTCAACTTCAGGTGCCATGAAGGCACACTTGAACGTTTCAGCCTGAGTCCCATTTTGTCCAGACGATGTAAAACTTCCTCAAGATTGTTCAGATGTTCAGCGGAATGTCGTCTTGGAACACGACAGTTCTAGGAACGGACTTCAGTAGACTCTATATAACTCTGAAATATGGCTGCAGCACGAATTCCGAAAGGACACCTGTTGTAGACAAATTGATGCAGGTCAGTTTCTTCGAATTATCGACGAGCTCTGTGTCAGGTAGGCCGACGTCACATTTCGAGAATCAGTTAATCGTAACCTTGTAGCCTCCGCAAATCCTACAGTGCTATCACTCTTCAACACAGGAACAATAGGGCTGGCCCACTCATTGAACTCGACGGCTGATATGACCCCTTCACGTTGGAGTCTGTCAAACTCAATCTCAATCTTCTCCCTCATCATATAAAGGACAGACCGATAGACAAGCCTTGCATCAGAATCCAGGTGAATCTGCACCTTGCCAATGCCAGGCTCAAACAAAGAAGGAAACTTCTTCAACACTTGAGCACAAGAAGACGACCGAACAACGTTGGACCATTACCTGGGATGATCCATAATGGTAGATCTTGGATCACGCCATCATACTGCACTGCCAATCACCGCTTTGAGTTCCTACGCAACTTTGCCTTGACTGGACTCAGCTAAGGCTTCACAGCCTCAGTGTCCCACAGCTTGTCAAATGACAATTGGCTCATGATCGACTGACTTGCACCTGTGCAGGAACGCCATTCACTTTCACATTAACAGTTACCGGCCGTCTGTCAGCACTGGACTGGTCATCACACTTGCTCAGTTGTGGGCACCCACTTTTTGTATTGTTTAAACACCGATTGGCCCCACAAAGCCAACAGGGTGAACTCCGCTTCGTAGCAGTTGTCAGGCTTTGAGCAGCTACAGGTTTCACACAGAGTTGACTTGGCCCTGCCATGAGCAGCTTTGCCAGAAGACGACACAGTCTTGTTTACAGTACCTGACAAGCTTGCCATAGAGCTCCGACCTTTTGATATCTGCCTCAAGTTCTCATCAGTCGTCATGCACGCTTGGGCAATCGTGATGGTTGATGCCTATCACGAAAAGGTCACTCAACATGTCTTCCAGTGTGTTCTTGAACTTAAATGGCTCATCAAGATGTCGTAGGTTGGCAACGAATCCTGACACGTCCTGCCCTCAGTACGGACATGTGTGTGCAAGCTGTTTTTAACCTGAAATGTGGTTTGCACTGATTTCTGTCCAGTAGTTTCCTTCTCGTAGTGCCCACTGTGAGCAGATCTTCTCGACGAGCGATCAGCCCGGCAATGTGTGGGTGATGTGGCAAAAGTTGCGTTGGGCGTTCACCGCAGCTGCCGAAAGTTGGGCCAGTGATCTTTGGGGATTGATCCGGCCCAACTTTCTACTTTTGAGCTAAAATGGGCGATCGCTCGGCGATCATCAGTGGAAAATCTAGCCCTATAGAAATACTGTTTTTGCTTTTAAAAATCCATTTGACTATGACCCTCAGGGGGAGTGAAAATGAGATGTCCGGTGGGTGTGAAAGATGCTATATAAATGCAAGTGTCTGTTTTTTCAGTATAAATGCAGAGTGGGGACCCCAGCTTGCAGGATGAGACCCCTTGGAGGGGGTGGTCTCACACCACTTCGCTCTGAAATCCCGTGGAATGTAATTCCAGTGTGGCGTTAACATTTCAATGTTTAGGGGGAAGAGATTTCCCCAGCCGACACTCACTGCAGATTAAACTTCTAACCTCTAGGGGGCAGGTTTGTGCATTGCTCCCACTGGAGCAGAACCGTTCCAGTTCCAATTAAACAGTAGCCCAGCACCCCAAAACTGTAACTACCATGGTACCTGGGAACTATAGGTAAAGTGTAAAGGCCCCTTGAATCACCCTTCACCCCATGAGTGCGTAGGTCACGACCCCAGTGACTGACTCTGTCATATCTTCAAAGAGCACACACAACACTACTTTATTAAACACATTACACTTCTCCCTCTTTAATGAAGAGTTGTTATAACAAACAATCATCATACATAACTTGCATTGTTATATATGACAAAGGATATGGACTTATTTTGCCATATTTACAAATCAAGCTTAACCACTTGTTTTCTGTTTCGAAGAGGAAACCTATGGTGTTGAATTTAAACTCATTCGAGGCTGATCCTGAGGGAAGTTTTCCTCCAAGGGATGCCCTTGATTTCCATTTGAACTCTCTAACTTCAGACTGTTTGTTTTCCTGACTTGGACTCTTGGATTTGTTTCCAGTGAATTGGATATATTGTATAATGTGGATTCTTTTCCCTCAATCTGGTTCAGCGAATTCACTGAGTCGGATACCGTTATTGCTTATAACAAAGCAGGCTTTATTTTCAATCACCGGCCAGGACTTTATCAGACAGAAGGAATGCTTTCTTGATAGAGCGCACCCACTTCCTACGGACAAAGTGACGTTACATTGTAAAGGCACAATGGTTATACATTTTCGGTACAAGATAACGATACAATTAGTGACATCCTAGTTCAGCCTATCCCCTTTGATCCCTCCTTCCCTTTGTCCACTCATGAGCCGACTTCTGTATGGTCTGTTTTTACACAAAGAGCCATTGTTCCTCTATTAATGTTTCAAGTTAGTGGTGTGATCTATTACGACCTTGGAGTTAGTTTGTTAGCTGTGTCAATATTGTAACATTTGCAGTCTCCAGTCTGAGATTTTTATGGCTATTCCTCCATGAATCCTTAACTTTTCACTGTCCCTATACATTTCCCATATTGTCAACTTCAATGTCTGTATACATTCAATATACATTCTCAGTATGCATTCTCAGGATATGCTACTGGTGTATCAAAACTAATCACTCCCACCTTCAACTACTTCCATGTCTGTGGGTAAAATATGATCAATGTGAACAAACCTAACCTGTCCATTATCAAACATCTTGACCAAATATGTGCGAAGACCACATCTTCACCACTTTTCCTGGTAACTACTTTACTCACCCTTCTGGTTTAATTTCACACTTCTCTCTTTTACTCTACCTCTATCATGATTCTCTTTCTGTCTTAATTGTGACTCTTTTACGGACTGTACCAAGTTTAGTTTTAACAACGAGTATCTGGTTCCAGGCTGTCGTTTGAGAAACAACTCTGTTGGTGTTCTATCAGTAGTTTTGTGAGGAGTATTACGATACGTTATTAGAAAATCTTTGGATTTAGATCCAACATTTGTTTGATGAGGGCACATTTTACAATTTGTACAGTCACCATTCGAAGCAGGGTGGTGTTGCTCGTGAACTGTGCAAATTCTTCTGAATGAAATTGACAATTTCTTCTGGACCATCACATGAAGAACATAATCTTCGCAAAATGTCAAATGTTTTACTTGTTGTTTTCCACATTGGAAACACCTCGACTCACTTCGAATGGCTATCAATCACAATGAAAAATTGCAAATCGATATGTAACTGTAAGGTTGCAAAATTCGTGGGAAACCCCCCAGTGTTTGGACTCATTGAAAAGGAAATTCGATTTGGGACTATCAAGCAGAAAGTTTGGGATCCTAAGATATCTATGGAAGAAATCTACGCGTTTTAACCGAGTTTGGGATTTTAAGGGATGCATGGGTCTGCAAGGGTAAAGGACTGCAAAAACCAGGGAGAACATTAACCTCTGAAAGGACCAGTTTTGGGTATTGGAGCTGTCTGGGATATTCGACCTAAAGCAAATTGTCTGGAGAATTATGTAAACTCAAAAATCCTTCTCCTCGACCCAGAGATAGCCAGCCATAGCTCTAAGAATGAAACCCATCCAGTGCATGCATATTGTTAATCGTCCATCCAGTCCGCATGGAAAACCCAGGCCTAGGCAGACAACGTAAATACCAAAACTAATTTTCCCAATCGAACAACAAATCCACAGATCAGCATATCTGAAACAAGTTATCCTTAACTAGCCTGCCAAAATATGACAAAAGAATTACTGAGCCTGCCAAAATCAAGACAAAGAATCGGGGTTGATTTGGCGCGCAGATTAGAACGGCTCCCAAAGAATAATTGGGGCCATGTTTTACGGGTCAGGGGAACAGCTTTCTGAGAACAACTTTCAGAGAGATCAACGTCTTCAGCCTCATCGACACTCCTGGGCTGCACTGCTCTGCCATCGAAGAAGGAAGAAGAACATCATCAAACCGGCAGAGAAAAGCAGTAACTTCGGATATCATCACTGCAGCAACAACTGACCACAGCCAATGTGGTAACATCAAACCACCGCGATTGACAAATTCTAAGAAAAGACTCCTCAAGAAGCACTCTACAATTTGTTCCTAGCTACCAACAGGTGAAACATTACCTAAAATAACTTCAAAACCTACTGCTGACAAATCCAATACGCGCCCTACCGCATCAGCGGACACCAGAAGTCTTCCGCGACATTCAGGGTACGGCAAGCAGAACCTACAGAGTCCAGCGAACCCCGAAACTGCGAATCACCGCTAACTTGACAATAAAAGGGTTGGTGAGCATTATCCCTGTTTGCCCTAGAGTTCAACCTAGTCAGAGTGAGGCGGTGGGAGTTGGGAGATGTATTATTTTCTGTAACCCCTTTTGAATGTGTGATAAAGTGTTTCTTCTTCTAGTGATTGTATGCTTTGACATTGTATTTTCTGTTCCTGAATAAAATCGAAGTTTTTTGCACCAATACCAGTTGTCTGCTGCACTTTCTCACATCCCCAAATAAATCCAAAGTCAGAAGGCCAGATGTGAACCTGACCCCCGAGACCCACCCTGGGGGGGCCATTTCCATGGCTATAATTGTCCTGATAATGGTTGCTTGCTTACCAATTGACTGACTGTACTCTCACCATAAGTAACTGCGTGCAAAACTCTTGGTCAAGCACATTCCCAGATGCTGGTCATGGAGGTCTCCTAATAATTTGGACTTGAATTTATTTGGTATAACCACTTATCGACTGATAATTCATTACTCCGCCTGGTTTGGCCATCCGTTTGTAATATAATCATACACCTTTGACATAACTGGGTCACGTTTGGTTGCCCTCCCAATCTCTTCAACTGTGACTGGCAGTTCATCAATGTATGAAAAATAGAACACCCCTTCCCTATTTGGTGTAACTTGTGATGGGGAAGTGATCAGCTGTGCTATAATGAGGTTTAAATCACTACCATTGCATCTATTACTGAAATAACCTGCTACACACACACACACACACACACACACACACACACACACACACACACTATCAGACAGAGACATGCAGGTGTGTACAGACCCACAGACATACGCACGCAGACACAGACAGGCAGAGACACCGTACACCTTCACAGACAGAGACATGCATACACACACACACATGCACAGGTCAATTGGACCGAATGATGTGTGAAGTTTCCATTGGGTCCACAATGCTAAATCCATCTAACTATTGTTCAACTGCAGCTGTGGTATGTCTACTGTGGCATATTAAACTGACTGACAGAGTATCCCCGATATCAGTACATTCCTGTTATATTGAACCTCCTGGTTACCTTCTCAAAAAAAAATTCAGTGAGGGTAGTGCGTTTGATGCAGTGTATATGGATACCTGGGAGTTCTTGTGCATGAAACACAAAAGCTTAGTATGCAGATACAGCAAGTAGTCTGTTTTTGTTATGTAAATGAGGGGGATAGAGGAGGGGCACCAGTAAATGGGGGATAGGGAGGGGCACCAGTAAATGGGGGATAGAGGACCCAGCCCACACGGCGATATGTGCGCGCACTAGGTCCGTGCAGCAGATCAGGTCTCCAGTCATCCTGGTTCAACCCTTGCCACTGGATAAAGGCCTAGCTCTTTCGAGCCCGTGTGCACCACACGTTTAAAAAAAAATCCACGCACAGGCATCTTCCACCCCCTCAATTGGAGTTCGGGACTGGAACATCTGTGAACTCATGGAAGCAAGTCATCCTCGTTCGAGGGACTGCCTATGATGTATATGCCATTCGGGCTGCAGCTAATGTTGGAACTGGGAACTTTGAATGGAGGATTGCTGTCCGTAATGAGATTAAACTTACGACCATTTCTTGATTTGCACATAATTACGCTCGCTGGAACCGAGAGTGCATGAAGCAAAAGCAATTGGTCTCCGAGAGATTACTGCCCCAACTTCATATGGAGAAGCATCACATGCTATCTTGATCTCCTGAAATACGTCATAGTGAACTGACATGGTGCTCTCTACCAAGTTGCTTTTGCACTCCTTGAATGCTGTATCACATTCTTTTGACCACTTGCAATGGACCTGTTTTTTCAATAGGTCATACTGCAGCCAAATTTTGAAATTCATTCTGATTGCATCCAGTTTTTCCTTGGTTGGATGTAAACCATCTTTGTCTACTCTGTACCCTAAGTACTCCACTGAGTTTTGAAATAACTCTCACTTGCAAGCAGCCACACGTACTCTGTGCTTCTCTAGCTGTTTGAGGACTTCATTCAATATGTTATGAATTTGCCTATTTGGTGCTGAGTCATCCAAATAACATACTACCCCTTCAATACCTTGCAAAATCTCGTTCATTACCCATAGCCTATTAAGTTGATACAGGTATTTATATTCAAGCCAAGCTGTAAGTAGGCATTCATCAGATCCAACTTTGAGAAAATCTGACCCCCTGTCAGTGTTGTGAACAAATCTTCGATATTTGGCAATGTATTGGGGACATTACCCTCTAGAACTTGGTTTACGGTTACTTTATAATTGGACTTAGGTACAACAACAATGGGTGTAACCCAATTACATCAATGTATCTTAGAAATAATGTTCTCAGTCTCTAGTTTTTTGAGTTCTTGCTCAACTTTCTCCTTGAGTGCATATGGTACGGAACGTGGCTTGTAGTAAACCGATCTAGCGTCCTTCTGTACCCTGACACTCACCTTGAAGCCTTGGATCGGACTGCAGCTAATTCTTGATGACACTTCAGTGATCCCAACCAGTTTCTTCCTAGTAAGGCAGGCTTGTCTCCTGCCACTACTATTAGAAGCTCACACCTGTACGGTGATGCGACCTACCACCGGAATGTTCTCTCTCGAGTAGTCTCACAGCTCTATCTTGGCTTTCTCCAATGGGAAATCCCACAATTTGTCGAGGTATAGCGACTCCGGTACTACACTCACGGATATCTTAAATCCTGCAACATCTATTCGCCATCCGTTAAACTCGAACTCCTGATGACGTTTAACTCTTAACATCTCATCCTGTTGTTGATCTTCCATGCTAGGTAGTCTCTGGGGATTTCTATTCACAGCTTTGAAAGCTGGTTTACCCTTCAGTCGGCATGCCTTCGCAAGATGCCCACTTTTCCTGCCGAAGAAACGCTGTGCTCAAAGTTGTCTGTCTGTGAAGGCAATGCTCTGTTCCCATTTCCAGTTTCTGTGACTTTGGAGTCCCACTACCTTTTACTTTGAACCTGCAGGCGATTCACCTTGGTTGTCTGATGACTGAAATTTGTATGAAATTCTTGGGCATATTGGTTGGCCATACTCAAGCTTTGCATCGTTTCTCACCCCACAAACAAAGCGGTCCCGCAATGTTCAGTCCTGAAAGTTTCCCAAATTACAGTGAATAGATAGCTTTTTTACTCTCTGATATTTTCATCGGCCTTCTGATTTCGTAATCCGAAACTATAACTTCCAGCAATTTCTATTATAACTTAGTTAGAATATGTTTCAGCGTTGTACCCTTTGGTTTGTCAGGCACAAGCAAATTTATCAGCGTTTTATGCAACTCTGCCCTGGCCCCCGTTACCACCTCACGGTTATTGTATTCATTACCATGATTTCGATGATATGATTTGCAGTGAAAAACATTTGTAGCCGATCCATATATAGGGACAGCCATTTTGACTGGCAGTTGAACCAAGTGTGCTCGTAATTTACCTCGGATTTGTAGCTGTTCTGTCGCCTGGCTGAATCCTTCACCGACAACAATTTCATTCTTGTCGCCAAATGTCATCTTCAAGGAACGCACACACACACAATCTTTAAGATGGCTGCAGGTTCCAGGTCAGGTGACCTCTTTATTAAACAGCACTAGCTGCAGTAACACAAGTGTCCACAGTGTGGAGCTCCAGACATTACAGACTCTCTCTTCACTAAAATCATTTGCGAGCTGGAGGAATTGAAAAATGTCTGCTGTTGCTCCATCCTCCAGAGGGCCCAGTCTAATACACACATGAGCAATGGACCATCCAGCCTGCCCACCTCATCCGGACACGAAGTAGTCACGTACAACATTGGCCCAGCCTCCTGTTGAGCAGCCGCATGGGAGAGGCAGAATTCCATCCATTCCGCCTCCCTGAGGTGATTGTCCAATGATCTGTCGCCTTTCACGACCTCTTTAGAGCCAATGAAGAACTTTTGAAGTGTAGTCACATTTGTAATTCAGGAAACACAGCAGCCAGTTTGCACACAGCAAGCTCCCATGTCTTAGTAATGTTGATGGAAGGATAAATATTAGCCAGGAGGACTCCACTGCCCTTCTGCGAATAGTGCCATGGGATCTTTTACATCCACTTGAGAGAGCAGACTGGGCCTCGGTTTAACATCTCAATTCGAAAGACTGCACATCTGACAATGCAGTGCTCCCTCAGCACTCTACAGGAGTGTGAGCTTAGCTCACGTCCCTGGAGTGGGATTGGAACCCACAACCTTATGATTCTGAGGCGAGAGTGCTATCCACTGAGCCACAGCCAATTTGTCTTATGTCGAAATCTCGACCTCCGAAAAGAATGACTCCGACACTTACAGCTCCGGTAGAAGTTTCTTTTTAATTTACTTGCTCGCAAGGGGTAGGTCACACTCAGTCAAGGGCTAAGTGAACACCTCCGAAATGGTTCAGTTTAACAAGATATTTATACAGTAAAACCAAAGTTCTGGCCTCTCCCTGTGTATTGCTCTGTCTCAGTCAGTGAATACAGATAAAGAGTTAATTACTATATCCTGGTCCTGACATGGTTTACAGATATTTCCTTTTGTCAGGGTAATCAGGAAGCCAAACGGCCATTACTCCATGAGTCATAGGTAATGGGCTATCACCTGTCTTGTATTGTGTCAGGATTGTTTCAATTTCCTGGTCAGTTTATCTGTTTGCATCAAATGGATGAGGTCTCGGAAAGAGATAATGGCTAGAAGATAAGGGTGGGGTGACATGGAACTCCTGTAGTGTAGACAATAGGAGAGCACCATGGGGGGTTACTTGTCTCAGCATGACTTGTCTCCTAGCTGTCTGATGGCCATCAGCCATCTAACAGCAGGTTTAGCTGTTTATGCAAGCTGACTGCTAAAATGCAGAAAGTTCTGGAAGGGCCAGGACTCCATTTTAATCAAAAGGCACACAAATACCGTATGGTATCAGCTTAGATAAAAATACTTTCCACACTTACTCCGACCAGCCAGCATCTTGCCCTCTATAGCTGGAAGTCGCCTCTCCCAGCAACCTAATCGACCGAACCGAGGCACACTAGGGGACCTCAGAGCCCGCCCCGGACCCCGGCCCTCCCCGTTCTGTCCGTAGGTTCGTTCTTTATTGCGACAAAACTGCAGTTATTTATTTCCCCTTGCAGAGTGCTGGAACGTTGTGGATAATATGCAGCTGTTGTTTATGTTGCTCAGGTCCATCTGCGGTGAGGGTGCTGCAGGAGGGTGTGTCCGATGACCTCGGCAAGCTGCCCTTCATGTGGAGCGCTGTGATGACGGTGTTCGGGGTACAGGGCTGCAGAGTGACCTGTTGTGGCTACACCGGAGAGGACGGGGCTGAGGTAAGTTACATCTTCCTGACAGATACAGTGAGACCCACTGAGGGGAAGTGCCGATAAACTCCGGGTAAACGGGTTTCTTTTATTTTGTGTTCATCGAGGGAATCGGTGTCCGTAACGCTGAAAGAAGTGCTTTCCTGCATCAGCAACTTGCATTTAGGCTTCACAGGAGTGTTGTCAGATGACGAAGAGAGAGACGGAGAGGTTTATGGACAGAATTCCAGAGCTTAATGGTGGGGCGACGGAAGTCGGGGAGACTCAAGAGGCCAGAGTTGGGGGGACATAGGGAACACAGAGATCTCAGAGTTGTACATCAGCATTCCCAAATAGTTTATACAGTGGTTGGATGCAGAGTACAACTCCCTCTACTGCACCCCAATGAGATGCCACAGAGCGCCCCCTACAGGTCGAGCCATTGGATGGCCGAGGGGGATTTTTGTGCTCTTGGCCATTGCCCACTCGCAACTAGATTGAAACCACGCAGACCCATTCTACACAGGATCCTTACAGCCAGTGGACAAAGCCCGGGTCCAAGAGGTGAAAGGCCAGTGACTAGCGCACCGGTCACCCAGTCCCCCTCCTGTTTAGGATTTTAATTAATTGTGTGTATTTGCAACACCAAAGTTCTGATTGGTTCCCTTGGAGGACGAGACCTGATTGCTGATTGGGCCCCCTGGAGGACAAGACACACCCAGGATGTGTAATTAGATCCTGCCTGTCTACGTAATCAATTACTATGCAAAGTGTAACTCGAGCCAGTCTGACTTCCCACTGCAGACAGCACAGGGCTCACCCTCTCTGGTTAAGACCTTCTCTTTTCCAACCCCCCTCCCCCTGCCAAACAAGTTCCTGACCACCTCCCCCTGCCCAACTTCGACCTCCCACCCCCCACCATGGGGCAGGCATTGTGTATGGCCCACAGATTGTTGAGTGAATAGTGACAATGTTATATAGAGCCCTTCCCCGTAGCCCTGCACATTCCTTTTCTCGGGTACTTATCCAACTCCCTTTTGAAAGCCGAGATTGAGTCTGCCTCCAGTGCATTCCAGATCCTAACCACTTGCTGTGTAAAAAGGTTTTTCCTTCTGTTACTCTTTTGCCAGTCACCTTAAATCTGTGTCCTCTGGTTCTCGACCTTTCTACCAATGGGAACAGTTTCTCGCTATATGCTCTGTCTCATGATTTTGAACACCTCTATCAAATCTCCTCTCAATCTTCTCTGCTCTAAGGAGAAAAACCCCAGCTTCTCCATTCTATCCATGCAACTGAGGTCCTTCATCCCTGGAACTATTCTCGTAAATCTTTTCTGCATCCTCTCTAAACCCTTTCACATCTTTCCTAAAGTGCGGTGCCCAACAATACCCCAATGTTTTTACAGGTTCATCATAATTTCCACACTTTTGCGCTCTGTGGGCTCACTGCCCAGTTTCTGGGGGTATTGGCCATTGTGGGCGGTAATCAGGTGAGTGAGAAATTCCCTACCTGAGTTACGCCGGTGGTTTCGAGGTATGGCCGGGGAGTGGACCACACGCAATATTTGGCCCAGCGATGACCCGGGGCTGAGTATAAAAAAACGTCCACAAGGATCAGTGGAGCTGGGCGGCAGGTGAGTAGCTCTGCAACAATGTTGTGGTTATTTAATTTTAAAATATCTTAGGCAAGTTTTTTTGATTTTTTAGGTGATGTTTTTTGAAAAATGATTGTTCTTGTCAACCCGCAGCCTCGGGGTAAATTTTTAGTGATTTTTTTATTTGGTGCCCATTTTGTTTAGGAACTGCCCAATTGACCCTAAATTACATTTCGTGCCCAGAATGGGGGAGGTTTTTTTTTTCGCTGGGTGGATTGTTTTATTTTTTGGGGGGAAGTTTTCGCCGGCGATTATCTTCCCAGTCTTTGCAGTCTTTTGGGCGGCGATCGGGCGCTGGTGGGCTTTGGGGAAATTCTAGCCCCGACATCTCTATTTATGGAGCCCAGGATCCCGTAAACTTGTTTAACTGCTTTCTCAACCTGCCCTGCCACCTTCAACGATTTGTGCACATCTCTCTAGCTCTCTGTTCATGCACCCCCTTTAGGATTGTAACCTTTAGTTTATATTTCATCTCCTCACTTCACACTTTTCTGCGTCCTCCTGAAGTCTATCACTATCCTCCTCACTGTTCACTGTACTTCCCAAGTTTTGTGTCATCTGAAAATTGTGAAATTGTGCCCTGTACACCCATGTCCAAGTCATTAATATATATCAAAAAAAGCAGTGGTCCTAGTACCAACCCCCTGAAAAACAACCATTCACCACTCTCTATTTCATGTCACTGAGCCAATTTCGTATCCAGGCTGCCACTGTCCCTTTTATTCCATGGGAAGCCTATAATGCGGTATTTTGTTGAATACCAATTGGAAATCCATATACATCACGTCAAACACATTGCCCTTATCAACCCTCTCTATTACCTCCTCAAAAAACTCGATCAGGTTGGTTTAGCACCACACTTGTCCAAGTGACTTGTAATTTTGTCCCTGTTTATTTCTAAAGGTTTCCCCACGACCGAGGTTAAACTGACTGGTCTGTAGTTGCTGGGTTTATCTTTACATCCTTTTTTTGAACAAGGGTGTAACATTTGCAATCAGTCCTCTGGCACCACCCCCATTTCTAAAGAGGATTGGAAGATTATGGCTCGTACCTCCGCGATTTCTTCCTTCACTTCCCTCAGTGTCCTCTGATGCATCACATCCGGTCCTGGTGACTTATCTACCTAAAGTACAGCCAGCCTTTCCAGTCCCTCCTCGATCAATGTTTATCCCAACCAGCATCTTGTCTGCCTCCTCCTTTACTATGTCTATGGCGGTATCTTCTTACTTGAAGACAGATGCAAAGTACTCGTGTAGTACCTCAGCCCTGCCTGCATGCATAGGTCTCCTTTTCGGTCCCTAATTGGCCCCACTCGTCCTCTTACTGCCCGTTTACTATTTATATGCCTATTATCCCAGTCCCCACACACGGGAGAGGGAGAAGGTAGTACGGATATACCATCTGGATCATGTTCTCGCTCTCCTTCCAACCCACTCCTCTCTCTCTCTCTCTCTCTCTCTCTCTCTCTTTCTCTTTCTCTTTCTCTTTCTCTTTTTTTCTCTTTCTCTTTCTCTCGCTCCCCCACTCCTCTCTCTCTCTCTCTCTCTCTCTCTCGCTCCCCCCTCCTCTCTCTCGCTCCCCCCTCCTCTCTCTCGCTCCCCCCTCCTCTCTCTCTATCCACCTTCCCTCCCACCACCCTCCTCTCTCTCGCGCTCCCCCCTCCGATCCCCTCTCTTTCTCCTCCCCCCACCTCCCCACGGAGCTGAAGAAACCATGGCCTCCTGCTGGCCGTAACTGTGGGGTATTGTGCATGTGTGGCCCAGGTAACGGTGCGCATGCACAGGCGTCCGTGGAGAATGTTTGTGCAACCGAAACATAGAAAATAGGTGCAGGAGTAGGCCATTCAGCCCTTCGAGCATGCACCACCATTCAATAAGATCATGGCTGATCATTTACCTCCAGTACCTCCTCCATACCCCTTGATCCCTTTAGCCGTAAGGGCCATATCTAACTCCCTCTTGAATATATCCAATGAACTGGCATCAAAAACTCTCTCTGGTAGAGAATTCCACAGGTTAACAACTGAAGAAGTTTCTCCTCATCTCAGTCCTAAATGGCTTACCCCTTATCCTTAGACTCTCTCCTTTGGTTCTGGACTTCCCCAACATCGGGAGCATTCTTCCTGCATCTAACCTGTCCAGTCCTGTCAGAATTTTATGTTTTTCTATGTGATCCCCTCTCATTCTTGTGAACTCCAGTGGATGAACCTTTGCTGCACTCCCTCAATAGCAAGAATGTCCTTCCTCAGATTAGGAGACCAAAACTGAACACAATATTCCAGGTGAGGCCTCACCAAGGCCCTGTACAACTGCAGTAAGACCTCCCTGCTTCTATTCTCAAATCCCCTAGATATGAAGGTCAACATACCATTTGCCTTCTTCACCACCTGCTGTACCTGCATGCCAACTTTCAATGACTGATGTATCAGGTCTGCCGCTATTCAGATAATATTCTGCCTTCATGTTTTTGCCCCCAAAGTGGATAACCTCACATTTATTCTGCCATGCATTTGCCCACTCACCGAACCTGTCCAAGTCACCCTGCAGCCTCTTAGCCTCCTCCTCATAGCTCACACTGCCACCCAGCTTAGTGTCTGCAAACTTGGAGATATTACATTCAATTCCTTCATCCAAATCATTAATGTATATTGTAAAGAGCTGGGGTCCCAGCACTGAGCCCTGTGGCACCCCACTAGTCACTGTCTGCCATTCTGAAAAGGACCTCTGCTTCCTGTCTGCCAACCAGTTCTCTATCCACATCAGTACAGCACACCAGAGCCGTTTGAAAGTCCAAATACACCACATCCACTGGTTCTCCCTTGTCCACTCTACTCGTTACAGCCTCAAAAAATTCCAGAAGATTTGTCAAGCATGATTTGCCTTTCATAAATCCATGCTGACTTGGACCGATCCTGTCACTGCTTTCCAAATGCGCTGCTATTTCATCTTTAATAATGGATTCCAACATTTTCCCCACTACTGATGTCAGGCTAACCAGTCTATAATTACCCGCTTTCTTTCTCCATCCTTAGCTACCCTCCGAGGTCCATAGGAACTGATCCAGAGTCGATAGACTGTTGGAAAATGATCACTAATGCATCCACTATTTCTAAGTGCTTCCTTAAGTACTCTGGAATGCAGACTGAGGTCCCGGGGAGTTCCTCCTTCTCACTAGACCCTCGGTCCCCGAGTATTTCCGGAAGGTTATTTGTGTCTTCCTTTGTGAAGACAGAACCAAAGTATTTGTTCAACTGGTCTGCCATTTCTTTATTCCCCATTATAAATTCACCTGAATCTGACTGCAAGGGACCTACATTTGTCGTCACTAATCTTTTTTTCTTCACATATCTACAGAAGCTTTTGCAGTGACGGGAGGAGTCGACTTGGGCCCCCTACGAGACAGAATCAGAAAGTATGTGAGGGAATTGAGTGAACAGTTGAAAGCTATGCGACAAGAGGTCCGAGAAAGGCAGAAGGAGGAGAACGAAGGCAATGAAACAACCGCCTCGGCTATAATAATATGCAAGGTAGGGGCTGGTGGAAGCACTGGTCCCAGCTGAAAGAATATAAAGGTACGACAGATGGTGGAACCTAGAGTAATCCCAGTAAAACACTCTAAGATACACCTTAGAATACAAGGAGTGGAAGGACGAACTGACAGATGGACTTTTTAGAGGATTTAGGATATATAAAATGGATCTGCGGAGAAACGGTGCAAGCAATCCAGTTGAAATGGAAATGATAAGAATTTAACCCCTGGGACGCCAGGCTGTAATCTCAACAGAAAAAGAATGTGGCTCGTTGCAAAGATTCTGAAAAGTGCCTTAATCCTCACTCGCCTGGGAGACAGCAAGGCGTGTATTACCTGGATTCGGGTGACGTTGGGTGTGAGACTGGAAAGCTAACGGTGGCGGTTGAAACAGAAATAGACTTAAAGTGCAGCGTCGGAATACTGAACCCATGGACATGGACCCATACAAAGATGACAATTGGTGTCCGATAGACTGGGGGTGAGAGGGAAAAATGCATACATAATGAAGGGGTGCAGCTAAGATGCACGCCACGGGACACTGAATTCTCAGGAGTACCTCAACCAGGAGAGGACAAGCAAAAGTTGTGCCCGCCCTCCAAATGCACGCGGTAGACCCACAACCACTGCCCCACCAACTACCACAGCCCTTGTTACTACTGCCCCCCCACCGGAACCTCTGGATTCCCCAAATATGACCAGGGAAAACAAACAGGGTGCAACAGCGGTGATTACAGTATTTTTAAACATTACGGATGTAACTACCCCCAGTTTCTGCCTGCCCAGAATATAGAGGGGCCGGAGTCTAACACCATGAAACTTATGGTGACCCGAAGGGCGAGGAGAAAAAGGGGCATATGGTAGGCCGGGGTGGCGACAGTTAACACGGTAGACCTTCAGGCCACAAATGAGCAAGTCAGTACTTTAACCCGTACCTTAAAGGGGCTGTCAGAAAGAGGAGCTAACAACCAGCTGCAGGCCCAATCGGGATGGGACCGAAAGAGAAATACTGCAAGTAGCCCACACTTTAAAAGACCAGAACGACTGAACCGCTAAGGCAAGTGCGGCCGATGTGTGTGCGGGGTATGGAGCATGATGCTGGCCTCAGTGGAACATAATTTGGAACAGTTACAGAACGGGGACTGAATAACCAACAACGTTTTTAAAACTTGGATGCTGGAAGCCTGTCACATTCGGAGGAATAGCCACGCATGGGTCCCTGAGAATAGATGCGTCACTGGCCACCAGAATATAATAGGGTTCGTAGTAAGCATTCCCCAGTATAAACTTACTGAAGGACAAAGTCTATACAAAGTTACAAACAGGAAGTAAGAAAGGAAGCACGAGTAAGCTAGCACAAGCTGCATCAGTATGTTATTAAAAATGGGAATATCTATAACAGATTGTTATAAGAATAACCAAGTTGTGTTTTGTCGAGAGTCGTTTCAGGAGGGAAAAGATGACTGGATACTGCCAAAAAGAGGGATGCATCCTAAGCATCACTATGCGACTATGGTGGCATCACAAGGAGATGGCCAGTGGTGCGTCAGCACAACAGTCGCTAACCTGATGGTGTCCCATCGAACGCCCTGACTTCTGTATGAAGCCTAAACACGAGATCAACGTCAAAGGATATACAATATACCCGGAGCTGAAGGAAGAGACCATCGGGGTATAAAGATTTTGGAGAACAAGGACAATCGACCCCTAAGTTGAGGGAAGAGCAGATGGCACTGGAAAGGAGTGTGTTTGACCAATGAAGGAAATATGTTTTCTTAAAGGACCAAATTGACAAACTACAAAAGGACACTGATAAAGAACTGACTGACCCGCTGTGGTATTCTCGACTCTACCATTTTGGACTGAATCTAAACATACACCCTTGCATCAGAATTATAGTGCAGCTGATAGTAGTGCTGATGCTCTTGGGAGAATGTGCAGGCAAATACAAGAGACGCAGAACGAAGACATTGGCCAAGGCCCTTAATCAAGAATGCACAAAGCCTTTGCTAGATCCAAAAAGGGGTACGAGTACCTGGTACGAGTACCTGGTACGAGTCGCGAGTGTCTTAATCCTATCGCCTGATCAATGAAACCGGGGCGGGAGACACACGAATCAAGGCGGGGAAAGGAAAATTGTTGTTCATGGTGGGTATTTGGGGTTACCACCTGATCAAATGGGGGATTGTAGGAGCGAATACCTTAATCAGGGAAAAAGTAATTTAGTAAAATTAAAACATAAAGCAAGACAGGCTGAGAGAAAAGTTTAATGCGTTCATGGTAGAATAGCTATAACACAGATCAACGGGCCTCAAGAGCGAGGACTAAGGTCAGAGCGTAACAAGATAAATGTAGACAGCTAGCGGAACTGATAATTTAAGTCACACGAGATAGCAGAAATAAGGCCCCTTTTGAAATCAGTATTGCCAGGTGGAACATGTTCACAGAAATGTAAAAACACATAACCTTTTCCCTAGCAACAGTGGCCATAACTGAATATACCAATGAAATTATTAGAAATTGCAATCATTAGAAATTGCTGTAACCAATAAAATTAATGTAACTGTAGTAACCAATGATACTGCTGTAATTATGAACCTTCCATTTGCAACTCCTCAGATAATGAAGCAGTGCATGCCCGAATGCAGCAAGACCTGGATGACATTCACGTTTGGGCTGATAAGTGGTAAGTTACATTCTCGCCACATAAGTGCCAGGCAATGACTATCTCCAACAAGCGAGTTGACAATCATCAGCATTACCATCGCCGAATCCCCTCACTATTGACAGAACCAGCCAAGAGCAGGTCAGAGGCTGGGTATTCTGTGGTGAGTGTCTCATCTCCTGACTCCCCAAAGCCTTTTCACCATCTATAAGCCACAAGTCAGGAGTGTGATTGAATACTCTCCACTTGCCGACACTCAAGAAGCTTGACACCATCCAGGACAAAGCAGCCCGCTTGATTGACACCCCATCCACCACTTTAAACGTTCACTTCCTCCACCATTAGCATTACTTCCAAGTTCCCCTCCAAGTCACAAACCAAGTTCCCCTCCAAGGCAAACCATCCTGACTTGGAAATATCTCTGCCGTTCCTTCATCGTCACTGGGTCAAAATCCTGGAACTCCCTCCCGAACAGCACTGTGGGAGCACCTTCACCACACGGACTGCACGGTTCAAGAAGGCCACTCACCACCCAGAACCTTCTCGTGAATTGATCCAGGATTTCAATACCCGGGGCACGGGGTAAAATTAAGAAGTTGGAGGGAGAAGGGAAGGCAACTGGAACGGATCCCGTAGAGCAGGAACATCGGCATTACAGACAGTCCCCTCCGCCCTCCTCCCCATACAGCACTCGCTCCCTCCCCCCATACACCACCCACTTCCTCCGCCCTCATCCCCATACAGCACCCATTCCCTCCCCCATACAGCACCCACTCATCGCAGTTTTAAATGGGCGACCCCTTATTCTAAGACCATGTCTCCTAGTTTTAATTTCCCTTATGAGTAGAAATATCCTCTCTGCATCCACCTTGTCGAGCCCCCTCATTATAAGATTACCTCTCATTCTTCTGAACTCCAGTGAGTCTTGGCCCAACCTAGTCAACCCCCTCATCTCCGGAATCAACCTAGTGAACCTTCTCTGAACAGCCTCCAATGCAAGTATATCCTTCCGTAAATACGGAGACCAAACCTGTTCGCAGTACTCCAGGTGTGGCCTCACCAATACCCTGTACAGTTGTAGCAGGACTTCTCTGCTTTTATACTCCATCCCTCTTGCTGGAACCGTGGGAAAGGAATTGTCACCTTTCACGACCATCGGACGTCTCAAAGAGCTTTCCAGCCAATAAAGTATCTTTTTGGAATGTAGTCACTGTTGTAATGTGGGAATTACAAGGTACAAGTTACTGTGGATCAGTCACTGGGCACTGATGGTACGGACCCTCGGCTGTTAAAGGGAGTCGAGAGAGGAGATAGCAGAGGCTCTGGTCTCAGTTTTTCAATCCTCCTTCAATATGTAAATTGTGCCGTGAGACCGGAGGGTAGATGTAACAGAAGGATAATCCAGGTAACTACAGACCAACTAATTTAACGTCCGGTGTGGGCAAATTCTTTTACAATTCATAATTCAGGATCTAATTTGTGAGCATTTAAGAGTTACGCAGGACTGTTAAAGGCAACTTGTGTTTGCCAAATGTAATCAGTAGTTGTAACACGGCTTGTTTCAAAACAATTCGGGCACATACTGTGATGAAATGTAGCAGCATGGGTAGAAAGTTGAGTGACCAACAGGAAATGAAGAGATAGGCTTAACTGGTTTAGCTCGGATTGTAGAAGGGTTGTTAGTGGTGTGCTTTTATTCACTATATGTAGTTTATATGGGCTTGGATATAGGGAGCACGATTGGTACATTTTCTGAGGACATGAGTAAGGGTTGTGCAAACAGCATCATGGGCTATGGAGCACTTTGCCAGGTTAGCGGGCAGGGCTAACGGGTGACAGAAGCGATATGATGCTGAGGAGTTGGGGGTAATGCATTTTGGGAGCAGATACACGGAAACTGAAACATACACTCAATGGGGAAAATGCTGAATGGTTTGCAGGAACAGAGCAGTGTGATTTAAGGTAGATGAAGCCGTAAAGATCGGCAGTGTCTTAGGGTTTTTAGATGTGGGCCTGGAGTACAGGAGCAAAGAGGTGATGATAAATCTGTGCAGGGCAGTGGTTAGGCCACAGTTAGAGTGCTGCATGCAACTTGGGATACGATTATAGAAAGCTGTAAAACCAGAGAGCATATAGTGTAGATTCACCAGAGTGCGACCAGGGATGGGAAACGATTAACATGAACAGAGTTAGGATACTATTTCCACTGGAGCATCGGAGGCTAAGAGGCGCTTTAATTGGAGTTTTCTAAGTAATGGATGGTTTTGAAAGTGTGAACAGGGAAAGACTATTTATTCTGGGGTGTCAGTCATGTGGGGTCCATCAATTTAAAATGAGCACCGAGAGTGAGGCGAGAAGTTAGCAGACATTTCTTTACAAAAGGATTGTTGGAGCATTGAATGCTTTCCAAAACTGGATGGATCTACAGAGATCATTCCATCATTTAAGGAAAAAGTGGATGCAGCAAGATACAGGGCACTGGGGAAGGTGGGGCAGTGGGATTGATACAGTGCTATGGGGCGAGAGGGGCAGTGGGATTATTTTGGGATTGATCCAGGGTTATGGGGAGAGAGCAGGGCAGTGGGATTGATCCAGGGTTATGGGGAGAGAGCAGGGCAGTGGGATTGTTTGGGATTGCTCCAGGGTTATGGGGAGAGAGCAGGGTAGTGGGATTAGTTTGGGATTTATACAGAGCAATGGAGAGAGAGCGGGGCAGTGGGATTAGTTTGGGATTGATACAGGGCTATGGGGAAAGAGCGGGGCATTGGGATTAGTTTGGGATTGATACAGGACTATGGGGAGGAAAGCAGGGCAGTGGGATTAGTTTGAGATTGATACAGGGCTATGGGGAGGGAGCAGGAGTAGTTTGGGATTGATATAGCGCTATGCGGAGAGATCAGGGCAGTGGAATTAGATAGGGATTGTTACAGGGCTCTGGGGAGAGTGCAGGGCAGTGGGCTAAGTTTGGGATTGATACGGGACTATGGTGCGAGAGCGGAGCAGTGGAATTTGTTTGGGATTGCTACAGGGCTATGGGGAGGGAGCGGGGCAGTGGGATTAGTTGGCTATGGGGAGGGAGCGGGGCAGTGGGATTAGTTTAAGAATTAGGAACAGGAGTTGGCCATCTAGTCCCTCAAGCCTGCTCCGCCATTCAATAAGATTATGGCTGATCTGGCCGTGGACTCAGCTCCATTTACCCGCCCGATCCCCATAACCCTTAATTCCCTTATTGGTTAAAAATCTATCTATCTGTGATTTGAATACATTCAATGAGCTAGCCTCAACTGCTTCCTTGGGCAGAGAATTCCACAGATTCACAACCCTCTGGGAGAAGAAATTCTGGTATTTTGAGGCTGTGCCCCCTAGTTCTAGTCTCCCCGACCAGTGGAAACAGCCTCTCTGCCTCTATCTTGTCTATCCCTTTCATTATTTAAAATGTTTCTATAAGATCACCCCATATCCTTCTGAACTCCAACGAGTAAAGACCCAGTCTACTCAATCTATCACCATAAGGTAACCCCCTCATCTCCAGAATCAACCTAGTGAATCGTCTCTGTACCCCCTCCAAAGCCAGTACATCCTTCCTTAAGTAAGGCGACCAAAACTGCACGCAGTACTCCAGGTGCGGCCTCACCAATACCCTATACAGTTGCTGAAGGACCTCCCTGCTTTTGTACTCCATCCCTCTCGCAAACTCCCCCAGGTCCCTCTGCACTGCAGCATGTTGTAATTTCTCCCCATTCACCTTTTTTTGTTTTTTTTCCCCAAGGTGGATGACCTCACACTTTCCGACATTGTATTCCATCTGCCAAACCTTCCTATCTAAATCTCTTTGCAGCCTCTCTGTGTCCTCTACACAACCCGCTTTCTCACTAATCTTTGTCATCTGCAAATTTTGTTACACTACACTCTGTCCCCTCTTCCAGGTCATTTATGTATATTGTAAACAGTTGTGTTCCCAGCATCGATCCCTGTGGCACACCACTAACCACCGATTTCCAACCCGAAAAGAACCCATTTATTCCGACTCTCTGCTTTCTGTTAGCCAGCCAATTCTCTATCCATGCTAATATATTTCCACTGACACCGCGTACCTTTATCTTCTGCAGTAACCTTTTGTGTGGCACCTTATCGAATGCCTTTTGGAAATCTAAATACACCACATCCATCGGTACACCTCTATCCACCATGCTCGTTATATCCTCAAAGAATTCCAGTAAGTTAGTTAAACATGATTTCCCTTTCATGAATCCATGCTGCGTCTGCTTGATTACACTATTCCTATCTAGATGTCCCGCTATTTCTTCCTTAATAGTTTCAAGCATTTTCCCCACTACAGATGTTAAACTTAACCGGTCTATAGTTACCTGCCTTTTGCCTGCCCCCTTTTTTAAACAGAGGCGTTACATTAGCTGCTTTCCAATCCGCTGGTACCTCTCCAGAGTCCAGAGAATTTTGGTAGATTATAATGAATGGGGAGAGAGGGGGGCAGTGGGATTGGTTTGGGATTGATACAGGGCTATGGGGAGAGGGGAGCAGTGGGATTGGTTTGGGATTGATACAGGGCTATGGGGAGAGAGCGGGATTAGTTTGGGATTGATACAGCGCTATGCGGAGAGAGCGCGATTAGTTTGGGATTGATGCAGGGCTATGGGGAGAGCGGGATTAGTTTGGGATTGATACAGCGCTTATGGGGTGAAATCAAGGTAGTGGGATTAGTTTGGGATTGTTACAGGGCTATGGGCAGAGAACCGGGCATTGGGATTAGTTTAGAATTGTTATAGGGCTATGGGGAGAGAGCAGGGCAGTGGGATTAGTTTGGGATTGATACACGGCTTTGCGGAGAGCGCGGGGCAATCAGATTAGTTTAGAAATGATACAGGGATATGAGGAGAAAGCACGGCAGAGGGATTAGTTTGGGATTGATGCAGTGCTATGGGGCGAGAGCGGGGCAGTGGGATTTGTTTGGGATTGCTACATGGCTATAGACATAGACATAGAAAATAGGTGCAGGAGTGCACGCCATTCAATAAGATCATGGCTGATCAATTCCTCAGTACCCCTTTCCTGCTTTCTCTCCATACCCCTTGATCTCTTTAGCATTAAGGGCCCTATCTAACTCCCTCTTGAATATATCCAATGAACTGGCATCAACAACTCTGCAGCTGGGAATTCCACAGGTTAACAACTCACTGAGTGAAGAAGTTTCTCCTCATCTCAGTCCTAAATGGCCTACCCCTTATCCTAAGACTATGTCCCCTGGTTCTGGACTTCCCCAAGATCGGGAACATTCTTTCCGCATCTAACCTGTCCAGTCCCATCAGAATGTTATACGTTTCTATGAATAAAGGCCCAGTTGATCAGTCCAGCCATCCCTGGAATCAGTCTGGTGAACCTTCGCTGCACTCCCTCAATAGCAAGAATGTCCTTCCTCAGATTAGGGGACCAAAACTGAACACAATAATTCCAGGTGAGGCCTCACGAAGGCCCTGTACAACTGCAGTAAGACCTCCCTGCTCCTATATTCAAATCCGCTAGATATGCAGGCCAACATACCATTTGCCGCCTTCACAGCCTCCTGTACCTGCATGCCAACTTTCAATGACTAATGAACCATGACACCCAGGTCTCGTTGCACCTCCCCTTTTCCTAATCTGCCGCCATTCAGATAATATTCTGCCCTCGTGTTTTTGCCCCATGCATCTGCCATGTATTTGCCCACTCACCTAACCTGTCCAAGTCACCCTGCAGCCTCTTAGCGTCCTCCTCACAGCTCATACCGCCACCCAGTTTAGTGTCATCTGTAAACTTGGAGGTATTACACTCAATTCCTTCATCTAAATCGTTAATGTATATTGTAAAGAGCTGGGGTCCCAGCACTGAGCCCTGCCTGCCATTCTGAAAAGGACCCATTTCCTGTCTGCCAACCAGTTCTCTATATCCATATCAGTACATTAACCCCAATACCATGTGCTTTGATTTTGCACAACAATCTCTTGTGCGGGACCTTGTCAAAAGCCTTTTGAAAGTCCAAATACACCACATCCATTGGTTCTCCCTTGTCCACTCTGCTAGTTACATCCTCAAAAAATTCTAGAGGATTCATCAAGCATGATTTCCCTTTCAGAAATCCATGCTGACTTGGACCGCTCCTGTCACTGCTTTCCAAAGGCGCTGCTATTTCATCCTTAATGATTGATTCCAACATTTCCCCCACGACTGATGTCAGGCTAACCGGTCGATAATTACCCGATTGTTCTCCCTCCTTTTTTAAAAAGTGGTGTTATATTAGCTTCCCTCCAGTGGATAGGAACTGATCCAGAGTCGACAGACTGTTGGAAAATGACCACCAATGCATCCACTATTTCTAGGGCCACGTCCTTAAGTACTCTGTCGGCCTTCAACAGTTCCTCCTCACTGGACCTGTTAATATGGATTCTTTTTCCCTCGATCTATTTCAGCGAATACACTGACACGAATACCTTGTTGCCTTTTCTGTAAAAGACCTTTATTGAAGATTCTCCGGCCGGGATTTGTCAAGACAAAGGAACACACAAGCCCCGCTACAATGCAAAAGCTCAATAGTTATACAATTTCAGAACATAATACAGTTGAATAGCACTTGGTTCATCCAATCCCTTTCTGCCTCCCCCCCGAGTACGTCCAATGGCAGACCAAAATGTCTCCTAATTAGGGCGGGCTCCAGGGTTCTTGTTTACAGTTTCGCTCTACATTGTCTTTCCCTATTTGAGGTTTATTGAAATCATGCGCCCCTGACTCATACCTAACTTTGCCTTTCGCGTGACTCGTGCTGACCCCTTTTTATGTCGACACTGCAATTGTCTGCATCTTGACATTTCTTTAGCTATTTTCCCACCATCCCTCTGCCACATTCGCAATCCTTCTGTACACATTCTCAGACCCACTATCCCCTCGTACATTTAGAAGGTTATTTGTGTCTCCCTTCGTGAAGACAGAACCGAAACATTTGTTCCCCATTATAAATTCACCTGAATCTTTGTCTTCACTAATCTTTTTCTCTTCACACATTTATAGAAGCTTTTGCAGTCAGTTTTTATGTTCCTTGCAAGCTTCCTCTCGTACTCTATGGGGAGGAAGCGCGGCAGTGGGAATAGTTTGGGACTGACACAGCACTATGGGCAGAGAACGGGGCATTGGGATTGGTTTAGAATTGTTATACGGCTATGGGGAGGGAGCAGGGCAGTGAGATTAGCTTGGGATTGATAGTGCCACAGGGAGAAAACGGGGTAGTGGGATTGATGCAGGACTAAGGGCAGTGGGATTAGTTTGGGATTGATACAGGGCTTATGGGGAGAGATTAAGGCAGTGGGATTAGATAGGAAATGATACAGGGATATGAGGAGAGAGCACGGCAGTGGGATTAGTTTGGGATTAATACAGGGCTATGGTGAGAGAGCAGGGCAGTGAGATCAGTTTGGGATTGATACAGTACAATGGGGAGAGAGCGGGATAGTGGGATTGATGCAGGATTATGGGGAGAGTGCAAGGCAGTTAGATTAGTTTGGAATAGATACAAGGCTATGGGGAGAGAGCGGGGCATTGGGATTAGTTTGCGATTGATACATGGCTGTGGGGAGAGAGCAGAGCATTGGGATTAGTTTGGGATTGATACAGAGCTATGGGAAGAGAGAGGGGCAGTGGGATTGGTTTGGGATTGCTACAGGGCTATGGGGAGAAAGCAGGGCAGTGGGATTAGTTTGGGATTGATACAGGGTCACGAGGACAGAGCGGGGTAGTGGGATTGATGCAGGATTATGCGGAGAATGCAAGGCAGTGGGATTAGTTTGGGATTGATACAGGGCTATGGGGAGAGAGCGTGGCAGTGGAATTAGTTTGGGATTGATACAGGGCTCTGGTAGTTTGGGATTGATGCAGGGCTGTGGGGGAGAGAGGGCAGGAGATTAGTTTTGGATTGATACAGAACAATAGGGAGAGAGCGGGGCAGTGGGTTAGTTTGGTATTGATTCAGGCTATGGGGAGAGCACGGAGCAGTGGGATTCGTTTGGGATCGATACAGGGCTATGGGGAGAGAGAGCGGGGCAGTGGGATTGGTTGGTATTGATATAGGCTGTAGGGAGAGAGGGGCAGTGGGATTGGTTTGGGATTGATACTGGGCTATCGGGAGAGAGCAGGATTAGTTTGGGATTGATACAGCGCTATGCGGAGAGATCAGGGCAGAGGGATTAGTTTGGGATTGTTACAGGGCTATGGGATGAGAGCGGGGCAGTGTGATTAGTTTGCAAATGATATAGGGATATGAAGAGGGAGCACGGCAGTGGGATTTCTTTGGGATTGATACAGTGCCACGGGGAGAGAGCGGCGTAGTGGGAATAGTTTGGGTTTGATAAAGAGCAATGGGGTGAGAGCGGGGCAGTGGGATTAGTTTGGGATTGATACAGGGCTATGGGAAGAGAATGGGGCATTGGGATTATTTTAGGATTGATACAGGGCTGTGGTGAGAGGCCAGGGCAGTGGGATTGGTTTGGGATTGATACAGGGCTTTGGGGCAGAGCAGGGCAGTGGGATTAGTTAGGATTGAAACAGAACAATGGGGAGAGAGTGGGGGCAGTGGGATTAGTTTGGGATTGATGCAGGACTATGGAGTGAGAGCGTGATTAGTTTTCATTGATACAGGGCTATGGGGAGAGAGCAGGGCAGTGGGATTAGTTTGGGATTGATTCAGGGCTATGGGGAGTGAGCAGACACTGGGATTAGTTTGGGATTGCTACAGGGCTATGGGGAGAGCTCGGTGCAGTGGGCTTAGTTTGGAATAGATACAGGGCTATGGGCAGAGAGCAGGGCAGTGGGATTAGATTGGGATTGATACAGGGCTATGGGGAGAGCTCGGTGCAGTGGGCTTAGTTTGGAATAGATACAGGGCTATGGGCGGAGAGCAGGGCAGTGGGATTAGTTTGCGATTGATACAGGGCTCTGGGCACAGAGCTGGACAGTGGGATTAGTTTGGGATTAATACAAGGCTATGGGGAGAGCGCGGGGCAGTGTGATTAGTTTGGAATATATACAGGGTTAAGGGGAGAGTCGGGCAGTGGGATTGGTTGTTATTGATTTAGACTATGGGGAGAGAGCGGGGCACTGGGATTAGTTTGGGATTGATCCAGGACTATGGGGAGAGAGTGGGATGAGTTCGGAAATGATACAGCGCTATGCGGAGAGATCAGAGCAATGGAATTAGTTTGGGATTGTTACAGGGCTATGGGGAGAGCACAGGGCAGTGAGTTTAGTTTGGGATTGATAGTGTCATGGGGAGGGAGCGGGTTCGTGGGATTGATGCAGGATTATGGGGAGCGTGCAAGGCAGTGGGATTAGTTTGTAATTGATACAGGGCTCTGGGCACAGGACAGTGGGATTAGTTTGAGATTGAAACAGGGCTATCAGGACAGAGCGGGGCAGTGGGATTAGCTTGGGATTCTTACAGCGCTATGGGGAGAGGGCGTGGCAGTGGGATTAGTTTGGAAATGATACAGGGCTATGGGGAGAGTGCGGTGCAGTGATATTATTTTGGGATTGATACAGGGCTATGGGGAGAGAGCGGAGCAGTGGGATTAGTTTGGGATTGATACAGGGCTATGGGGAGAGCGGGATTAGTTTGGAATTGATACAGGGCTATGGGCTGAGCGAGGCAGTGGGATTGGTTTGGGATTGATACAGGGTTCTGGGGAGAGAGCGGGATTAGTTTGGGGTTGATACAGCGCGATGTGGAGCGATCAGAGCAATGGAATTAGTTTGGGATTGTTACAGGGCTATGGGGAGAGAGCTGTGCACTGGGATTAGTTTGGGATTGATGCAGGGCTATAGGGAGAGCGTGGGGCAGTTGGATTAGTTTGGAATAGATACAATGCTATGGGGAGAGCAGTGCAGTGGGATTAGTTGATATTGATACAGGGCTATGGGGATAGGGGTGGGTGCAGAGGGATTGGTTTGGTATTGATACAGGGCTATGGGGAGTGAGCGGGGCAGTGGGATTTGTTTGGGATTGAAAAAGGGCTATGGGGAGAGAGCATGGCAGTGGGATTAGTTTGGGATTGATACAGGGCTATGGGCTGAGCGAGGCAGTGGGATTGATTTGGGATTGATTCAGGGCTATGGGGAGAGAGCATGCCAGTGGGATTACTTTGGGATTAATTAAAAAGCTATGGGAAGAGCGCGGGGCAGTGGGATTTGTTTGGATTTGATGCAGGGCTATGGGGAGAGTGCGGTGCAGTGAGATTAGTTTGGTATTGATACAGGGCTATGGGGAGAGAGCAGTGCAGTGGGACTGGTTTGGGATTTGATGCAGGACTATGGGGTGAGAGCGGGATCAGTTTTCATTGATACAGGGATATGGGGGCGAGAGCAGGGCAATGGGCATAGTTTGTGATTGATACAGGGATATGAGGAGAGAGTACGGCAGAAGTATTAGTTTGGGATTGATACAGTGCTATGGGGAGACAGTGGGGAGGTGGGATTAAGTTTGGAATTGATACAGGACTATGGGGAGAGAGCGGGATTAGTTTGAGATTGATACAGCGCTATGTGGAGAGATCAGAGCAATGGAATTAGTTTGGGATTGTTACAGGGCTATGGGGAGAGAGCAGGGCACTGGGATTAGTTTGGGATTGATGCAGGGCTATCGGGAGAGCGTGGGGCAGTTGGATTAGTTTGGAATAGATATAAGGCTATGGGGAGAGCAGTGCAGTGGGATTAGTTGATATTGATAGAGGGCTATTGGGATAGAGGGATTGGTTTGGGATTGATACAGGGCTATGGGGAGTGAGCGGGGCGGTGGGATTTGTTTGGGATTGAAAAAGGGCTATGGGGAGAGCGCGTGGCAGTGGGATTAGTTTGGGATTGATACAGGGATATGGGGAGCGAGCGGGATAGTGGGATTGATGCAGAACTATGGGGAGAGTGCAGGGCAGTGGGATTAGTTTGGGATTAATATAAGGCTATGGGGAGAGAGCAGGGCACTGGGATTAGTTTGTGATTGATACAGGGCTATTGGGAGAGCGGGGCAGTGGGATTAGTTTGGGATTGATACAGGGCTATGGGTAGAGAGCGGAACAGTGGGATAAGTTTGGGATTAATACAAGGCTATGGGGAGAGCGCGGGGCAGTGTGATTAGTTTGGAATATATACAGGGTTAAGGGGAGAGTCGGGCAGTGGGATTGGTTGTTATTGATATAGACTATGGGGAGAGAGCGGGGCACTGGGATTAGTTTGGGATTGATCCAGGACTATGGGGAGAGAGTGGGATGAGTTCGGAAATGATACAGCGCTATGCGGAGAGATCAGAGCAATGGAATTAGTTTGGGATTGTTACAGGGCTATGGGGAGAGCACAGGACAGTGAGTTTAGTTTGGGATTGATAGTGTCATGGGGAGGGAGCGGGTTCGTGGGATTGATGCAGGATTATGGGGAGCGTGCAAGGCAGTGGGATTAGTTTGTAATTGATGCAGGATTATGGGGAGCGTGCAAGGCAGTGGGATTAGTTTGTAATTGATCCAGGACTATGGGGAGAGAACGTGGCAGTGGGATTAGTTTGTAATTGATACAGGACTATGGGGAGAGAGCGTGGCAGTGGGAATAGTTTGCGATTGATACAGGGCTCTGGGCACAAGAGCAGGACAGTGGGATTAGTTTGAGATTGAAACAGGGTTATCAGGACAGCGGGGCAGTGGGATTAGCTTGGGATTGTTACAGCGCTATGGGGAGAGGGCGTGGCAGTGGGATTTGTTTGGAAATGATACAGGGCTATGGGACAGTGCGGTGCAGTGATATTTGGGATTGATACAGGGCTATGGGGAGAGAGCGGAGCAGTGGGATTAGTTTGGGATTGATACACGGCTATGGGGAGAGCGGGATTAGTTTGGAATTGATACAGGGCTATGGGCTGAGCGAGGCAGTGGGATTGGTTTGGGATTGATACAGGGTTCTGGGGAGAGACAGGGCTATTGGGAGAGCAGTGCAGTTAGTTTGGGATTGATACAGCGCGATGTGGAGAGATCAGAGCAATGGAATTAGTTTGGGATTTTTACAGGGCTATGGGGAGAGAGCTGTGAACTGGGATTAGTTTGGGATTGATGCAGGGCTATAGGGAGAGCGTGGGGCAGTTGGATTAGTTTGGAATAGATACAATGCTATGGGGAGAGCAGTGCAGTGGGATTAGTTGATATTGATACAGGGCTATGGGGATAGGGGGGGTTGCAGAGGGATTGGTTTGGGATTGATACAGGGCTATGGGGAGTGAGCGGGGCAGTGGGATTTGTTTGGGATTGAAAAAGGGCTATGGGGAGAGAGCATGGCAGTGGGAATAGTGTGGGATTGAAACAGGGATATGGGGAGAGAGAGTGGCAGTGAGATTAGTTTGGGATTGATACAGGGCTCTGGGCAGAGAGCAGGGCAGTGGGATTAGTTTGGGATTGATACAGGGCTAAGGGCTGAGCGAGGCAGTGGGATTGATTTGGGATTGATTCAGGGCTATGGGGAGAGAGCATGCCAGTGGGATTACTTTGGGATTAATTAAAAAGCTATGGGAAGAGCGCGGGGCAGTGGGATTAGTTTGGGATTGATACAGGGCTATGGGGCAAGAACGGGGGAGTGGGCTTAGTTTCGGATTGATACAGGCCTATGGGAGAGAGCGCGGGCAGTGGGATTTGTTTGGATTTGATACAGGGCTATGGGGAGAGTGCGGTGCAGTGGGATTAGTTTGGTATTGATACAGGGCTATGGGGAGTGCGCTGGGTAGTGAGATTAGTTTGGGATTTGATGCAGGACTATGTGGTGAGTGCGGGATCAGTTTTCATTGATACAGGGATATGTGGGCGAGAGCAGGGCAATGGGCATAGTTTGTGATTGATACAGGGATATGAGGAGAGAGTACGGCAGAAGTATTAGTTTGGGATTGATACAGTGCTATGGGGAGACAGCGGGGAGGTGGGATTAAGTTTGGAATTGATACAGGACTATGGGGAGAGAGCGGGATTAGTTTGGGATTGATACAGCGCTATGTGGAAAGATCAGAGCAATGGAATTAGTTTGGGATTGTTACAGGGCTATGGGGAGAGAGCTGTGCACTGGGATTAGTTTGGGATTGATGCAGGGCTATAGGGAGAGCGTGGGGCAGTTGGATTAGTTTGGAATAGATACAAGGCTATGGGGAGAGCAGTGCAGTGGGATTAGTTGATATTGATACAGGGCTATGGGGATAGAGGGAGGGGGTTGCAGAGGGATTGGTTTGGGATTGATACAGGGCTATGGGGAGTGAGCGGGGCGGTGGGATTTGTTTGGGATTGAAAAAGGGCTATGGGGAGAGAGCGTGGCAGTGGAATTAGTTTGGGATTGATACACTGGGCAGAGAGCAGGGCAATGGGATTAGTTTGGGATTGATACAGGGCTATGGGCTGAGCGAGGCAGGGGGATTGATTCAGGGCTATGGGGAGAGCATGCCAGTGGGATTACTTTGGGATTAATTAAAAAGCTATGGGAAGAGCGCGGGGCAGTGGGATTAGTTTGGGATTGATACAGGGCTATGCTGCGAGAGCTGGGCAAATGCAATTAGTTTGGGATTGCTACAAGGCTATGTGTGGGGCAGTGGCATTTGTTTGGGATTGATACACTGTCACGGGGAGAGCGCGATTGATGTGGGATTATGGGGAGAGTGCAAGGCAGCGGGATTAATTTCCGATCGATACAGAGATATGGGGCGAGAGCGGGGCAGTGGGATTAGTTTGAAATTGATACAGGGCTCTGGGGCGAGAACAGGGTCGTGGGATTGGGATTGATGCAGTGCAATGGGGAGAGAGCAGGGCAGTGATATTAGTTTGTGATTGATACAGGGCAATGGAGAGAGAGCAGGGCAGTGGGATGAGTTTGTGATTGATACAGGGCTATGGGGAGAGTGCGCTGTAGTGATATTATGTTGGGATTGAGACAGGGTTGTGGTGAGAGCCCAGGGCAGTGGGATTAGTTTGGGATTGAAACAGGGCTATCGTGGAGAGCGGGGCAGTGAGATTAGCTTGGGATTGGCAGTGCAATTCGTTTGGGATTGCTACAGGGCTATGGGGAGGGAGCGAGGCAGTGGGATTAGTTTGGGATCGATACAGAGCTGTGGGGCGAGAGCGGGGCAGTGGGATTGGGATTGATACTGGGCTTTAGGGCGAGAACAAAACAGTGGCATTAGTTTGGGTTTGATGCAGGGCTATTGGGGAGCGCGGGGCAGTGGGATTAGCTTGGGATTATTACAGCGCTATGGGGAGAGGGCATGGCAGTGGCATTAGTTTGGGATTGATACAGGGCTATGGGGCAAGAGCGGGGCAGTGGGATTAGTTTGGGATTGATACAGGGCTTTTGGGCAAGAACGGGGGAGTGGGCTTAGTTTCGGATTGATACAGGCCTATGGGGAGAGCGCGGGCAGTGGGATTTGTTTGGATTTGATACAGGGCTAAGGAGAGGGCGCTGGGCAGTGAGATTAGTTTGGGATTGATACAGGGCTATGGGGAGAGAGCAGGGATGTGGGACTGGTTTGGGATTTGATGCAGGACTATGGGGTGAGAACGGGATCAGTTTTCATTGATACAGCGATATGGGCTTAGTTTGTGATTGATACAGGAATATGAGGAGAGAGTACGGCAGAAGAATTAGTTTGGGATTGATAGTGCTATGGGGAGACAGCGGGGAGGTGGGATTTGGCTGGATGCAGGGATATCGGGAGCGAGCTGGGCAGTGGGATTAGTTTGGGATAAATACAGAACAATGGGGAGAGCGGGGTAGTGGGATTAGTTTGGGATTAATACAGTGCTAAAGGGAGAGCGCGGGGCAGTCAGATTAGTTTGGGATTGATAGCGGGCTATGGGGAGAGAGCTGTGTACTGGGATTAGTTTGGGATTGATAGTGGGCTATGGGGAGAGAGCAGGGCAATGGGGAGAGAGCAGGGCACTGGGATTAGTTTGGGATTGATGTAGGGCTATGGGCAGAGCGTGGGGCAGTTGAATTAGTTTGAGATTAATAAAAAGCTATGGGGAGAGCGCGGGGCAGTGGGATTTGTTTGGGATTGATACAGGGCTATGCTGCGAGAGCTGGGCAATGCAATTAGTTTGGGATTGCTACAAAGCTATGGGGAGGGAGTGGGGCAGTGGCATTTGTTTGGGATTGATACACTGTCACGGGGAGAGCGCGGTGTAGTGGGATTGATGCAGGATTATGGGGAGAGTGCAAGGCAGCGGGATTAATTTCGGATTGATACAGAGCTATGGGGCGAGAGCAGGGCAGTGGGATTAGTTTGAAATTGATACAGGGCTCTGGGGCGAGAACAGGGTCATGGGATTGGGATTGATGCAGTGCAATGGGGTGAGAGCAAGGCAGTGATAATAGTTTGGGATTGATGCAGGGCTATGGGGAGAGAGCAGGGCAGTGGGATGAGTTTGTGATTGATACAGGGCTATGGAGAGAGAGCAGGGCATTAGGATGAGTTTGTGATTGATACAGGGCTATGGGGAGAGTGCGCTGCAGTGATATGTTGGGATTGAGACAGGGTTGTGGTGAGAGCCCAGGGCAGTGGGATTAGTTTGGGATTGAAACAGGGCTATCGGGGAGAGCGGCGCAGTGGGATTAGCTTGGCATTGGCAGTGCAATTCGTTTGGGATTGCTACAGGGCTATGGGAAGGGAGCGGGCAGTGAGATTAGTTTAGAATTGTTATAGGGCTGTGGGGAGAGCGCTGGCAGTGGGATTAGTTTGGGATCGATACAGAGCTGTGGGGCAAGAGCGGGGCAGTGGGATTGGGATTGATACTGGGCTTTAGGGCGAGAACAAAACAGTGGCATTAGTTTGGGTTTGATGCAGGGCTATTGGGGAGCGCGGGCCAGTGGGATTAGTTTGGGATTGATACAGGGCTATCAGGAGAGAGCGGGGCAGTGGGATTAGCTTGGGATTGTTACAGCGCTATGGGGAGAGGGCGTAGCAGTGGGATTAGTTTGGGATTGATACAGGGCTATGGGGCGAGAGCGGGGCAGTGGGATTAGTTTGGGATTGATACAGGGCTATGGGGCAAGAACGGGGGGAGTGGGCTTAGTTTCGGATTGATACAGGCCTATGGGGAGAGCGCGGGCAGTGGGATTTGTTTGGATTTGATACAGGGCTATGGGGAGAGTGCGGTGCAGTGATATTATTTTGGGATTGATGGCTATGGGGAGAGAGCGGGGCAGTGGGATTAGTTTGGTATTTACAGGGCTAAGGGGAGTGCGCTGGGCAGTGAGATTAGTTTGGGATTGATACAGGGCTATGGGGAGAGAGCAGGGCAGTGGGACTGGTTTGGGATTGATGCAGGGCTATTGGGAGAGAACCGGGCAGTGGGATTGGTTTGGGATTGATGCAGGGCTATGGGGAGAGAGCAGGGCAGTGGGTCTGGTTTGGGATTTGATGCAGCACTATGGGGTGAGAGTGGGATCAGTTTTCATTGATACAGGGATATGTGGGCGAGAGCAAGGCAATGGGCTTAGTTTGATACAGGGATATGAGGAGAGTACGGCAGAAGAATTAGTTTGGGATTGATAGTGCTATGGGGAGAACGTGAGGAGGTGTGATTGGGCTGGATGCAGGGATATGGGGTGAAAGCCGGGCAGTGGGATTAGTTTGGGATTAATGCAATACTATGGGGTGAGAGCGCGATTAGTTTTCATTGATGCAGGGATATGGGGAGTCTGCGGGGCAGTGGGATTAGTTTGGGATTAATGCAAGGCTATGGGGAGAGAGCAGGGCACTGGGATTAGTTTGTGATTGATACAGGGCTATGCTGCGAGAGCGGGGCAGTGGGACTGGGATTGATGCAGGGCTATGGGGAAAGAGCAGGGCAGTGGGATTAGTTTGGGATTGATATAGGGCAATTCGGAGAGCGCGGGACAGTGGGATTAGTTTGGGATTAATACAAGGCTATTGGGAGAGAACCGGGCAGTGGGATTGGTTTGGGATTAATACAGGGCTATGGGGAGAGAGCAGGGCAGTGGGACTGGTTTGGGATTGATATAGGGCTATTGGGAGAGAACCGGGCAGTGGGATTGGTTTGGGATTGATACAGAACAATGGGGAGAGAGCAGGGCAGTGAGACTGGTTTGAGATTGATGCAAGACTATGGGGTGAGAGCGCGATTAGTTTTCATTGATGCAGGGATATGGGGAGTCTGCGGGGCAGTGGGATTAGTTTGGGATTAATGCAAGGCTATGGGGAGAGAGCAGGGCACTGGGATTAGTTTGTGATTGATGCAGGGCTATGCTGCGAGAGCAGGGCAGTGGGACTGGGATTGATGCAGGGCTATGGGGAGAGAGCAGGGCAGTGGGATTAGTTTGGGATTGATACAGGGCTGTGGGCTGAGCAAGGCAGTGGGATTGATTTGGGATTGATACAGGGCTATGTTTGGGATTGATACACTGTCACGGGGAGAGCGCGGTGTTGTGGGATTGATGCAGGATAATGGGGAGAGTGCAAGGCAGCGGGATTAATTTCGGATTGATACAGAGCTATGGGGCTAGAGCGGGGCAGTGGGATTAGTTTGAAATTGATACAGGGCTCTGGGACGAGAACAGGGTCATGGGATTGGGATTGATGCAGTGCAATGGGGTGAGAGCAAGGCAGTGATATTAGTTTGGAATTGATGCAGGGCTATGGGGAGAGAGCAGGGCAGTGGGATGAGTTTGTGATTGAGACAGGGTTGTGGTGAGAGCCCAGGGCAGTGGGATTAGTTTGGGATTGAAACAGGGCTATCGGGGAGAGCGGGGCAGTGGGATTATCTTGGGATTGGCAGTGCAATTCGTTTGGGATTGCTACAGGGCTATGGGAAGGGAGCGGGCAGTGGGATTCGTTTAGAATTGTTATAGGGCTATGGGGAGGGAGCGGGGCAGTGAGATTAGTTTGGGATCGATACAGAGCTGTGGGGCGAGAGCGGGGCAGTGGGATTGGGATTGATACTGGGCTTTAGGGCGAGAACAAAACAGTGGCATTAGTTTGGGTTTGATGCAGGGCTATTGGGGAGCGCGGGCCAGTGGGATTAGTTTGGGATTGATACAGGGCTATCAGGAGAGAACGGGGCAGTGGGATTTGTTTAGATTTGATACAGGGCTATGGGATTAGTTTGTGATTGATACAGGGCTATGGAGAGAGAGCAGGGCAGTGGGATGAGTTTGTGATTGATACAGGGCTTTTGGGCAAGAACGGAGGAGTGGGCTTAGTTTCGGATTGATACAGGCCTATGGGGAGAGCGAGGGCAGTGGGATTTGTTTGGATTTGATATAGGGCTATGGGGAGAGTGCGGTGCAGTGATATTATTTTGGAATTGATACAGGGCTATGGGGAGAGAGCGGGGCAGTGGGATTAGTTTGGGATTGATACAGGGCTATGCTGCGAAAGCGGGGCAGTGGGACTGGTTTGGGATTTGATGCAGGACTATGGGGTGAGAACGGGATCAGTTTTCATTGATACAGGGATATGGGGGCGAGAGCAGGGCAATGGGCTTAGTTTGTGATTGATACAGGGATATGAGGAGAGAGTACGGCAGAAGAATTAGTTTGGGATTGATACAGTGCTATGGGGAGACAGCGGGGAGGTGGGATTTGGCTGGATGCAGGGATATGGGGAGAGCCGGGCAGTGGGATTAGTTTGGGATTGATACAGAACAATGGGGAGAGCGGGGTAGTGGGATTAGTTTGGGATTAATACAGGGCTAAAGGGAGAGCGCGGGACAGTGAGATTAGTTTGGGATTGATAGCGGGCTATGGGGAGAGAGGGGGGCACTGGGATTAGTTTGTGATTGATACAGGGCTATGCTGCGAGAGCGGGGCAGTGGGTCTGGGATTGATGCAGGGCTATGGGGAGAGCAGGGCAGTGGGATTAGTTTGTAATTGATACAAGACTATGGGGAGAGAGCGTGGCAGTGGGATTAGTTTGTGATTGATACAGGGCTATGGGGAGAGAGCGGGATTAGTTTGGGATTGTTACAGGGCTATGGGGAGAGAGCAGGGCACTGGGATTAGTTTGGGATTGTTACAGGGCTATGGGGAGAGAGTTGTGCACTGGGATTAGTTTGGGATTGATAAAGGGCTATGGGGAGAGCGTGGGGCAGTTGGATTAGTTTAGAATAGATACAAGGGTATGGGGAGAGCAGTGCAGTGGGATTGATTGATATTGATAGTGGGAGGGGGGCGGGGGCAGAGGGATAGGTTTGTTATTGATACAGGGCTATGGGGAGTGAGCGGGGCAGTGGGATTTGTTTGGGATTGAAAAGGGCTATGGGGAGAGAGCATGGTAGTGGGAATAGTGTGGGATTGATACCGGGCTCTGGGCAGAGAGTTGTGCACTGGGATTAGTTTGGGATTGATATAGGGCTATGGGGAGAGAGGAGGGCACTGGGATTAGTTTGGGATTGATGCAGGGCTATAGGGAGAGCGTGGGGCGTTTGGAATAGATACAAGGCCATGGGGAGAGCAGTGCAGTGGGATTAGTTGATAGTGATACAGGGCTATGGGGATAGAGGGGGTGGTGCAGAGGGATTGGTTTGGAATTGATACAGGGCTATGGGGAGTGAGCAGGGCAGTGGGATTTGTTTGGGATTGATACAGGGCTATGCAGCGAGAGCTGGGCAATGCAATTAGTTTGGGATTGCTACAAGGCTATGGGGAGGGAGTGGAGCAGTGGCAATTGTTTGGGATTGATACACTGTCACGGGGAGAGCGCGGTGTAGTGGGATTGATGCAGGATTATGGGGAGAGTGCAAGGCAGCGGGATTAATTTTGGATTGATACAGAGCTATGGGGCGAGAGCGGGGCAGTGGGATTAGTTTGAAATTGATACAGGGCTCTGGGGCGAGAACAGGGTTGTGGGATTGGGATTGATGCAGTGCAATGGGGTGAGAGCAGTGCAGTGATATTAGTTTGGGATTGATGCAGGGCTATGGGGAGAGAGCAGGTCAGTGGGATGATTTTGTGATTGATACAGGGCTATGGAGAGAGAGCAGGGCTTTGGGATGATTTTGTGATTGATACAGGGCTATGGGGAGAGAGCATGGCAGTGGGATGAGTTTGTGATTGATGCAGGGCTATGTGGAGAGTGCGCTGCAGTGATATTATGTTGGGATTGAGACAGGGTTGTGGCGAGAGCCCAGGGCAGTGGGATTAATTTGGGATTGAAACAGGGCTATCGGGGAGAGCGGGGCAGTGGGATTAGCTTGGGATTGGCAGTGCAATTCGTTTGGGATTGCTACAGGGCTATGGGGAGGGAGCGGGGCAGTGGGATTAGTTTGGGATCGATACAGAGCTGTGGGGCGAGAGCGGGGCAGTGGGATTGGGATTGATACTGGGCTTTAGGGAGAGAACAAAACAGTGGCATTAGTTTGGGTTTGATACAGGGCTATGGGGAGAGTGCGGTGCAGTGATATTATTTTGGGATTGATACAGGGCTATGGGGAGAGAGCGGGGTAGTGGGATTAGTTTGGGATTGATACACGGCTATGGGGAGAGAGCGGGACAGTGGGATTAGTTTGGGATTGATACAGGGCTATCGGGCAAGAACGGGGTCGTGGACTTAGTTTCAGATTGATACAGGCCTGTGGAGAGAGCGGGGCAGTGGGATTAGTTTGGTATTGATACAGGGCTAAGGGGAGTGCGCTGGGCAGTGAGATTAGTTTGGGATTGATACAGGGCTATGGGGAGAGAACCGGGCAGTGGGATTGGTTTGGGATTGATACAGGGATATGGGGAGAGAGCAGGGCAGTGGGACTGGTTTGGGATTTGATGCAGGACTATGATGTGAGAGCGGGATCAGTTTTCATTGATACAGGGATATGGGGGCGAGAGCAGGGCAATGGGCTTAGTTTGTGATTGATAAAGGGATATGAGGAGAGAGTACGGCAGAAGAATTAGTTTGGGATTGATACAGTGCTATGGGGAGACAGCGGGGAGGTGGGATTGTGCTGGATGCAGGGATATGGGGAGAGAGCCGGGCAGTGGGATTAGTTTGGGATTGATACAGAACAATGGGGAGAGCGGGGCAGTTGGATTAGTTTGGGATTAATACAGGGCTAAAGGGAGAGCACGGGGCAGAGAGATTAGTTGAGATTGATAGAGGGCTATGGGGAGAGAGGGGGGCAGTGTGATTAGTTTGGGATTGACACAGGGCTATACGGAGGGCAGTGCGTTGGGACTAGTTTGGGATTGATGCAAGACTATGGGGTGAGAGCGCGATTAGTTTACATTGATGCAGGGATATGGGGAGAGAGCAGGGCAGTGGGATTAGTTTTGGATTGATACAGGGCTAATGGGGGAGAGCGGGGCAGTGGGATTAGTTTGGGTTTGATGCAGGGCTATTGGGGAGCGTGGGGCAGTGGGATTAGTTTGGGATTGATACAGGGCTAATGGGGGAGAGCGGGGCAGTGGGATTAGTTTGGGTTTGATACAGGGCTATCAGGAGAGAGCGGGGCAGTGGGATTAGCTTGGGATTGTTACAGCGCTTTGGGGAGAGGGCGTGGCAGTGGGATTAGTTTGGGATTGATACAGGGCTATGGGGCGAGAGCGGAACTAGTTTTGGATTGATACAGCGTTCTGCGCAGAGATCAGGGCAGTGAGATTAGCTTGGGATTGTTACAGGGCAATGGAGAGAGAGCGGGATTACTGTGGGATTGATACAGCGCTATGGGGAGAGAACAGAGCAGTGGCATTAGTTTGGAATTGATGCAGTGCTATGGGTAGAGAGCTGGGCAACAGGATTAGTTTGGGATTGCAACAGGACTACGGGATGAGAGCGGGGCAGTGGGATTAGTTTAGGATTTGTAAGGGGTGGTTTGCAGGGGGTCAGCTTTCCCTTCTGACCTTATATGAGCGGTTCCGAATCGCTCCCACACCCTTGGTTCTAGACACTGGAATTATGAAGGGACTGTGACAGGCTTGGACAGACAATCAGTTTCAAGGTAGGAAGCAGGTATGGCTTTATTGTGTTTAAAAAGAAGTAAAAGGGCACACCTTTAATAATACACACAGACCAATACACACTGAGGGGTACAACACATTGAATAAAATGTCAAATTGCAGCCTGTGGGGAAAAGAATACAGCTTAAACTCTAAATGGGGTAAAGAGGAGAATGCAGATACATTTACACAAGTTATCCCAGCCTCCCTCCCTCCCCCAATTCCCCTAACTAACTAAGTTATAGCTCTGTGGGTTCAGGGGCCATGCTCACCAATCCCCTTTTTGACAGTTGCCGGTGAATCGCGGTTTCGGGGTTCGCTGCACTTGGCCTTCTAGGCGAGCCGTACCCCGGACAGAGGAGAGGACTTCGGACTGCGTAGTCTTCGGTTGGGGTGCGTCCGTTGAGGCGGTAAGTTGCGTTTTGGATGTATGGGGTAAGTACCCACTTTGGTTCGGAATAGTTTTAGTTAGTCCCTTTTGGTAATTTCTCACCCATTGGGTCGTTCAGAAGTAGATTGTAGAGTGGAAATAAAGGTCGATTCTTCGGTTTTTGCTGAGTTGGTTTCGGTTGGTCGTTTCGCTGTTTGCGATGGCCCGGGTTGTCAATTTGGTTGCTGACAACCTTCCGTTTCGTGGGCCTCGTGCTTGGTCGGTCCTTGATGAGTTCTAGTAGTTTCCTTCACTGCTCCATTTCTTCACTCCCCAGCTCCGGCTGCTTATGTCTGTGTCTGTGTTCCAGTCTGTGTGCTCTGCTTCTCTCCTGTGTTCTGCTAGTCTGCGTGCTGCTCCTTGCTGGTCTTTCCTTGTAAAGCTGGGGGATAGATATATTCCAAAAAAAGGCTCCGTTCTCTCCCATCAAATCTCCTGGGCTCTGTTTAAACTGTACTGTCCACTGATTTTCAAATGTCTCCTTTGTCAGCAGTAACTTGATTAGGGTGTGAGAATGTGCTATCAGTGGTTTTGCATTGTTTTAGAATTGTCCAGTTTCTTGACCATGATTTCCATTGTGCTTGATTGGGTAATTCGATTATCTCTTAGAGGGTGAATAGTTCCCCCAGACAGTCTGGGGTCTTTAATACACGAATTTGGCCCCACCTCCTGTATTTGGTAACTTTGCAGCCAAAATGTTGTAGAATCTTAAAATTGATATGCTCCTTCCCATAGATGTTTAGGGGATCTCAAGCTTCTGGAATTTAGGTCCATTTTGAATTCCCTTTCCTATGAGTCCAAACACTGGGGGGGTCTCCATGAATGCATCCCCTTTTATCCCCCGTAGGCATCGTCTGCCCCTTTAAACTCATTTTAAAAGCCCAGAAAGGGATGATTCTCCTCTGTAGGGGAAAGGTACCTGAAATCTTTGCGAGATATTGGTAAATTCTACAGATTGATACAGGGCTATGGGGAGAGAGCGGGGCAGTTGGATTAGTTTGGAATAGATACAGGGCTATGGGGAGAGCAGGGCAGTGGTATTGGTTGATATTGATATAGGCTATGGGGTGAGAGCGGGACAGTGGGATTAGTTTGGGATTGATACAGGGCTGTGGAGAGAGAGTGGGATTAGTTTCGGATTGGTAGAGCGTTATGGGGAGAGAATGGGAATTGTTATAGTGCTGTGGGGAGAGAGCAGGGCAGTGGGATTAGTTTGGGATTGATGCAGGACTATGGGGAGAGTGCAGGGCAGTGGGACTAGCTTGGGATTGATACAGGCTGATGGGGTGAGAACGAGGCATTGGGATTAGTTTGGGATTGATAAAGGGCTACGCTGCAAGAGCGGAGCAGTGGAATTAGTTTGGGATTGCTACAGGGCTATGGGGAGGGAGCGGGGCAGTGGGATTAGTTTGGGTTTGATAGTGCTATGGGGAGATGGCGGGGCAGTTGGATTTGTTTGGAATAGATACAGGGCTATGGGGAGAGCAGGGCAGTGGTATTGGTTGATATTGATATAGGCTATGGGGAGAGAGCGGGACAGTGGGATTAGTTTGGGATTGATGCAGGACTATGGGGAGAGTGCAGGGCAGTGGGACTAGCTTGGGATTGATACAGGTCTTATGGGAAGAGATCAAGGCAGTGGGATTAGTTTGGAAATGATACAGGGATATGAGGAGAGAGCATGGCAGGAGGATTCGTTTGGGATTGATAGTGCATTGGGGAGAGAGAGGAAAATGGGATTGGGGTTGATGCAGGGCTATGGGGAAAGAGTCAGGCAGTGGGATGAGTTTGTGATTGATACAGGGCATAGGGGAGGGAGCGGGGCAGTGGGATTAGTTTCGTATTGATGTTGGACTATGGGGCAAGTGCAGGGCAGTGGGATTAGTTTGGAATTGATACAGGGCTATGGGCTGAGTGGGGCAGTGCGATTAGTTTGGGATTGATACAGGGCTATGGGGAGAGAGCAACGCAGTGGGATTAGTTTGGGATTGATGCAGGGCTATGGGGAGAGAGCAACGCAGTGGGATTAGTTTGGGATTGATGCAGGGCTATGGGGAGAGAGCGGGGCAGTGGGATTAGTTTGGGATTGATATCGGGCTATGGGGAGAAAGTGGGGAAGTGCGATTAGTTTGGGATTGATACAGGGCTGTCGGGAGGGCAGGGCATTGGGATGAGTTTGGGATTTATACAGTGCTATGAGCAGAGAACAATGCATTGGGATTAGTTTAGAATTGTTATAGGGCTATGGGGAGAGAGCAGGGCAGTAAGATTAGTTTGGGATTGATGCAGTGCCATGGGGAGAGAGCGGGGCAGTGGGATTAGTTTGGGATTGATACAGGGCTTTGGGGAGAGAGCAGGGCAGTGGAATTAGTTTGGGATTGATACAGGGCTATAGGGAGGGCAGGGCGTTGGGACTAGTTTGGGATTGATGCAGGCCGATGGGGTGAGAGCGGGAATAGTTTTCATTGATACAGGGCTATGGGGAGGGAGCGGGGCAGTTGGATTAGATTGGAATAGATACATGGCTATGGGAGAGCAGGGCAGTGCGACTGGTTGATATTGATATAGGCTATCGGAAGAGAGGAGGGTAGTGGGATTGGTTTGGGATTGATACAGGGCTATGGGGAGAGAGCGGAGCAATGGGATTAGTTTGGGATTGATACGGGGCTATGGGGAGAGACCAGGACAGTGGGATTAGTTTGTGATTGATATAGGGCTATGGAGAGAGCGGGATTAGTTTGGGATTGATACAGCGCTATGTGGAGAGAACAGGGCAGTGGGATTAGTTTGGGATTGATGCAGAGCAATGGGGAGAGTGGGATTAGTGTGGGATTGATACAGCACTATGGGGATAGAGTGGGGCAGTGGGATGAGTATGGTATTAATACAGGGCTATGGGGAGAGAGCATGGCATTAGAATTTGTTTGGGATTGCTATGGGGAGTGGGGCAGTGGGATTAGTTTGGGATTGAAACAGGGCTATGAAGAGAGAGCAGGATTAGTTTGGGATTGATACAGTGCTGTGGGGAGAGCGGGGCAGTGGGATTAGTTTGGAATTGATACAGGGCTATTGGAAGGGAGTAGGATTAGCTTGGGATTGATACAGCACTATGGGCAGAGAACGGGGCATTGGGATTAGTTTAGAATTGTTACCGGGCTTTGGGGAGAGAGCAGGGCAGTGAGATTAGTGTGGGATTGATACAAGACTATGGGTAGAGAGCCGGGTAGTGGGATTGAGCAGGACTATGGGGTGAGTGCAGGGCAGTGGGAATAGTTTGGGATTGATACAGGGCTATGAGGAGAGAGCATGGCAGTGGGATTAGTTTGGGATTGATACAGGGCTATGGGGCGAGAGCGGGGCAGTGGGTTTAGTTTCGGTTTGATACAGGGCTATGGGGAAATAAGGGGTCATTGTGATTAGTTTGGGATTGATACAGGGTTATGGGGAGAGCGCAGGGCAGTGGGATTAGTTTGGGATTGATACAGGGCTATGGGGCGAGAGCGGGGCAGTGGGATTAGTTTGGGATTAATACAGGGCTATGGGGCGAGAGCGGGGCAGTGGGTTTAGTTTCGGTTTGATACAGGGCTATGGGGAAATAAGGGGTCATTGTGATTAGTTTGGGATTGATACAGGGTTATGGGGAGAGCGCAGGGCAGTGGGATTAGTTTGGGATTGATACAGGGCTATGGGGCGAGAGCGGGGCAGTGGGATTAGTTTGGGATTAATACAGGGCTATGGGGCGAGAGCGGGGCAGTGGGTTTAGTTTCGGTTTGATACAGGGCTATGGGGAAATAAGGGGTCATTGTGATTAGTTTGGGATTGATACAGCACTATGGGGAGAGCAGAGCAGTGCGATTAGTTTGGGATTGATACAGGGCTATGGGGAGAGAGCGGGGCAGGGGGATTAGTTTAGGATTGATACAGGGCTAAGAGGAGAGAGCAGGGCAGTAGGAGTAGTTTGGGACTGATACAATGCTGTGGGTCGAGAACGGGGCAGTGGGATTGGGTTTGATGCAGTACGAAGGGTAGAGAGCAGGTCAGTGAGATTAGTTTGGAATAGATACAGAGCAATGGGCAGAGCAGAACAGTGGACCTATTTTGGGATTGATATAGGCTATGGGGAGAGAGTGGGATTGATTTGGGATTGATACAGTGCTATGGGGAGAAAGCAGGGTAGTGGAATTACTTTGGGATTGATACAGGGCTATGGGGAGAGAGCGGGGCAGTGGGATTAGTTGGGAATTGTTATAACGCTGTGGGGAGAGAGCAAGGTAGTGATATTAGTTTGGGATTGATAAAGTGCCCCGGGGAGAGCGCGGGGTAGTGGGATTAGTTTGGGATTGATGCAGGACTATAGGGAGAGAGGGGTCAGTGAAAATAGTTTGGGATTGATGCAGGGTTATGGGGAGAGAGGGGGGCAGTGGGATTAGTTTGAGATTGATACAGGCCTATGCGGAGAAAGCGGGGCAGTGGGATTGGGTTTAGCATGGTCTACCAAAGAGCTGCAGTGATATGGGATGAGTGAGGAATCTTCTCTATAAATGTTAGATCTCGGTCCCCATTGGCCGCACTGTTGAGCTGGCGGAGTCGCTGTTGAAGAACGGTGAGGTGAGACTCGCCGGCCTCGGCTCGAGGGATAGCTTACGCCTGGAGGCTGGGCTTTGTCTGTATGGAAGTGAAGCGGCCCTTTTATGGACCATAGGTACTCCACCGATCCCCTTCCCTGTGTGTCTATATAGGATGTGATGACCTAGCTTCATATCTCGAGGGTCAGAAACCAGCCCTGGCTGCTTGGTGCTTTGAGTTAGTATATTTCGCTCCCATTCTGGCCCACACTACAGCCAGGTCCCCTCTCTCATTGCTACTACATGTTCTCCATGTGTCTAGTGCCTCCTGGCCTTGTTAGAACGACACTGACTGATTTTCCAACTTTCGCCCACTTGCCTAACTTTTAAAGAATTTTTCACTCCATTTCCCCAAATTTTCCCTCCTCCAACAACCCTATTTTGATTTGAGTTTTGATTTGTTCCCACATCTGTTTTGCTGGTTAAAATCCTCCTACAATCCTATTCCACCTCTCCATTAGGATATTGGTTCAGTTTAGATGAAGCATGTCCAATCGATACTGTAAAGTGCTTACTCTACAGCATGAAACCACATGAGGCACATTCTGGGGACAAGGTCACTCTGTGACTTCAACTCTTTAATCACAGCACTCCACAAGTGATGACCCTGCGTGGGACCTCCCTTTATATACCTGGGAGATCAGGTAAGGAGTGTCTCCCACAAATTCACCCCTTGTGGTCAAGGTGTGCATCTAGGTTGTTTGTATACAGTAATACAGCGGTGTTACATTGTGGTTACATACATGACAGATACAGTTTCCCCTTGCCCCAGAACTGGTCCCAATGCTCGAGGCACTTGGATCCCTCCATGTTAAAGCAGAACTGCAGCCACAGATTGAAGTGTGTAGTCTGCCTGTCCCTAACTATCCTGGTGAATGATGCGCAGAGTAACCCTGGAATTACTCTTCAACCTCGCACCTAACTCACTTTGCAACACCTGTATCCTAATCCGTTTCCTGTTATTATTTCCCACAAATTGTCCTTCTGTTACCAGAAGTTTTTCCCTCTGCTCCGGTCTGATAGGCCTTTGATTGGGTATCTGGGAAGCAACGTGCCATTTGGGACTGTCCGTCACAGCTACCTCTTGGAGTCGAGAATGGCCCACAATTGCCGCTCTGCTATGTTTCTGGGTGCCTTTACCTCCCACAGCGGCTGGTGTGTGTATTTTACCCACCCGTCGTTTGGCGAAGGGGTTTTATATTGTTGATTCCATCAGTTAACGAGTGAGATGGTATCGCCGGTCACCGTGCCTGGGAAGCGTTTCTAATCCCGGGGGGCCTTCCCTCTCTCTCCCTCCTTCCCTCCCTCTCCCTCCTTCCCTCCCTCTCCCCCTCCATCCCTCCCTCTCCTGCCCCCTTTCTCTCTGCAGGAAAGTGCGACGAGCTGCTGCAGACTTGCCCGGAGCGGCCATCGACCTGAGGCAGATCAAAGAGAAGACGAGCCGGAAGCAAGTGGATCTGACGTCGGCTGCCCCCCAGTCAGACAGCACACGCCTATTTTAAACCCCGATGGGGATAATAGTATAACTTGTGCATAAAATACCTCCTGATGTTCCTCAAATTAAAAATAAATAGTATTTTGTTAAAGAAATTAATGAATAAGGAAGTCTATAGGATTTGTGCTAACCTCTTAACCCTGTTTTCCATTGACACACAGGGGAGGTGACCAGTGGCTGCCCCTCCCTCTGCCTGAAACGGAACGTTGCCATGGGATACGTGGATACGGAGTACAGCAAGCCAGGCACGCCAATAAAGGTGGAAGTTAGGAATAAGATCGTGGATGCAATTGTCACCAAGATGCCTTTGTACCGACTAAATACTATATTGTGAAGTGACTGCCTCCTTTTCTGAATGAGCGAGAAATGAATGCTTTGAGGAAGATAGCCAGACTTCATTTCATGTTTTACACAATTATGGGTGATTTGTTTGGTGTAGTATCGGCCTTTGATTGGTTTACAAAGGCTGATGCGTAAGGTATAGTGGAGAGGAATGGAAGAAATTCCACGCAGCTGAACTGGAGAACCAGGCCGGGCGGTCATTCTACAAATGCTGCTCCGAACTCACGGATCATCATCTGTCACACTCGTCGTGAAAGCTGCCACCAACCTCGTGAGCAGCAGCAGAGTTCTGTGTGTCCCACAGTTAACTACATCATTGGATTGTTCGGCGCTACTTTCATTTCTGGGCTGGCTTTTTTTTCCCCTCTTCGACTTAGTGTCAGCTGTGGCTTAGTGGAAGGTTGTGGGTTCGAATCCCACTCCAGGGACTTGAGCATAAAAATCTAGGCTGACACTCCCGTGCAAAGTCGCCACCTTTCGGATGAGACGTTAGACCGAAGCCCCATCTGCTTTCTCAGGTGGACGTAAAAGATCCTATGAAGAAGAGCAGGGGAGTTATCCCTGGTGTCCTGGCCAATATTTATCGCTCAATCAACATAACAAAAAAATCAGATTAAATGATCATTATCACACTGCTGTTTGTGGGAGCTTGCTGTGCGCAAATTGGCTACCGTGTTTCCCACATTACAACAGTAATGTACTCCAAAAGGTACTTCATTGGCTGTAAAGCACGTTGTGAGGTCCGGTGGTCATGAAAGGCGCTATATAAATGCAAGTCTTCCTTTTTCCTGGACCCAGTTCTCCCGAGAACCAGCACCTCGCCCACTTGGCTGTTCAATGTGTGAAGCCGGAGGGTGAAAGTTCACTGGCTATTCAGCCACGGCAGCGTCACAGCTCCACCCAGTCCTTTGCGGCAGGGGTTGATGCAGAGCCGTTTCTCGCTCTCTCACTCTCTCTTCCCCAACCCAGGGCACAATAACAGCCCTGCTGTGAACAACGGACTCGGAACAAACCACGGGAAACTGAGTCGTTGGAAAAGCTCAGCAGGCCCCACTTCTGTTGGGATCTTGCCATCCCCTGCAGTAGCTGCTTTTCAGTGGTGTTTGACAGTGACGGTGAAGTGAGCTTTGGTCTGCGTGCTCTGTATTTGTAATAAACAGCAGACTGTCACAAACCACTGGAACCAGTTGTGCCCTGTGGGGGCGGGGCCGATAGCCTTGCTTCAGTCAAGTTTCTGGAAATGAGCCTTTGTGGACTAATCATGGGGACTGCAGCTGTAAAGGAACACGGCGTGGTTACTAATGTCAGAGGGGGATAATTAAGATACTACGCCAGCTACCAATAGCGGCCTGCCAATGCTGCTGAATGAGTGCTGCAATATCGGAATAATGACACGAATACTAATTTAACTGGTGAGTGAATTGATATGTGAGGCAATGGTCACTTTGACACGTGCAGCTGTGTTTACAGACACATGTAGAAGAGGCAATGCCTCCGTGAGTAAATGTTGATTTTTGTATACTTTTATACTGGAATAATAAAATACAGAAACAAGTATTGAGGATAGAGGGACTGGGTGTTCTGTTCCAACCTGCATCTTTGAAAATCAGCTTTGTCTCCAACTCTACCTCAATCTTTCCCAGAACCTCCAAACTCCTCCCTTCCCTTAGTCTCCTCTCCAAACTCTTCTCTTCCCTCCATCTCCTTCTCTCCAAACTCCTCTCTTCTCTCCAAACTCCTTCCTTCCCTCCATCTCCTTACCTCCAAACTCCTGTCATGTATGTACTTTTGAGATCACTAGCCACTAGATGGTGTCACGCACGTGTGTGCAGCCGAAGTATAAAAGACCAGCCATTTTGTATATTAGCCTTAATAAAGCAGAGTACTCAGTCTAATAGTTATTGCATACACAACATTTGGCGACCTTTGCATGCAAAAATGAGCACAATTGGACTGTTGGGGCGATTTTTGGAAGGAAAAGTTTGTGCAGACTTTGAGCCATTTGAGCCAGTTCTTCATGGCCAATAAAATGGAGGAGGTCGGCGATGCAGATCGGCACCGGGCGGTGTTCCTCACGGGTTTGCGGTCCAAAAATTTATGGTCTGATAAAGAATCTATTTTTGCCTGTGAGTCCAACAGAGAAGACGTATGAAGAATTGTGTACACTGGTACAGGACCAACTTAAGTCAGACGAAGGCATCATCATCTCGAGACACAGATTTTACACTCGCGTTCGCTCGGGGGGGGGAACGGAGACGTCTAGAAGTTCAGGGCTGTGTTGGCAGACATGCTGCGGGACTTCTTTGTAATCAGCATCAACCACGAGGTGATCCTGCGTAAACTACGTGGTGGAGAGGTTGGACTTGAACAGGGGCATCACGATCGAGGAAGTCTAAAGCAGATAAGGAAAGTACTGTAAATATGATTGGTTCGGCAGAGCGGCCCATGATACGCGAAACCTGTGGCTGCCCAGCGGGAATGCATCTGATTTCCCACCAGCAGTGCCGATTTAAGCAATAGAGAATGGGGTATCTCCAGAAAGCGTGCTGCGACACACCACATGGAGGAGGATGGTCAGACTAGCGCGGATCCGGATATGCAATCCGAGATATCAGAGGAAGAATTGTATGGAACTGTATTCATTCCTAACTAAGAGCAAACCGATAATGATCAATGTGAAATTTAATGGGGTGCCGGTATCAATGGAACTGGACTCCGGGGCAAGTCAATCGATAATAAGCCAGAGGGCATTCGGCAGGCTGTGAGGCCCAGGCTGAGTCCAGTCAATGGCCAGTTGCGCACGTACAGCAAAGAACTCATAACGGTGATTGGCAGTGCAAAAATTAAAGTGTCGTATGACGGTGCGGTTCATGAGTTACCGCTATGGATTGTCCCAGGTAATGGCCCAACGCTGTTCGGCAGGAACTGGCTTGAAAAAATCAGATGTGATTGGAATGAATCAGAGAAAGATACATGTGCCCAAGTACTGAGCAAGTTCCCCTCGCTGTTCGAAAAAGGCATCGGCAACTTCAGGGGAGCCAAGATGCAGATCCACGTGGACTCGGATGCAAGACCCGTCCATCATAAAGCTCTGGCAGTTCCGTATATGATGAGGGAGTAGGTCGAAATCGAACTGAACAACCTCCAGCGGTAGAAGGGAATCATATCACCAGTTGAATTCAATGAATGGGCCAGCCCCATTGTTCCTGTGCTGAAAAGTGATGGCACAGTCAGAATCTGTTCAGTACCCGTTACCGAAAGCTGATGAATTGGTTGCAACGCTAGCTGGGGGGAAGTTGTTCACCAAACTGGACTTGACATGAGCCTACATGACACAGGAGCTGGTCGAGATGTCAGAGACATATGTGAATTAACGCGCATATAAGACTGTTTATTTATAATAGGTGCCCTTTTGGAATTCGCTTGGCTGCAGCAATATTTCAGAGGAACATGGAGAGTCTACTGAAGTTCGCTCCCAGAACCGTCATGTTCCAAGATGACACATCCTGATCACCAATTGTGACTCCGAGAAACATCTGAACAACCTGGAAGAGGTTCTACATCATCAGGACAAAGTGGGACTCAGACTGAAACGCTCGAAGTGTGTCTTCATAGCACCAGAGGTCGAATTCCTGGGGAGGAATATTGCCGCTGACGGCATCCGGTCCATGGACGCAAAAACCAAGGCCATCAAGAATGCACCCAAGCCGCAGAATATGACGGAGCTGCGTTCGTTCCTGGTCTACTCAACTAATTCGGTAACTTCCTACCTAAATTGAGCACCTTATTAGAACCACTGCACATGCTGCTAAGAAAAGGTGCCAACTGGGTGTGGGGTGCATCTCAAGACAGCTTTTGAGAAAGCCACTAATCTGCTTTGCTCTAAGAAGCTGCTGGTACATTATGACCCATGTAAACGTTTAGCTTTGTCTGTGGTACTTCGTCATTTGGAATTGGTTGCATACTCCAACAAGCTAATGAGTCGGGTAAACTTCAACCATTCGCGTATACTCCAAAAAGTTTGTCTAAAGCGGAAAGAGCCTACAGCATGGTAGATGTATGGGGTTAAAAAGATAAATCAGTACCTGTTTGGTCTTCGGTTTGAACTGGAAACAGATCACAAGCCACTCATTTCACTGTTCTCTGAAAATAAATGTATCAATACCAATGCTTCATCCCACATCCAGGGGTTGGCGCTGACATTATCCGCTTATGATTGTCATTCGCCATAGACATGGCACCGAGAATTGTGCCGATGCTTTGATCCATCTGCCGTTGCCCATACGGGAGGTGGAAAAGACCTATTGTTAGTTATGGATGCTTTTGAGAGTGAAGGAACCCCTGTCATGGCTAAACAAGTTAAGACCTGGACCAGCCAGGACCCGATTTCATCGGTGCTGAAGAGTTGCATCCTCAAAGGTGATTGGTCTGCCATACCCAAGCAAATGTGCGAAGAGACCAAATCTTACATTTGTTGCAAAGACGAACTGTCTATTCAGTCGGATTGTATACTGTGGGGCAATCGTGTTGTTCTGGTCAAGAAAGGGAGAGAGAAATTTGTACATGAGCTACATAGCACACATCCCGGCATTGTAATAGTGAGAGCCATTGCGGCTGGGAATTGATGCAGCTCAGCAAAGCACCAGTGGAATTGCCACTGAGTCTGTGGTCCTGGCCATCCAAACCATGGAGCAGGATCCACATAGACTTTGCAGGTCCCTTCCTGGGGAAGATGTTTTTAGTTGTGGTGGATGCATATTCGAAGTGGATAGAGTGTATAATCATGTCATCCAGCACATCCACGCGACACATGGTCTGCCTGACATCGTTGTTCGCGACAATGGATTGTGCTTCACCAGTCAGGAGTTTCAAGAGTTCATGAAACTCAATGGTATCAAACATATAAGGTCAGCACCATTCAAGCCTGCATCCAATGGGCAAGCAGGACATGCTGTCCAAATCATAAAGCAGAGTATGAAGCGAGTAATCCTAGGGTCACTGCAGAGCCGCCTGTCGTGCATACTGCTTAGTTACAGGACAAGACCACACACGCTTACCGGGGTCTCGCCTGCTGCCCTGACTTGAATAATCATATTGAATATAGAAGACAAAGTCAGCAAGGGTATCACGATCACGCAGCTGTGTCATGCAACATTTCTGTAAATGATCCTGTTTATGTTCTGAATTATGGTCAGGGTCCCAAGTGGATTGCTGGTACTGTCATGGCCAAGGAAGACAACAGAGTATTTGTCAAGCTAAAAAATGGGTAAACATGCAGGAAACATGGCTCAGACAAAGCTGTGGCACATAGACGAACCGGAACAGCCGGAGGAAGAGACAATTGACGACCAACCAACCTACCCCCAGTCATCAGAGGACTCATTGGTCATCAGTGAATTGGGACTTTCAATCACTGACATGTTCAACGAAAATGGACTTTCAATCCCTAACATGGCCATTGCCACTCCCACCAGGTCAGCCACCAGTCACAACAGACTCGTGTAAAACACCGGACTGTCTCAAGTTGTAAAAGACTGTGGTACTTTAGGGATCACTAGCCACTAGATGGCATCACTGTTGGAGGCCATTGGGCTGCACGTACAAGTGTGCAGCCGAAGTATTAAAGGCCAGCCATGTTGTATATTTGTCACTGGGCCTTAATAAAGCAGAGCAAAGGTCATACCTCTTGGAGTTAAACAGTACTCAGTCTAACAGTTAATGCATACACACTTCCCTTCCCTCAGTCTCCTTCTCTCCAAACTCCTCTCTGCCCTCAATCTCCTTCTCTCCAAACTCCTCTCTACCCTCAACTCTATAAACTCCTCTCTTCCCTCTGTCTCCTCTCTTCCCTCGGTCTGTTTTGTTTTTGTGCACTTTTATAATAAATTGTATCTCTGGAATAATAAAATACAACAAGCATTGAGGGTAGAGGGACTGGGTTAAACTTGTGTGAGATTTCCTTGTCCTGTCCCACCGGCATCTTTGAAAATCAGTCTCGTCTGCGACTCTACCTCAAACATTCCCAGAACCTCCAAATACATTGTTTCCTTCTCTCCAAATCCCTCAGTCCCAACCTCTCTCAACTCCTCTCTTCCCTCAGTCTCTTTCTCTCCAAATCCCCTCCCTTCTTTCTCTCCAAATCTCCTTCTCTCCAAACTGGTCTCTTTCCCTCTAAACTCCTCTCTTCCCTTCATCTCATCTCCAAACTCCTCTATTCCCTTAGTCTCCATCTCTCCAAACTCCTCTCTTCGCTCCGCCTCCTTCTCTCCAAACTCGCTTCTCTCCAAACTCGCTTCTCTCCAAACTCTCTTCCCTCCATCTCCTCTCCAAACTCACTTCCCTCCATCTCCTTCTCTCCAAACTCCTCCCTTCCCTCAGTCTCCTTTCCTCCTTCAATCTCGAGGCTTTTAAAACCCAAACTTAACATCACCGGGGCACATGTTGCTGAGTTGCCTTGTCCCCTCGCGATGCCCCTTGTGATCAAGGTGATGTCATGCATTTTGGGCCCATGCTTATCATATTTTATTTTAAAAAGGACATTTCTGGGGTTAATGTGTGATGTTTGGTAAACATTTTACTAGGATGGTGTCAAGCATCTGATCCATTGAATTAAATCTTACCAATGCTAAGTGAAATGCTGCTCCTGTTATTGTGTATTTGTGTCTTCCAGTAGCAGAGCTCGCTGATGTTATTTTTTGTTTATTATTGGTTTGAGTCTGACCATTTGCTCAAACAGCTTCTCTAACCCTGTGTAAGGTTCGTTCTTATCGGCTTCACTCAAGTTCCTCCATTTCAAGCTCGGGGTCGACCTTATTGTTGCATTGCTTCTTCCACCAATAGACGTGGATGAGAACTTTTCCAGAAGGAGCGAGAGGTACAGATAGATGGATTTTTAAAATAGGAATGCAAGTGCAAAGGACATAAAGAGGTTAAATAGGCTTCTAGGGGCTAGATTTTCCACGTTTTATGCAAGCTCAATGCCCACTTAATGTCCATTTTACCGCTGAAATGACGTATAACGCCCATATATCGCCCATTTAGCCACAAAATGGAAACTGATAGGGAAAGTTCCAGAAAAATGCCCATGTGCTTAACGCCGAGAAAAAATAGCGGGCGGAATTATCAGAATGGGCGAAATCAACGCCCATAATATCACCCAGCGTTAGTTTCCGCACGGATTTAACGGCGAGATTCAATAATACTGACTGGCCAGTTTTTTTTGTCGTAAAGACCTCATTTGCCGAAACTAACGCCCAGGAGATCGCCTCTCACTTTCACCACCTCGCACACAGATCGCCCACAATCTCGCTTGCCCAAAAAAACACCCGGACAAAGTGGAACTGTTCTTCAAAGTCGCTTCATTCAAAAGGCTGTTTCGGGGGAGTTTGCATTGACTCTGGAGTTCTTCTCAGGTGAAGTGACCATCTCAACAGACATATCTTCAGACTCTGGACTATTGGGGGTTTACTACAAGTGTATTTTAGTGAGGAAATCATTGCTTCTGATCAATCGCTATTATACTTTCATTGCCATGGGGCCAGCCATTTCTCAGCCTGCATCAGTTAATACGCAGATGCTGCAGAATGCAAATGGCTCGTGATGCACATCATTACATCCCCAATTTAAGACGTGCAAGAATGAGGAGCAGGCCCAGACCATATACACCCCACATATACAGGGAAAAGAGGTCTTGCCTCGACGTGTCCGAGCACACCTGCTTTCAGAGACTGCTTCCACAAGGTGGTGATCAATTAAATATGTGGGGCCAGATATTCAGCCTCCCATCAGGACATCAGTGTCGGTCGAGGTCAAGGTCACCATGGCACTGTCTTTCTACACATCCGGTTCCTTTTGGGCCTCCGTGGTTGAGTCACCATGCCACCCATCTGGGTGGCATGGTGACTCAACCATGGAGGGTTAGGGTTAGGATGGACTTTATCAGCTTTCCCATGACCACGGAGGCTCAGACTGACAGGGCTGGAGCACTCTACTGCATTGCTCAGTTCCCCAGGGTGCAGGGAGCAATGTAGTGCACTCACATCGCCATGTGGGCACCTTCTCAGGACCCAGAGCTTTTTCGTAACAGAAAAGGATTTCACTCCCTGAAGGTGCAACGAGTTGTCGACTGCCAAATGTCCGGGCAGCTTCTTTGAGGCTCACATCCTGTGTGAGAGCGCTGTCTCTGACATGTTTAAAGAGTCAGCCACAAGGATAATGCTGATGCTTGGTGATCCTAGCCACCTGGCTGATGACCCCCACCGCGCCCCCCCCCCCCCCCCACGACACCCACACCGAGGCCGAGAAGCGATACAACCAGAGCCACACGCAATGTGGTCCAGAAGACAATAACTGTGCTTAAGCAGTGCTTCAGATGTCTGGACCACTCAGGAGGGGAGCTACAATACAACCCTGAGCAAGTAGATAAATTCATGGTCGTGTGCTCCATGCTGCACAACCTGGCTATCAGGAGGGGACAAGAATTGCCAGAAGGGACTGATGTTGCATCTCAGGAGAGAGAGGAAGAGGACGATGAGGAGCTGGATGCTGAACTAGGGCCAGACAATCAGGCTGGCTATGTAACCATGTCCATAACCCCCTCCAGACCGCAGGAAAGGGCCCTTGGTGGCTACATAGCTGCAAGACTCTTACATGAGGAGCTGCTATCTGAACGCTGTGAGTGACAACGCTGATACACTGCTGTGTGTGTGCAGCTCAGACATCAATGGTGCCTGTCACGTTGGTACCAGTTAAAGTTTACGTTGATTGAAGTTAAGTTCTATTTAACCCTTTCATGTTAAGGAATCACCAGTGTGTAAAAGTCCAGCTATCGGAGACAATGCGCAACAAGGTTATGTTCAATAAAAAAAAATTTATACCAACATTGGTCTGAAATCATAAATATCACGGGCAAAAACACCCAACCCCTGCCCACACCCCACTTTTTCCACCATTGACATCAATCAAATGTTCAACATGTCCAGCAACACAGAATACAAATGCAAAGCAGGGGGGTGGTTCCCAGCCCCCATACATTACAACAAATTGCATACACCCAGATGGAGATATAACGCAGCCATCACCTGCGGCACATGACATCACCTCCCCCTGCAAAGACTTATTGGGATCATAGATTTAGTCTTTCAGGTGGTCTACGCTCCATCGTGGAGCACCGCAGTTGGGGCCCTGGTTGTTGGACACTGATGTGTGTCTGTCACCTGTGGTGATTCCAGCCTGTCCGGACTGACCACAGGGACTGTGCAATCTTCTGATTGCTCTTGTTGCTCGTTCACTGGCGGTTTTGTGAGCTCCATCTCATGGTCTTCTTCAGGTTCGGCATATCTGATCATTGTTGAGTTTTACCACGATGATCCTATTCCCCTCTTTGTCAATTACAGTGCCCTCAAGCCATGGCGTGATTGAGGACGAATACAGGATCATTTATTTCTATACATCTCCCCCTCGAATTACGGTCATGGTACTCGTTTTGTGACTTATGCTTGCCCTCAACTATGTCGGTCAGGACCGGGTGAATGAGGGACATCCGAGTTTTGAGTGTCCGTTTCATTAGTAGCTCTGCGTGAGCGAGTGCGGTCGGGATCTATAGGAGATGCGATAGGCGGCATTGTAGGGAGGGTCCTTGAATCCTGAGCATACCTTGATTAATGATTTGATTGAATGGCGCAGTCCTGACGTGGTTGATGCCATTGCCCGACATAAACTCTTGGAATTCGTAGCTTGTGAAACATGGGCTATTATCACTAACCAGGATGTCTGGCAAGCTATGGGTTGCAAAGATCGCACGTAGGCTTTCTACGGTGGTGGATGACGTGCATGAACTCAGAATGATGCACTCGATCCATTTTGAGTACGCATCTACTACAACAAGGAACATCTTTCCCATGAACGGGCCCGCGTAGTGAACATGAATGCGTGACCATGGCCTGGTGGGCCAGGGCCACGGGCTGAGCGGGGCCTCCCTGGGGGCATTTCCCAGCTGGGCACACGTCGTGCAATTCCAGGCCACCAAACGTGCCTTCATCAGCATAATGCCTGGGTGCTCGCTGTGGAGTTCCCTGATGAATGCCTCCTTGCCCTTTGAACCATAGTAGGCAGTCAGCTTGGATGGAGAGCTCATCCATCAGTCTGACCTCCTCAGGGCATGCTCCGTGTGCGGGCGCCCAATTCCCAGTCAGGACACATTTCTTAATCAGGGATAGGAGGGGATCTCTGTTTGTCCAGATTTTGATCTGGCGGGCTGTGATGGGGGAGCCTGCGCTGTCAAAGGCATCGACAGCCATGACCATCTTGGCGCTTTGCTCTGCGGCCCCCTCAGTGGTGGCCAGTGGAAGTCTACTGAGTGCATCAGTGCAATTTTCAGTGCCAGGTCGGTGCCGGATGGAGTAGTCATATGCGAGCTGATGCATTGGCATTGATAGCCTTGCTGTCTGACAACAGGGATGTTAATTGCTTGTGGTCCGCTTTTTTTTTACACCATAGGACGATGTATCACATGTCAGAACCAATTTTTTTAAAGGGGTCATACAGGGTCAACAACTTATTTGAACAAAGTAGGTTTCACGCCCGATCAAAAGCCCGTTCCTGACAGTCCTCCCAAAACCAATCCCATCCCATACGCAGGAGCACATGTAGCGGCTCCAACAACATGCTCAAGTTCGGCAGAAAGTTCCCAAAATAGTTCAACAGTCCCAGGAATGAACGCAACTCCGATGTGTTGCAGGGCCTGGGTGCTCGTCGAATCGCCTCTGTTTTGGATTCGGTGGGCCAAATCCCATCTGCAGCAACCCTCCTGCCCAGAAACTCAACCTCAGGATCTTGAGTCGCAGGCCTACCCGGTCCAGTCGGCGTAGCACCTCCTCCAGGCTGTGGAGGTGTTCCTCGGTGTCTCGACCGGTGATGAGGATGCTGCCCTGGAATACGATCATTCCAGGAATGGATTTAAGCAGGTTTTCCATGTTTCTTTGAAAAATCGCAGCCGTTGATCGAATGCCAAATGGGCACCTGTTATAAACGAATAGTCCCTTGTGCATGGTGATGGTGGTCAGTAGTTTAGATTCGTCGGCCAGTTCCTGGGTCATATAGGCTGAAGTGAGGTCCAACTTGGTGAACAGCTTGCCACCTGCCAGCGTGGCGAAGAGGTCCTCTGCTCTCGGGAGCAGGTATTGATCTTGTAGGGACACCCGATTGATGGTGGCCTTGTAGTCGCCACAGATCCTGACAGAGCCATCCGCTTTTAGGATGGGAACGATGGGGCTCGCCCAGTCGCTGAATTCAACAGGCTAGATGATGCCCTCTCTCAACAGCCGGTCCAATTTGCTCTCGATCTTTTCCCGCATCACATACGGCACCGCTCTGGCTTTGGTGCACTGGCCTGGCGTCCGGGGTGATGTGTATCACTACTTTAGTGCCCTTGAAAGTTACGACGCCAGGTTGGAATACGAACTTCGCTCAACAGATGACATAGTGTGAACATCCCCCCCATTTCCAGTTCATCTCGGCTAACCAGCTCCTCCCCAACAATGCGGGACCATTGCCCGGGACAATCCAGAGCGGAAGCCGATTCACTAACCCATTGTGTGTGACAGCCAACATTGCACTGCCTAGCACCGGAATGATTTCTTTAGTATAAGTCCGTAATTGTGTCTCAATATGTGCTAATTTGGGTCTACTGGCTTTAAGTGAGAACACCCATGAGTGACTGGCTGGCCCCAGTGTCCAGCTCCATGCATACTGGGATACCGTTTAATAAAACCCTCATCATCATTGGTGGCATTTTGGTGTATGAACTGTGAATAGTCGCCACATGGACCCGCTGAACCTCGGCGTCCATCGATTTGCCCAAAACTCATCCTGCCTCAAAGAACCCTCTTCTGGTCCATCGACATCCTGCACATTTGAGCTAAGTGGGTACTGAGATTGCAGTTCCTGCAGACAAACTGTTGAAATCTGCAAGTTCTAGCTGAGTGTTTTCCCCCACACCTCCAGCATGAGTTAAAGTTTCCATTGTTGGGAACAAAGGGATTATGGCCAGGCATTCCGCGCTGACTGTCGCTTTGACTGCTCTTAAGTACCCTATCAGTGGGTGTCAATGGCCCCATCCCGGGCCGCAGTGTCCACTATGGTGGCGTGAATGACCGTTCAGCCTGCCATTGTCTCTGTTGAAGTCCTACTCTGGGGTCAATTGCTGCCTGGGGAGTGTCAGACTGGCCCTGCCTGCTTGCGGAGCTCTGAGTTGCATTGATGATGTTGACTCCCTGATCCATCGCCGCATTCTTCCTCCCTCGCCATGAAAGTCTGAGCTATCAACGCCGCCGCTTCCAATGTCAAATCCTTGGTCTCAATTAATTTGCGGAAAATTCCCGCATGACCGATGCCCTCTATAAAGAAGTCCCTGCAGGCATCTATGAACTTACAGAGACTGCCCAAACACTGGAGGTCCGCTACAAAGTCCGGTATGCTCTGTCCTTCACAATGTTGGTGGGTGTAGAATCTGTGACGGGCCATATGTATGCTACTCACCGGTTTGAGGTGCTCCCCGATCAATTTGCTAAGTTCTTCAAAGGTTTTGTCCGCCGGTTTTTCGGGTGCTAGTAAGTCCTTCATGAGCGCGTAAGTCTTTGGTCCGCAGCTTCAAATAAAGTGCCATTGGATCTTTTATATACACCTGACAGACAGACAGGGCCGCAGTTTAACATCTCATTCAAAGGACAGCGTAACAAAGCTTTGCTGAAGCCTCACGACAAAATCATCCCAGTCTTCTCCAACACAGTACCGTTCCTCTGTGCTACCAGTGGCCATTCTCGTGGGTCGTGAATTCCCGTTTCTCGTCACCAATGTAAAGTCCTTACTCTACAGTATGAAACCACACGAAGCACATTCTGGGGACGAGGTCACAGGACTCCAAAGACGATGACCCTGCATGGGACCTCCCTTTTTATGCCTGTGTGATCAGGTAAGGAGTGTCTCCCACAAGTTCACCCCTTGTGGTCAAGGTGTGCATCTAGGTTGAGTGTATACAGTAATACAGTGGTGTTACATTGTGGTTACATACATGACACTTCCCCCCCTCCCCTTCTTCTCACCACCTCCAGCCCTTCCCCTCCTCACTCCACGATGCCTGGCCGAGGAGCTCCTCAGGCGGTGCCTCATTGGGGGGGTATGAAGGCAGAGGCCGTGGTTGTATGGATCCTGGAGCGGAGGCGGGGTTGTCGAGGGGGGAACATTCTCTGATGCAGAAGCAGGATCTTGGTCCTGCCTCTCATCTGTCGTTCGCAGTGATGGTGCGGAACCTAGGGGAGGAGTGCCACGCTCCTGGACCACTATCGCCTCCAGGGCCCCCACCATCCGCGGAACGTACTCAGTCATGGTGGCCAGAGCACCAATTCTTCGAGGACAACTGTACCATCTCTCCGCTCTCATGTGGTCGTGGTGTTGGCGCCATCCTGGGGACAAATGGGGTGACCTGTGGGGCCCAGTACCTCCAGTGGGAGGCGGGAATGACTGGAGGAGCACTAGATGGCCTTGGAATGGCTTCTGGAGCGTGGCGATGAAGATTCCTCGAAGTCTGCGCTCTCATCCATAGAGAACAGACCCAGCAGATTCCCCGACGAGAATCGGAGCTCCTCAGCAGATCTAGAATCGTCCGCCGACTCCTGCCCCACGCCCCCACCTTCTGGCCTCTGTGGTCTTGCCTGGGGCTGTGCTGCTGGTTGAACTGCAAAACACAAATGAGGTTATTAGAGGAGAAGAGGGTGCTCGGGTCACAAGGTGATTCCAGAGCTACACACAGCATATGCACGACAAAAGCACCACCGCTCTCAAGATCATCACAGACATCACGTTTCATGACCATCAACACATGGTACATTGCAATGATTTTCATTAGGCCAGCATTATTTCTCGGACAATCATAGAAATCATCTATGAGTGGGTATGGCATCTATTGACTTTACACCACTGGTGTCAACTTTACTCACATCACTTCACTTCAGGGTCTGCAGATGTTTCCGTGGCTGTCCGGGGGTGCGTCCCAATGAGTGCGAGGACCCGCTCCTCCAGTTCAGTGATGTCGCTGGGGACTGGTGGCCTCTGACCCGTTCGACTCTGCACGGACCTCATCGTTGATAGCTTCTTCTGTAAAAGGTGACAGGATGACATGGCATGAGATCATTGCGTGCTACAGAGACTGATACAACACATATATGCTTTACCTAAAGATGTGCACTGTGACCGCAGGCTTTGAGTACAACATTCCCGGTAAAAGTGAAAGAAGACTGTTACAAATCAAATTTGTAAATAAATGTAATACTTACTCTTGCGGACCCCACAAGGCCATTCCATTGTTTCCGGCATTGGCTGCCCTCACGAACCTCGTTGGTCGCTGACGAGATCAGCCCTTATCTTCTGGTCCTTTCCTGGGTCAAATTACCCCAGCGTGTCTCGATCTCCTGCAGGAGGGAGGAATTTGCGTCATCCGAGAACCTCCTCGCTCTTTTGCGTCCTCCAATGTGCTCCTCTCCAAGCTCACTGCTTTTGCCACCATCAGACTCCACAGCGGCTGTGACGCCTCCTCCTCTCCCTCCATTATAGGCCAAATTCGGGCAAATATGTGGCTGGTAAATGCTTCCCTAGTTTCTGTAAAGCTCTAAACTCTCCCCCCTTCCTCCCAAAGCAGCCACACCTACACACGCCTTCAGTCCCTCTCAGCTCCCTCTCTCTCTGTCTCCTCTTCTGCGCATGTCATGATGACCCTTGACCACCTGAATCGTGGGAATCGAGCGTTGCCATGCCTAAGGACGGCAACACTTTCCGGCAGAAGGTCAATGCCCAATTTCAAAAATGGAGACTAGGGGCTTTGAGAATGGGTGAGAAGCCGGCGATGTGAAAACCCATTTTTACCACCTATGCCGGAAATAATACCCATTTTTGGACGATCTAGTGTTTACATGGGGTAAGTGGCAAGCCAGTGCAAGACATTGAGTTAGACTGTCACTGGAGCACTGCATTTTGGCGGAAAGGATATTGGAATCTTGGAAAAAGTGCATTGTAGATTCACTAGTGTGCTCCGACAGTTTAAGGAGTAAGTCCACAATCTGGCATTTCTCGTGGGCAGTGGCACTTGCACTAAGTGCCTGATTGTCCATCGGTGAGGTCGCAAGAGGGGCTCTGAGAACACTGGAAGCACCAAAGGAGTGGCCCGAGTCACAAGGTCACGGCTTCACTCCAAGAGATTTGAGCACATAATATTTATCCCTCAACCAACATCCCTAAACCAGATTAACTGGTCATTTACATTGTTTTCTGTTTCTGGGACTTCTAAATGTACAAATTGGCCGTCCAATTTGTCTACATAACTGATTACATTTCAAATGTGCTTAATTTCTGTAAAGCGCTTTGGGACATCCAGAAGAGCTGAATGGTGATATAAATGCAAGTACTTCCTCCATAGTAGTTATGTGAGACTTGAAAAACTGGATCTGTATTTACAGGAGCAGAGATGGTGAGAGGGATCTAATGGAAGGGCCAAAGAGATTAAGACACTACATATTAAAAGATTATTTTCACTGATTGGTGAACTAGTAACATGAGAGCCTAAGCCATGGCTCAATTAGTGCTGGAGCATGCCAGGAGCAGCACCAGGCGTACCTAAAAATGAGGTGCCATCCTGGGGAAGCTGCAACACAGGACTACCGTGCATGCTAAAGATCGGAAGCAGCATGCTATAGACAGAGCTGAGCAATTCCACAATCAACAGATCACAAGAACATAAATAGGACCAGGAGTAGGTCATTTGGCCCCTCGAGCCTGCTCCGCCATTCAATGAGATCATGGCTGATCTGATCTTGGCCTCAACTCCACTTCCCTGCCCGCTCCCCATAACCCTTGCCTCCCTTATCATTCAAAAATCTGTATATCTCCATCTTAAATATATTCAATGACCCAGTCTCTGGGGTAGAGAATTCCAAAGATTCCTGACCCTCTGAGAGAAGAAATTCCTTCTAATTGTTCCCCCACGAGGGAAAACATCCTCTCTGCATCTACCCTGCAAGCCCCCTCAGAATCTTATATGTTTCAAGAAGATCACCTCTCATTCTTCTTAATGGGAGTATAGGCCCAACCTGCTTAACCTTTCGTCATAAGTTCATCTCAGGAATCAATCTCATGAAGAACTTTCTTCAAACTGCCTCCAATGCAAGTATATCCCTCCTTAAATAAGGAGACCAAAGCTGTACGCAGTACTCCAGGTGTGGTCTCGCCAATATCCTGTATGGTTATAGCAGGACTTCCCTACTTTTATACTCCATCCCACTTGCAATAAAGGCCAGCATTCCATTTGCCTTCCTGATTACTTGCTGTACCTGCATACTGCCTTTTTATGTTTAATGTACAAGGACCCCCAGGTCCCTGTTTGCTTTTTTATTTTCCATACTTTTTCCCACATTATACTCCATCTGCCAAATCTTTGCCCACTCACTTAGCCTATTTATACCCCTTTGCAGATAGTTTGCGTCCTCCTCACAATTTGCTTTCCCATCAGATCAAAGCTCTCCAGTCCTGCCACATCCAGTTGTGAATGGTGGTGGACAATTATGGAGGAGGAGACTCCATGAATATGCCCATCCTCAATGATGGTGGAGCCCAGCAAGTGAGTGCAAAAGACAAGGCTGAAGTATTTGCAGCCATCTTCAGCCATGAGGGCCGAGTGGATGATCAATATCGCCCTCCTCCTGAGGTCCCCACCATCACAGATGACAGTGTTCAGCCAATTCAATTCACTCCACGTGGTATCAAATGGCTGAGCATAGTTATGGGCCCCGACAACATCGGGCACCGTCCTCTAGCTACTACACTGGTATATGCGCAACAATGTGGAAAACTGCCGTGGTATGTCCTGTCCACAAAAAGCAGTAAAATTGAAATCAATGGGAATCGGGGAAGACTCTCCACTGGCTGGAGTCATACCTAGCACAAAGGAAGATAGTTATGTCTGAGGTCGGCAGCGTACTTCGCGATTTCCTGGCTCTCGGAGTGGCGGTGTGTATAAAATCGATGTCTGGCCATGAGGATGCTCTCCTTCAGTTTGAGTTGGTCCCAAATTAGCACTTTCAGCTCCTTGTATGACTTGGGTCATTGTTTTCTCTGGTGCAAGTAAATTCCTGACTAGACCGTAGACCGCGGGTCCACAATTGGTCAACAGGATAGCTCTCCGCTTATCTGCCAGCGTGGCCAGATCATCGCGCTACGAAATATTGGTTGAGCCGCTCCCTAAAGGCTTCCCAATCTTCACTCTCTGAGAACTTTTCTAATGCACCAACGTTAGTCATTTTTGCATGAAAGTTCGTAATCTCATCGCCAGTTGTTATGTCTTTAATACTCTTATGAATGACTCCACAATGTCGAGTATTGTACTTGAGCTGTTGTGACCTTAGTCCCATTTATTGTAACTCCAGAGTGAGGCACAAGCATGGTGGGCGTGACCCTCAGGTTTCCCACCGCAGTTCCCTCTGGTGGCACACCTTATGTGACTATATAGTTAGTATACATGGTCTACATACATGACACCCTTTATCTGAATGCACACAGCATTTGTAACAAGATAGATGAGTTGATGGCACAAATAGAAATAAATGGGTATAATCTGAAGGCTGGGAACTGAATATTCAAGAGTATTTGACATTAGAAAAGTCACCATTGACCACATAACCACTGTCGCTATAACAACAGGTTAGAGAGCGGACATGAGTGGCAGCAAGGAGGAGTGGCGGTACATTCGAATTCACAAACCAAAAAACAAATCAAGGAGTGACCTCACAGGACAGCAGGTAGGTGATTAAAAGACCCTGAGACTATCATTTAGCTCTATTTTTTTGGATCTATCAGTTTTTTGGAGCTAATTTCATTTGAAGCGATTTTGCTAGTTTCATCAATGATATAACGCCGTGCTTATCAGATAACAGACGTTTTTTTTTAAGTACTATTTTTCTGCCGTCACTCGGAATCAAACCTACCCATGATGCCATTTTTGCGAGTTTCGGCAATAAGGATTTTTATAAGGACTTTTTAAAACCTTGCCTCGGCATTATCGACGCCACCATGGGAAACGGAGCTGAGTTCTAGCTTTTGGAGGGAAGTGAACAAATCTTGTATTATATACAAACTACTTAACAATGTTTGTACGGAGGGAAAAGACAAACTTTATTGCAGTTCAAAACTGAAATTGCGAGAGGTGCTTCAGTTCCATCACCGAACTGTTGACATCCCGTCTCCACTGCTCCTGGGCTGGAGGCACATAGGGTCTGATCTTCCATCTCTCCCGGGGTTTTTCGAAGACGAGCGCCGAGCGGAGACGGGACGTCAACAGTTCGGTGCAAACATTTAAATCACACATTTTGCCCCCAATGTTGAATTTCTCTTGTATTGTTTTGCCGATATCTCTGCCGACTTGCAATCGTGCATCGTGTTACCCTGGAAACCTAAATACTTCGAGTCAAGTGTTGCGCATGCGCAGAGTGGGTCCGATCGACTAGGGCATTAATCTTTTGGAGGGTAGGCTGTGTTTGGTTTTCTAGAGTGCTTTGAATTCGTTCTCAAAAAAATTTTTAAACAATGGGGGCAATTCTAACGAAGCCAAATGTGGTGTGTGCATATTGAATGCTGGCTTTTCAAAGAAGAAGGATAATTCGTCAGCAATATCTGAGGTATCAGAGAGCTCGGGAGGCGTTACCCAGATCATGTTTACAGGGAGAGGCGATCATATCTGCAACTGAGCAGCCTTCGAAAGGAGGTTTAGAAGCGGGAGGAGGACTGCACTGCCCGTAGAGGTGAAGGTGACTGCAGCACTTGCCTTCTATGCCTCTGGCTCCTTTCAAGCATCAACTGGGGACGTATGTTGCATCTCACAGCATGCTACACATAGCTGCATTCGCCAGGTGACTACTGTACTCTATGCAAGTTCCCGATGACCAGGGAGGCACAGCATGAAAGGACTACAGACTTCGCAAGAATTGCTGGATTCCTCACTTTTCCGGTGCCAAAAATGAGCTCCACCTAATTTTGGCGAAACTTAGGACTTTTTTTTGGCCATAATTTTGGACTAAAAAAAGTCAGTTAATTGGAAAAAACGCCAAAAAAAGGGAGCTATTTTACAAAGTGGAATTTTGGGCCCAATGTTTCTGCATTGTATTATATATCAGCAGGCCCTCTGCAAATCCTGGACATTGATCATATTGTTCGCACAGTAGTGAAAATACTGAACTACATAAGAGCAAGGGGACTTAATCGACAATTCGTTTTGCTTCTTGAAGACACTGACGCCGAACACCGTGACTTATTTTACCATACAACTGTCCACTGGTTTGGCCTTGACAAAGTATTGCAGCGACTGTGGGAGCTTAGAGATGAAATTCACACTCTTTTCTGGAGCTGCAGGGGAAAGAAAATGATTTCCCTCAATTAACGTTAAGATGCAAGGTAAGAATGTGTTTGTACATGAGGCAGGACAGGGAGTGGGCGACCAATCCGCTCCCAGGGGGGTGGTACGTCAATTTAAATATTGTAATAAAGCATTTTGAATGTAACTGCATGTGGCTGGGATTCCCACAATCCCGACAGTTAAACCGAGGTGGGGATTGCTGCATCCAGGAGGGAGGCCTCCTGAACCCACCCCCCTGCGATCAGAGACCCCACCACGAGGCCCACGCCCTCCCCCCCACTAACTGCGGGCGGGAAACCGCGGCCTCACCCGCAAATCAGGAACTGCCGTTAAAGTCGGCAGGGCCTGTGGGAAACCCAGCCTCGCCCCCAACCCGCCTCCCTGCAGGAAATTCCCCTCAAGGTCTTCAGGACAATTCAAAAGGATGCTTTTAAATCCCCTTACAGCTGTTGTTTTGATGATCTTCAAAGTGACATCACCCTTGCTTACTAATTTCAAGCTGAGTCTTCAAAGCGATGAGCCCTGTATTCACTTTCTCCATGAAGAGCTGCCTTAAAAAGAGCGGCAGGAGTGGAGGAGAGAGAATGGTGAGAATGTCTGTGTGTGCAGAGTGAGCTGGGTCTACAATTGCGGTGAGAGGCCTCCTGCGAGTGCTCGCCTGCAATCCTACGATCCGATCCACACCTACCTTCACGTCCTGCGCCCTCCTACGATTGCGGTTTTCTCTGGGAGATTCCCGGGCGGCGCATGATGTCATACCCTCAGGAACGCTGCACGCGCAAAGCCTGCGGCCTCATTCGTAAAGTAGTCCTGCCCACAAGGCCTGTCAGGAAGCTCATTTAAATAGGCCATGCATCTTTGTTTGTTACACCAGTTTGCAGCATTGAAGGTCACTGGAAAGGCTTCAAGGTAAGATTTTTCAAAGACTTTATCAATCTTTAAGAAAATTTAAAAGACTGTCAAATTGATTTGAAAGATTTTACATCGTATTAAAGGGCCCAAATTTCCCCAGGAGGTACTTGATTTGCAATTCTGGCCATTTAATTTGCGCCAGTGTAAGTGAGTTAGTTAGGTTTTTTTTTAAGTTTAGTTTTTGTTTCAAAAGGAGGCGTTTCCAGCCATTTATGCCTGTTTTGGCCATTTAAGCGAGTTTGGCCAGCAAATAGTTGCTCCAAACTAACTTAGGTCAGTGCATGTTGCCACTTCTGTCCGAACTACATTTAAAACACCACCAAGCACCAAACAAAGCACAAAAAGTAATAAGCATTCGAAGTAAATAATTACATTAACAAGCCCAAGAACTGAAGTAAATCCTCCTTGAACTAAAGTCGGCAGCGGCTATCCATGCGGGAGTCCCTTCAGCCTGGGGTAGGTGCGGGAGAACGCAGCATTTTAAGGGGGGGGGGAGGAGGGAGAAGGCTAAACGCAGCAGGCTGGGGGTGGGGGGCTGGGGGTGGTGACGAGGAGGGAGAGAGAAATCACATGACTGAAGGGGTGAGGTGGAGAGAATAAAAGATCTTTGGGTGTCTTACCTTCAGGCTCCAAAAATCAATTAGGCACAAAAATGGCCGACTGCCAATGTGCTGCCGGCACTGAAACAGACCCTGGACCCTAGTCCCCCCTCCACCCTCCGGCTTTGTTTAGCCAGCACGGCCCTAGCTCCGCCCCCCTCTCATTGTGCTGCACCACACTGCGGGTAAACAACACCCGAGGATCGGACAGAATCCTGAGTTAATTTTTCTGCGCACTTTTTCGACCAGAAACTCACCACACCACATGGAGGTGCGCCGTTTTTACAGTGGGGGGCGGGAGGGGAAACTTGAGCCCAAAGTCTTTAATAAAAGTGATTTAAAACAATTTAAAGACTTTTAAAAACCTTGAAATAGTTTGAAATAATTATCATTAAATAGATGAGTGAAATGGATGTATCTAACGATGTCATCATGAAAAAGGCTCAGAATTTCTGGACAGAAGTTGCGATGGTTGTTAGCGCCAACTCCACCGTTCCACGGACAGCGGAACAACGCCGCAATACATTGAGTGATTTAGAAACATAGAGAATAGGTGCAGGAGTAGGCCATTCGGCCCTTCGAGTCTGCACCACCATTCAATAAGATTCATGGCTGATCATTCCTTCAGTACCCCTTTCCTGCTTTCTCTCCACACCCCTTGATCCGTTTAGCCGTAAGGGCCACATCTAACTCCCTCTTGAATATATCCAATGAACTGGCATCAACAACTCTCTGCGGCAGGGAATTCCCGAGTTTCTCCTCATCTCAGTCCTAAACCACCTGCCCCTTATCCTAAGACTGTGTCCTCTAGTTCTGGACTTCCCCAACATCGGGAACATTCTTCCCGCATCTAGCCTGTCCAGTCCAGTCAGAATCTTATATGTTTCTATGAAATCCCCTCTCATCCTTCTAAACTGTAAAGACCCAGTTGATCCAGTCTCTCCTCATATGTCAGTCCAGCCATCCCTGGAATCAGTCTGGTGAACCTTCGCTGCACTCCCTCAATATCAAGAACGTCCTTCCTCAGATTAGGAGACCAAAACTGTGAGGCCCTGTACAACTGCAGCAAGACTTCCCTGCTCCTATACTCAAAACCCCTTGCTATGAAGGCCAACATACCATTTGCCTTCTTCACCGCCCGCAGTATCTGCATGCCAACTTTCAATGACTGATGAACCATGACATCCAGGTCTCGCTGCTGCGCCATTCAGATAATATTCTGCCTTCGTGTTTTTGCCATCAAAGTAGATAACCTCACATTTATCCACATTATACTGCATCTGCCATGTATCTGCCCACTCACCTAACCTGTCCAAGTCATCCTGCAGCCTCTTAGCGTCCTCCTCACAGCTCACACCGCCACCCAGTTTAGTGTCATCTGCAAACTTGGAGATATTAAACTCAATTCCATCATCTAAATCATTAATATACATTGTAAAGAGCTGGGGTCCCAGCACTGAGCCCTGCGGCACTCCATTAGTTACTGCCTGCCATTCAGAAATTCCGACTCTCTACTTCCTGTCTGCCAACCAGTTCTCCATCCACATCAGTACATTACCCCCAATATCATGTGCTTTGATTTTGCACACCAATCTCCTGTGTGGGACCTTGTCAAAAGCCTTTTGAAAGTCCAAATACACCACATCCACTGGTTCTCCCTTGTCCACTCTACTAGTTACATCCTCAAAAAATTCCAAATCATAAATCCATGCTTACTTGGACCAATCCTATCACTGCTCTCCAAATGCACTGCTATTTCATCCTTAATGATTGATTCCAACATTTTCCCCACCACCGATATCAGGCTAACCGGTCTATAATTACCCGTTTTCTCTCTCCTTCCTTTTTTAAAGTGGTGTTACATTAGCAACCCTCCGGTCCATAGGAACTGATCCAGAGTCTATAGACTATTGGAAAATTATCACCAATGCATCCACTGTCTCTAGGGCCACTTCCTTAGGCCCTGGGGATTTATCGGCCTTCAATCCCATCAATTTCCCTAACACAATTTCCCGTCAAATAAGGATATCCTTTAGTTCCTCCTTCTCACTAGACCCTTGGTCCCCTAGTACATCCGGAAGGTTATTTGTGTCTTCCTTGAAGTGATCTGCCACGTTTGTATAGTTATTAGAAATTTCAAATGTTTTTAACCTATTTAAAAGTCCATTGTTAACTGACTTAATCATCTGGTTAGCTGAGCTCATTGTGAGGTTTTATGACTGTGGTTCAATGAAAGGGTTTGTTTACATTTATCTTTGAACTGCTTGTAAGTTGTAAAAACTCAATGTGTCAATATTTGTGTGTCTCCAACACAGACAGATGCTTGTCTGAGCTTAAAAATCCCAAATTTTAATTTTCCTTTGTGTTTTCACTTTATTTCCCCAAGTTTCTGTACCTTTTTTTGGCGTCCACCGTTTTTTTTGGAGTAAATAAAAATCTCCCAAGTTTCCCCAAAGTTTCTGCGCCAGCGTAATTCACTTACAATTTTTTTGTGTCATAGGGGGCATAACCTGATGTCTGCGCCAGTGTTTGACATTTAAGCAAGTTTGGCCAACTTAGATATTTTCTACGACGGCGTTTGTGAGCACTCCCAAAAATGCTGGTGGGCACTTAACAAAAATCAGCGCACATTACAAAATCGCCATTGTTTTTAGCTGAAGTTTTGGACGGAGTGAAGAAGGCAAAGAATATGCATCATAAATCTTCATTTTTTGAAAGTCAAAAGGAGTCAGAGTGCCGGCCGGCAGAATCGCTCCCTCGCCCGGACACAGGACCTCGGAACTCGGCTTCAAAGGGGGTGGGGAGCCCCGAGCCCATGTCCAGGCGAGCGAACAATTCTGCCCCTTGCCGACACTCTGATCCTCGAGCCCGGTGAGGAGAGGAGAGGTGGTGGGGTGGTACTTTGAAAGAAATCAAAAATTCAAGAATTGCATTAGACTTTGTTGTCCCAAATGTTTTCATTGAATGCCTAGCTTCCCGTTGTAAGCAAGCCTATTGTGCATGTGCAGACCAGGGTGTGGTCCGTACTAGGACGTCTTAGAGAGAGAGAGAGAGGTAAGAGAGATGGGAGTGCTTTGTGGTGGTGTTTTGAGGATGTGCAGGGAGCCGTGCAAGCCTTCTGCATGATGGTGCTGTGGAGAAGATTGATTAGATAGCATCACCTAAGGAACCTCAGAGCACGTAGGATGACGGACAGGTGACCTTACCCACATCGGGTATATCGAGACCGGCGCTCATATCTGCACCTGAGTGAAGCAGACTATGCGAGAAGGCTGCGTTTCCGCGCGAGATCTGTGAGTTAATAAAAGCACACTCGCGCCCTAGAAGCATCAGGAGGAATGCTCTGTCAGTTGAAGTAAAGGTTACAGCTGCACTTTCATTTTACGCATCTGGATCATTATGCCCCATTTCTCAACATGCAACACATATCTGCACTATATGCCTGGAGGTATGACTACTTAAAGTTCCCCATGACTGCCCAGGCAATGCGTGACAAGGCTGTGGACTTGCCCAGGATTTCTGGTTTTCCCAAGGTACAGGGCTGCATCGACTGTACTCGCATTACCTTGCGAGCATCTTTGGGCGATTCTGAGATGTCCAGGAACAGAAAAAGCTTCCACTCCATTAATGGCAGTTGATGCGATACACCCTGGGAACACCCATGATGCTTTCATCCTTAGCGAGAGCGCTAATTAGACGTGTAACCTGGAAGGAAGCTGAGCGGGAATACAACATGTCGCACATTGCGACGTGCAGGAAAATAGAGAGGACCATTGGCACCTTGAAACACTGTTCCGATGCTGGACCATTCCAGAGGCTACTTACTATACTCCCCTGAGATTGTCGGTCAGTTCAGCATAATTTTGCCATCATGAGGCAGCAGAGCAGGTAGTAGAAGACCCACCTGAGGTGAGAGTGGCTGACAATGCTGAGGAAGATGCAGATAATTTGCCTGAAAGAGAGTGCTGCCTCTTTTCATGCATTGCATTCTCGCTTCTCGGCCTTTTGGCTAAGATCTAGTGTAGTATCTGTTGATTGGGCATTCATATGCAAATTGACTGATTGCAGAGCTGGCTCTGGCCTTTGGCTTGAGCCAAGCGCCAATTGGAGAGATGAGGAAATTCTGCATGTTGACCGACCATTCGGCGGGCAAGCGCCGGACTGGCGCAATGAGAGATTGAGGGCTTCGGCCAAAATACACATCGAAAGGAGGAATCTGCAACCCGGATGGCGGCAACACCATCCGAGTGATGGTGAAGAAAGTGGATGGACAGACAACCATCAACCGCGACCTTTTCGTGAAGAAAATCCTGCTGGGAACATGTGGCATGAAAGTCCCCGATGTCTTTGCCTTGCAGGACCTCCCGAAGAGAGGTTACTTCGATGTGACCTTCAGAACTGTCGTCCTCTGCCTGAAGTTCCTGAAGGGATTGAAGGAGGCGAGTGAACCGCTGCGCTCAGTGCTAACTTGAGAGCCACTGTTCACCCTCCCAGTACGTCTTCTCTGCGACATCACAGTGCAGATGTACAACCCCCACATCCCGGTCATTGATGTGCTGACTTTCCTCGCCAGGCATGTCGATGGGGCAGGAAACGGCAGCGACTTGAAAGACGGACCAGCAAGCGCCAGATCCAGGTCACCATGAAGGTGGACGCCAGCGGAACCATCCTGCACCCCCCCTCCAGCTTTGCCATCGGAGGAAGTCGGGGCTACATGGTGTACGCTGTCCAACCCAACGTGTGCCGGACCTGCGGGAAGGCAGGCCATGTGGCTGCAAGCTGCAAAACTGTCATCTGCCGAAACTGCAAGAACGAAGGCCACCAGACAAAGGACTGTAAGGAGACCAAGTGCTGCAACCTCTGTGGTCTGGCTGGGCACCTTTACAAAAACTGCCCCAAACGCAACTTCAGCTATGCGCAGGCAGCAAAGAACATTGCACCAGAGGAGGAGGAAGCTGAGGAACAACGCTCCAGAGGAGAGCCACACCCTCCCCCCGACCAACGACCCTGTGGACTCGGAACAGGTCAGGGAGGAAGAGAAGCCTGCTACGGCGAGCTGCGAGACACCAGCAGTGAAGCTCTCCCCCAGTGCACCGAGTCCAGGAACGAGGAGACAGCAGACGATGAAGCGGAATGGGAGACCGTCAAGAAAAAGGCCCGCAAGCGTAAGGAGAACAGGCGAGCACGGGCCCCTGCGGAAACAACAGGGAAGAGGCGGCTACCAACCTCGACAGACAGCAGCGACAGCAGCGACGGCAGCTCGTCTGATGAGGAAAGGCGAGAAAAAGCCTCCCACCACCGATACCAAAACAAGAGGCAATACGCCAACCCACAGCCACAGGCGACCGGGAGCAGTGACCACCAACACAGCCGCGCACACGAGCTCCGGGACACGGATAACGGGAGCAGCGAAGTGCCCAGCACACCCCACTTCCGGAATACCGGGAGCGACACAGCGATCGAAGCACACCAGCTCGAGATCGCTGCGACTGATGAAAAGAGGGAACCACCAACACCAGGCGAGGACAGTGCAGAAGACATATCGGACTTTATCGCAGCACTACAACAGTCCCCTGGTCGAAACACTCCCACGGCAGAGGATGACGAGGGTGCAGTAGACTTTTATTGTAATCACCTATGTATTCCGGAACCGGCCACTGGGCAGACCTCAGACTTAAAGGACGATTTACTTGAAGTGCAATGTTTGTAACTGTAAACAGTAACGTTAAAATGGATTTAAAAATTGCTACTATTAACGTGCGTAGTGTAAAATCCACTATGCGATGTGTTTTCACCTTGGGGTATCTCGCCAAGGTCAAAGCGGACCTGTTGTTCTTGCAGGAGTGCGGTCTGCCGCACTCCAGCAGTTACCAGCAGTGGTCACGATGGTGGGCCCATGGACCATCCATATGGTCAGGAGGCAACGACAGCCGGTCTTCCGGCCTGGGCATTCTGCTTGCGGGGAGGCCACTTCACCATCACCGAAGTTAAGGAGGTGATGGGCCGTAATGTACAAAAATTCCCCTCTAAGGTTAATTAACGTGTATGCCTCGCCTCTCAGATCAGAGCGGCTGGCCCTCTTCCAGCAGCTCCCACTGCTGCTGGCGATGTCCAAGTCGGTCATTCTGGGCGGTGACTTCAACTGCATCATCGATGCGGCTGGACGATCCAGCAGAGCCGACAGGAAGCTGGACGCCACGTCCAAACTCCTGATGGACGCGGTAAAAGACGGCAAGCTGTGCGACGTCTTCAGCAACCCTGCAGATGCAGCACCGCGCAGATACACCTGTTCGAGACCAGACGGGTCCGTCCATTCCAGAATAGACTTCCTGTTTGTGTCCCACATGCCGATGTTCTTCTCTGACCACTGCCTCCTACTGGCCGACTGTCGCCCACAGGAAAGCCAGAAAGTTGGCAGAGGGATATGGAAGCTGAACGTGAAACTGTTGACTCCTGAAAACGTGGAGGAACTCAAGAGGGATTTGTGATTCCCCCATGCACTGGTGGGAAACAATCAAGACAAACATCAAGAGGTTCTTCATCCTCAAAGGTGTTCAGGAGGCGAGAGGGAGACAGAGGGAATTGTCCCAACTCCAGAAGAGGATGCAAAACCTGCTCCTGTTGCAGTCGATGGGGGTCGATGTCGCGGAGGAACTCGAAGAGGTGAAGGGCCAGCAAGCCTCGCACTTTGCATCAGAGTCCTCCAAAATCATTTGAGACGTGTTCGCGCTTCTTCTTCCAAAAGGTACACAGGGGGAGCTCTGTGATCACCAGCCTAAAGGAAGAAGACGGTTCTGTGACGTTTTCGCAGCCTGACATGCAGAGGATCAGCAAATCCTTCTATGCCGGGCTGTATGACATCGTGTTCCTGTCGTCTATTATGGAGGTCCTAGACGACAGCAAGCGGGAGAGTCTGGACCACCCGTTAACTCTGGACGAGATGACAAAGGCCGTCCGATCCCTTGCGACGAGTAAAACTCCCGGAAGCGACGGCTCACCGGTCGAGTTGTATTCGGCTCTGTGGGACTGGATGGGCCCAGACCTGCTGGAAGTGTACGAGGGTATGCTTCTGGCTGGCAGTATGTCAGAATCGATGAGGAAAGGCATCATCACCCTCATCTACAAGTAGAAGGGGGAGAGGGAGGAAATCAAAAACTGGCAGCCCATTTCACTGCTCAATGTGGACGACAAGATCCTGTCAAAGGTCATCGCCAACAGGGTCAAGTCTGCTCTTGGTGATCCACCCAGACCAGACCTACGCTGTCCCCGGCAGGAAGATCTCTGATAGCCTGACGCTACTCAGGGATACGATAGGGGGGTGGACACCTCAGGAGAAGGCCTTTGACAGGATATCGCACACGTACCTGATGGACGTGCTCTCCAAAATGGGGTTTGGGGAGGGTATCCGCAATTGGATCCAACTGCTCTACACAGACATCAGTAGTGCAGTCCTAATCAACGGGTGGGAAACTGAAAGCTTTCCGATCAGATTTGGAGTCAGGCAAGGCTGTCCTCTCTCGTCTCTCTTGTTTGTGTGTTGTACCGAGTCCTTTGCCGAGTCCATCAGGAAGGATGCGGGCATTAGAGGGGTGACGATCCCAGGCAGCGGAGGCGCTCAGGTCAAGACCTACCTGTACACGGATGACGTAGCCACCTTTTGCTCAGATCCGCAGTCGGTCCACAGATTGCTCACAATCTGTGACCAGTTTGAACTGGCCTTGGGAGCGAAGGTCAATCACAGCAAAAGCGAGGCCATGTGCGCCAAAAACTGGGAACTCCATGGCAGGAAAGAACCTGGTCATCAGGAGTGAGGTGCTCTCGGGGTTGCTGCACAGGTCTGGCCCATTCCTCGCTCCTGTGTCGCGGCAGTCACCCGGGCCGTCTTCTACTTTGTATGGAGGTCCAAAATGGAACGTGTCCGCAGAGACACGATGTACAAATCTCTGGACAATGGTGGAAAGGATGTTCCGAATGTGGCCCTCGTCCTGATGGCCACCTTTTGCACAGACTCCCGGTACGCAAACACCAAGTGTCACTACGTGCTGAGGTTGTACCTGTCCCCAGTGTTGTGAAGGATGGGCCTGGCCATGCTGCCGCGAAACGGCCCCACCAGTTGGACCATGCCTGTCCACCTGTCCTTCGTGGAAAAGTTTTTCACAAAAAACCCCTTTGACCACAAGGCCATAAAACAGTGGTCAGCACGTAACGTCCTGGACGCCCTACGAAAGGAGAGGGTGGACCCTGTCGGGTGGTTCCCTGAGCGGACTGTCGAACTCGTTTGGCAGAACGTCTCATCGCCAGAGCTTTCACACAAGCACCAAGATGTAGCTTGGTTGGCAGTGAGGAGGGCCTTACCCATCAGAGCCTCCATGCACAGCCGACGTCTCAGCAACACGGCACGGTGCCCCCGAGTCAGCTGCGGGGCGGATGAGACTGTCACCCATCCCCTTTGGTTTGGAAAGAGATGCAGTGGTTGCTGTCGAGGTTCATCCCGAGCAGCTCCGTAACACAGGACTCTGTGCTCTACGGGCTGTTCCCAGGGACACACACCGAGATAGACCTCACCTGCTGCTGGAGGACCATCAACTCGGTCAAAGACGCTCTTTGGTCTTGCCGAAACTTGCTGGTTTTCCAGGGCAAGGAGATGTCCATGTCTGCATGTTGCAGACTGGCGTAATCCAAGATCCAGGATTACGTGCTGAGGGACGCACTTAAAATTGGTGCAGTCGCCGCAAAGGCACGGTGGGGAAGGGCCACAGTTTAAAGCCCTTCTGCCACGGTAAACCCGGGGGCAGGAATCAGTACAAAACCCTCCTCGGGCTGTACTTGCAACTTCTTTTTCGTGTACATGGAGCACCATGATCTGTCCACACCTATGCAGTGCCATGTACAATGTAAGGTCTGTTTCGTAATGCACGTTGAAAAGAAAAAAATGTAAATGTACCGTCACCCATTCCGTGTACTGTCTCGTGACACATGTAATGTAATTTGTTGAATGTACTACAATGTATCCCGTATTGTACCGAATTGTACTTGAACTGAAAAGCAAGGAAATGTATCGAACGGAACTGCCGCCAGCACCCAAATGTAGTGTATGGGATTGCTGACCGCAGCTAAACGTACTGAACTGCTTTTGAATGTACTGTACAATTTTTTTACATGAATTAAAGTATATTTTGAAATTAAAAAAAAAAGGATGAGGAAGCCATGCAGCTATCTGAACCCGGAGCACGATGAAATGTTCAAAATGGACCATGTTTACTGTTTGGACCTGTTCCGTAATGTGTTGTGGTAATAATGGAACAACTAATGGAAATGATTCTTCTTTAGTTCAAAATTAATAATAGATGTAAATGATTCAGTTATAATTTAAAATATATATTTTATTCAAAATTTTAACACTTATTTGTACTTAACTTTAATAAAAATATTCTTGTATCAAACTTTAAACTATCCCGTTAAGATCACTTACAAACTTTAAGATAACTTTCACATCACTTACAAAAAACTTTTAATTCAGTAACATAAGAACAGTAAGAACCATAACAACAGCAGCAGCAAACAAAGGCTGCACCCATCTCTCCTCCACCTTATTCGAAGACCGCCCGCTGCGCTTGGTCTTGGTGACTCCACCCCTGTCCACTAGCACAGCGTTTCTCGGGTCGGTACCAAGCTTATTCTTTCGAGCATCTCGGGTGCTGCGCACTTCTTATTAGGAGGCGTTGGCAGGCGGTAATGTGGAGGGCCCGGCTTGGGCCTCTACAGAGGCTGGTCTGGGGATGTGGGGTCTGGACGTGTTCCCTTATTGCAGACGCTACCTCCGACATTCTCTCCCACCTGCGACATTTCTCCCTCATGTTCCCGGACAGTGTTGCCATTTGCCGCGAGAGTGTTGTTACTTGTCCCGACAGTCCCGTTACCTCACACCCATCCCAGCGATGGTGTGCAGGAGTGATTGTGTAAGGTCAATGCTCTCCCCACTCATTGCCATCATCTGAACCACATCTGTTACATCCTGCATCTGCGGAGAGCGCTGTCGAGCTCTCATTCCCCTCCTCATCCTGGGTGTGGCTTGTTGCACCCCACTGGGACCCGCAGCCTCTGACAGTGGGGCCCTGGGACCCACAACATCAGACGGTGTGAAACCAGGAAATGTCCCACCACTCAGGAAAGGGGCTGGCACCTCAATGGGCGGCAGGGACTTCATCCTCCCCCTCCCCCCCATGCTCTTGGTCTAGAAGTTCGGATTGGAAGATGTTCTCCTCTTCAGGCTTGTCCACGCCTGAATCTTCTTCTGCATCGGCTTCAGCCTCATCAGGGTTGGCCTCAAGTTCAGCAAAATATAACAGAACAGATAAATGGTTAGCAGCAGAGGAGGGGACAGGATAGCATGAGTAGGCACACACTGCGCAGGCAGCAGGCTCATTTGAAGGACCACGATGAATGCATCAACCGAAGCGTAGCTGACGGAGACATCCCCATGAACCGAAGCATGGCTAGTCCGCGCAGTACTTAACATTTAGCAAAGCCAGACTGTGGAATTTGCAGGACTTACCCTCTCCCTCGGGTGTGGGCCCAGCTTGTGCAGTGATGCTTGCTTTTTTCCAGGCAGGACCCATCAAAGCAGCGACCCTCTCTTCCACGGGTGTCAGTGGCTGCAGATTTGCTGGGCCTCCTCCTGTTAGAGCTCTTTCTTTTTTGTTGTGGGCCACCTTCCTCGGCAAAGATGAAAATATAAAATTTTAGAAAGCGCGTCTTTCTGCTAGGTGGGACATACACATTTAAAATTGCAATTCCAGTGGGTAATGTATGTACATAAGGTCTGCCTACCACCAAAGGGCTCTACCGTCGGAGGTCCTAGGGTCATAGGTACACTCATGCTGGGCCCGGTATATAACCTGAACTTCACCTTTGTATCTTCACTTCTGGAAGCCATTAAAGACTGACCAGGTAACAGTGAGTAAATGAAAATATTACTTACACAAACTGTTTGACCAAGGTCCTGCCACTTCTTTTTGCACTGACCTCCAGACCTCGGGGTGGTCACCATTGCACAGTAATCTTGTGAAAGTTGGTTCCAGCGTTTCTTCATTTCTTTTGGTGTAACTTTTAGTTGATCTCTGCTGGTGTCCAGCTCGTGCCATCTGGTCTCAATTACAGTAACCAGAGCCTCCACTTCGTCCTACGAGAAATTCTTGGTCCTTGAGCTGCGTTGCATATTGCAGCTCCGATCTTATCCACTCAGAAGAAAAGTTCTCGCACACAACTAGCACTTTATCAATGGCTGAATGCAGAGCGGGAGGTGTACTGGGCACGCGCGCCCATACCAGTCATGTGGAAAATGTCACTTGTTTTCCCCGCATGTGCAGAAGGGGGGCCCCTTTTTCAGCGCAGACCTTAGGATCCATCCCCCAAAGCTAAAGGAAAGGCTGTGCAGCACCAAATTCAAAAATTACATACGCCAAAAAACGGCATTGGGGAAAATTGAGCCCAGGCACATCATGCGAGGGATCTCTTTCATGCTGTATTTGAATGTTGGTGCTGTTATATAGTTTAAAATTTAGATTGCATTTCACTATTTTAATATTTACAGCCTGTAGTCACTTGAAATTTTGATTCAACTTTTTTTTATTAACAACCAAACGAAAGTAGCAAATCACTAGTTTACATCTCGATTGTTGAGTCTTTATTGCACTACGAAACAAAAGTATTCAACTCCAAAAGTGAAAAAATGGGTTCCAGCGCTAAGGAACACTTCCAAAGTGCATTTTTCAGCAGTGGCTGTGTTAATTGGAGCGGAATTCCCACGGAGAAGCGTTTGCAGCCAGGCCCTGTGGAGGGAAGGTTATTTGAAATGATGGCTGTTGTTTGAGGTGGAAGGAGAGCAAACAGGTTCATAGATTTGGAGCTGGAGAGCCTGATGGATAGTGTGGAGGCTAGGAAGTGAATAATATTTCCAGACGTAAAAAAACCTGCCAGACAAACATTAGATGATGCATGGAGGGAGAGTGCACAGGTGTCAGGCACCTTCATATCTGAGAGGACTCTCTTGGAGTGCACGAAGAGGTTCAGTGACATCATCCGCATTATTGCGAGCCTCTCCTTCAACATGCTCTTATTTCCCTTACTTACTATTTAGTCACTCAAGCTGCATTTCATTGTTCACACCTCGATAAATATGCATTAACATTGCAGGTTGAGCAGGAGCATGATAAGTTGGGGAAAAACAGAGTTTTAGTGAAGACTGTGATGTTCATGTATTCAGTTTGATTGTTAAACTTTTGCGAATTAACCAGCTAGTTCTTTAAAGATCCCATGAAGAAAATACACTGCAGGGGGAAAACCAGATAATTATAGACCAATTAGACTTTCATCTGTTTCCCTTCAGGCCTGTTACCACCAGAAATCGTCGGCCACGCTGCGGAGCGGAATGGCCGTTGATTTTTCATGTAATGGCTGTTGCTGTGAGCATAACCGCACTGTATCCCCCCACTCACGCCGCACTGCTGCCCAACACTCCCAAGTGCATCATCAGAGCAGCACCCCTGAGGTCCCGGCCTAGAAGCCACATTCCGCTGGAAGAATCTTGTGACAAGGTTAGGTTTTTGTTGTCGGTGCCTAGTCCGCCAGCGTTGCTTAACGGTGCGTTGTTTTTTTTTCCCGCGATTGATCGACAGTGCTGCAGGCTCATCCACCTGCACAACAGGGAGCCGACATCGACGAGGGGGGGGCTTGGAACACTGTGCGTGCTGCCGAGGCATGGAGGAGAAGGTGGCGCCGGGTCCAACGGCTGCAGATCATGGAGGCCCAGGGAGATGGCGACAGAGGGGAGGCCAGAGAGCTGCCACAGGAAGGAGAGCGAGGTACGTGGGCCAACAGGATAGGAGGCAATCTGCAACGGAGACAGATGCTGGGCAGCACCAGCCTGCAGAGGACCAAGCAGACCATCAGGGAGAAGCCAATGAGGCAGAAGAGAGAACAGGATGGTGGTACAGACGTGGGGGAAGAAGGCCATATCAGCACCAGTTCTCCTACAGGGAGCTCAATGATGATCAATGCCTGCACAGACCACGATTCTGCAATCTTCTGCAGGCAGACTTGAGCCGCAAACACGGACAAGGACAGCCCTGAGCGTGGCATCCAAGGTTTCAATCGCCCTGAACTTTTATGCCACTGGGTGCTTCCAAGCTGTCACTGCAGACATCGCCCACATCTCGCAGTTTGCAGCCCATACAACAGATCTCTCTATAGGAGATGGGGCAATGCCAATTCCTTCCCTGTAGCAGGGACAAGCAGTTGTAGCAGAGGGCACCCCCAACACATTGCCGAGGTTTCCCGAAAACAGTTGATGAGCAGCCACGATGGGTTCACTGGGCCGAATGAAGATTGGAGCCAGCTCCTCGGTGACAAGAGCTCACACTGAGCACTAGGCTGATGGTTCCTGGGGGAAGGACAGTGGGAGTGTCCACCTGATAAACTTCCTCCTTTACCTCAACATTCATCCTCACACATGGTCTACCCCCGTCGTACCCGAGTGGACACAGGTACTCAGGCTGGGTGTGGCTCTTTCAGATCTGCTCCTCTCTCTTTCCCCCCCCCCCCCACCATTTTTGGTGATGGCGTAAATCTTCCCCGCCTGGGATAGTACCTTTTCCAGGAGATCAGCCAATCCGCTGTCGCCGTCACCACTCGCAGGAGGGTCACCGTTACTCCTGTTCCTAGGCTTCGCAGAGTTCCAGGAGAAGATCAGAGTTCTGCTGGCCCTCTTGGTTCCACCTTTGCTTTTCCTTTCCACTGATCTCACATACCTTACCCTCCTGCTTATTGGGCACCCCCGGACCCTCTTTCTGCACCTCAAAATCAAGCGATAACTTCCTCAGGAGACCCTCCTCAGTATTATTCTGACTCTCGGGGTCAAACGTACACGTTACGTGTGCTCGCAAGTACGGTGAGCTGCACGAGATTAGGGTCCTTAACCAATGGATTCTGTTCACACCCATCCTGGGCAATGCTCCACCCATCGCGTAATTATAAGTGGGCCATAATCGTTCGGCAAGGTGCTCGACTAGCCCTTCAAATGGGCTTCCCACTTCCAATCTCATTGCCTTAACTATTCTATTCTTCGACTCCCCCAGAGTGCTCCCACCTTTCTTTCCCAATGTCAGAGGTGGGAATACTGGAGGGGAAAATAATCTATCTGTGAATTTCATATGTTGTGGACAGAAGGGAAAATTTACATTTGGTATGATCACAGATTATTGTAATAGTTGTTTATGATTTGGATGCCCGAAGGGGGACCGGGGTTGTATTAAATGCATATGAAGGGTTTGCAAAACAAATCCAAACGCCTGATGGCTTGAATGATTGTGGGACTTTTATAAATGAGGCACAGCTCAATGGGACACCCCACCTACTCACCAACAATACCCATCCCCTGCGAGTGTCAATCCCCTGTTCCACAACATGATGTTAATAGAGAAAGGCATGTTTACAACCAATTCACCCCTACAGCTGGTCAAAAATCCCAACAGTTGCTAACGTACCATTGATTACCATGGAGAGACACCTACTCTTTTCTCAATTTCCACCATCAGTAATGCTGCTTCACTCTGGACATGTCTACCATAATACAGCCACCATCTTGACACAATCTCTAAAGACTTTCTTGTGGCCGGATTAACTCCCCTACAGTATGTTGATGATTTACTATTGTCTACTGAACGGGACATAGAGCATAAGGAGACCACATCTGTCCTTAATGTCCCTGAAAATATCAGTGGATGGTCATGTAACTGTCATGTATCCTATACGGCTACTGTTGGTGGGCACAGCAGTGGGAGACTTGTAGGTTACCTGTACAGTGTGCCTGGCCTAGTATAAAAGGCAGATCACCAGGTGTGATCCTCAATCTGGAGTTAACTAATAAAGGACTAAGGTCACTACAGTTCAAGTACAACACACTGCTCCGTGGAGTCATTACTAGAGCATCTAAGGACACAACAATTGGCGCCAAGTTTATGAACTTTCACGTGAAAATGGCTACCCTTGGTACGTCGCAGCAGTTCGCCGATGGTAATGATTGGAATGCCTTTATGGAGAGGCTAGAACACTCCGGCCACATTGGCTGATAAGCACCGAGCTATTGGCCTCGTCAGGGACTTGCTGGCACCAGCGAAGACAACGACCAACACGTACAAGGAGCTTTTAACCCTGATCCATGAGCAACTCAAGCCCAAGGAGAGCATCCTCACAGCCAGACACTGCTTCTACACCCACCGACGGCCCGAAGGCCAGGAAGTCGGGAAGTACGCAGCAGACCTCGCCAGTTCGGTGCCCACCTCAACGAAGCGCTGAGGGACATTTTTGTCATTGGAATTGGCCATGAGGGCCTTCGCCAGTGGATACCACAGTCACACTGTAGAAGGCTATCTCTGTGAGCCAGTCATTCATAACCTCAACCTGCGGTTCTAGGCAGATGACTCACCCTCAGGACTCAAACCCGGCAGACACCGTGCACAGAGTGGCGCCTTTTAGAGGCTAGACTGTAGAGCGCGAACCTTCTCAGGGAAGAGAGAATTGGCCCCCCGAGTTCTTTAACTCAGAGTCTGCTGAGGGGGGCTAATCGAGTAGCACCATGCTGCCGTTGCGGAGGGAATGACAGGGCTCACCAGTGCTGCTTTAAAGACTATGTATGCAAAGGTTGCAGCACAAAGGGCCACCTCCAGCGAATGTGCAAGTATGACTCAATGAAGAGTCTGCTGTTTACCTGCACCACTGAGTGTTCCCCGCTGAAGATGGAAGTCGAGATAGAAGGACTTCCAGTCTTCATGGATGTGGACACGAGGGCGAGCCAGTCAGTGATGAATCAAGGAGCCTTTGCGAGGCTATGGAACAATCAAGCTGAACGACCTGAGTGCACCTACACAACTGAAATCATCCCAGTCATTGGTAGCGCGAATGTTAAGGTACTCCATGATGACGCGGTGCACAAGTTACCTCTGTGGATTGTTTCAGATGATGGACCAACGCTGCTCGGCAGAAGGTGGATGGAGAAGATCCATTGGAAATGGGAAGATTTCACTCCGCCAGCAAAGCAAGCCCTGACCCGAGGTGGACCCGGCACCGGAGAGCAGACCAGCACAGCACCCGAGACACAGACCGCTCAGCACGACTGCGTGGCTGTGATCCAGCTGAGACGACCCGAACACACCTTCTGGCAGGACTCTGGAGGATGAAAATCGGATCCACAGACGACTTCCCAGCTTTGGAGGCAGAACCAGGGGAGAAGAGGATCACCGCAGTCGACATCGTGGATGGAGGAAAGGTGAGGTGCTGAAGACAAAGGGTGCAGCATTGATGGAGCAACACGAGGCACCAAACGGAGAAGCGGATTAGGATAAAGAAAGGAAGGCTCTCTTAAAGGAGGCCGGCAACCCATCACAATTAAAGGGACAGATCCACACAGTCAAGCAAAGTAATAGTAATTGTAAGTCAGAGGAAAAAAGTGTAATTGATCATGTAAAATGTGCATGTATATTGCAATCAGCGAGGAAAAGTCACGTGATTATGCAAAATGTGTAATTGATGATCGGCAGTTGCGCGATTGTGTCCAGCATAAGTAATGAAAAGTTGTGCGATGCAGACACCCATCCAAGCTAACTAATGCTGTAGCCTGTGTCCCAGGGACCAGAGTCATGCACCATGGAGTGTGGCCACAAGCAGCCGACACACGAGCTGCAGAGCAAGTGACCTCAGCAGGGCAATGGCACCGGTATCGATACCCTGCCCCTGGTCGGTTCCACCTCTCAGGCACCACCTGCCACAAGCCTGAAGGAGCAGACTGTACTAAGGCGCTGTCCCCAGACCCCATCGCCACCAAGGCCTTACCCGAGGCACCAGCCAGGATCCCAAACCAAACAACGCCCAGGCCAGCGAGTCAGCAGTTCCCTGTGTCAGGAACAGCAGTGACCCAGGGCACAAAGAAAGGACAGGGAGGTCACAGACATCTGTGAACCAGCCCAACGCTAGGCACTACGAGCAGGCTACGCGAGCCAACCGGGCACTGAGCCGCCACCAGACTGCTGCTGGAACTAGCTTGTCCTCATGCACCTTTAAGGCATTTAACGTACTTGTCGCATTACGGAACCACAAATAGAATGCAAAACTCGTTTTCCTGAACTTGAATGTACATGAATGCTAGGAACCCCAGCGATAATCAATGTTGGGGGGGGGGTGGGGGGGCGGAGAATGGAGTGGTCAGGGACACACACACAAACAGCAACGACTAGAACGCTACTGCACCAAGCACTCACCCAAGATTGAAAGGACCTGCCAAGGGTCAACCAGACAGAGCCCAGATAGAGCTAAGCCCAGAGCACAGTCAATGCAGAGGCAATTTGCACTAAAGGCTCAGGGGAGAGTGATGTCATGTAACCTAATGGCTAATGTTGGTACTGCAGTGGGAGACTTGGGCCACCAGGTGTGATCCTGACTCTGGAGTTAACTAATAAATGGACTGAAGTCACTACAGTTCAAGTGCAACACATTGTCTCGTGGAGTCATTACTAGAGTATCTAAGAACAAAAGAACATAAGAATTAGGAACAGGAGTAGGCCATCTAGCCCCTCGAGCCTGCTCCGCCATTCAATAAGATCATGGCTGATCTGATCGTGGACTCAGCTCCACTTACCCGCCCTCTCCCCGTAACCCTTAATTCCCTTATTGGTTAAAAATCTATCTATCTTTGACTTGAAAACATTCAATGAGCTAGAAACATAGAAAATAGGTGCAGGAGCAGGCCATTCAGCCCTTCTAGCCTGCACCACCATTCAATGAGTTCATGGCTGAACATGAAACTTCAGTACCCCCTTCCTGCTTTCACGCCATACCCCTTGATCCCCCGAGTAGTAAGGACTTCATCTAACTCCCTTTTGAATATATTTAGTGAATTGGCCTCAACTATTTTCTGTGGTAGAGAATTCCACAGGTTCACCACTCTCTGGGTGAAGATGTTTCTCCTTATCTCGGTCCTAAATGGCTTACCCCTTATCCTTAGACTGTGACCCCTGATTCTGGACTTCCCCAACATTGGAAACATTCTTCCTACATCCAACCTGTCCAAACCCGTCAGAATTTTAAACGTTTCTATGAGGTCCCCTCTCACTCTTCTGAACTCCAGTGAATACAAGCCCAGTTGATCCAGTCTTTCTTGATAGGTCAGTCCCACCATCCCGGGAATCAGTCTGGTGAATCTTCGCTGCACTCCCTCAATAGCAAGAATGTCCTTCCTCAAGTTAGGAGACCAAAACTGTACACAATACTCCAGGTGTGGCCTCACCAAGGCCCTGTCCAACTGTAGCAACACCTCCCTGCCCCTGTACTCAAATCCCCTCGCTATGAAGGCCAACATGCCATTTGCTTTCTTAACCGCCTGCTGTACCTGCATGCCAACCTTCAATGACTGATGTACCATGACACCCAGGTCTCGTTGCACCTTCCCTTTTCCTAATCTATCACCATTCAGATAATAGTCTGTCTCTCTGTTTTTACCACCAAAGTGGATAACCTCACATTTATCCACATTATACTTCATCTGCCACGCATTTGCCCACTCACCTAACCTATCCAAGTCACTCTGCAGCCTCATAGCATCCTCCTCGCAGCTCACACTGCCACCCAACTTAGTGTCATCCGCAAATTTGGAGATACTACATTTAATCCCCTCGTCTAAATCATTAATGTACAATGTAAACAACTGGGGCCCCAGCACAGAACCCTGCGGTACCCCACTAGTCACTGCCTGCCATTCAGAAAAGTACCCATTTACTCCTACTCTTTGCTTCCTGTCTGACAACCAGTTCTCAATCCACGTCAGCACACTACCCCCAATCCCATGTGCTTTAACTTTGCACATTAATCTCCTGTGTGGGACCTTGTCGAAAGCCTTCTGAAAGTCCAAATATACCACATCAACTGGTACTCCTTTGTCCACTTTATTGGAAACATCCTCAAAAAATTCCAGAAGATTTGTCAAGCATGATCTCCCTTTCACAAATCCATGCTGACTTGGACCTATCATGTCACCATTTTCCAAATGCGCTGCTATGACATCCTTAATAATTGATTCCATCATTTTACCCACTACTGAGGTCAGGCTGACCGGTCTATAATTCCCTGCTTTCTCTCTCCCTCCTTTTTTAAAAAGTGGGGTTACATTGGCTACCCTCCACTCGATAGGAACTGATCCAGAGTCAATGGAATGTTGGAAAATGACTGTCAATGCATCCGCTATTTCCAAGGCCACCTCCTTAAGTACTCTGGGATGCAGTCCATCAGGCCCTGGGGATTTATCGGCCTTCAATCCCATCAATTTCCCCAACACAATTTCCCGACTAATAAAGATTTCCCTCAGTTCCTCCTCCTTACTAGACCCTCTGACCACTTTTATATCCGGAAGGTTGTTTGTGTCCTCCTTAGTGAATACTGAACCAAAGTACTTGTTCAATTGGTCTGCCATTTCTTTGTTCCCCGTTATGACTTCCCCTGATTCTGACTGCAGGGGACCTACGTTTGTCTTTACTAACCTTTTTCTCTTTTACATACCTATAGAAACTTTTGCAATCCGCCTTAATGTTCCCTGCAAGCTTCTTCTTGTACTCCATTTTCCCTGCCCTAATCAAACCCTTTGTCCTCCTCTGCTGAGTTCTAAATTTCTCCCAGTCCCCAGGTTCGCTGCTATTTCTGGCCAATTTGTATGCCATTTCCTTGGCTTTAATACTATCCCTGATTTCCCTAGATAGCCACGGTTGAGCCACCTTCCCTTTTTTATTTTTACGCCAGACAGGAATGTACAATTGTTGTAATTCATCCATGCGCTCTCTAAATGTCTGCCATTGCCCATCCACAGTCAACCCCTTAAGTATCATTAGCCAATCTATCTTAGCCAATTCATGCCTCATACCTTCAAAGTTACCCTTCTTTAAGTTCTGGACCATGGTCTCTGAATTAACTGTTTCATTCTCCATCCTAATGCAGAATTCCACCATATTATGGTCACTCTTCCCCAAGGGGCCTCGCACAATGAGATTGCTAATTAATCCTCTCTCATTACACAACACCCAGTCTAAGATGGCCTCCCCCCTAGTTGGTTCCTCGACATATTGGTCTAGAAAACCATCCCTTATGCACTCCAGGAAATCCTCCTCCACCGTATTGCTTCCAGTTTGGCTGGCCCAATCTATGCGCATATTAAAGTCACCCATTATAACTGCTGCACCTTTATTGCATGCACTCCTAATTTCCTGTTTGATGCCCTCCCCAACATCACTACTACTGTTTGGAGGTCTGTACACAACTCCCACTAACGATTTTTGCCCTTTAGTGTTCTGCAGCTCTACCCATATAGATTCCACATCATCCAAGCTAATGTCTTTCCTAACTATTGCATTAATCTCCTCTTTAACCAGCAATGCTACCCCACCTCCTTTTCCTTTTATTCTATCCTTCCTGAATGTTGAATACCCCTGGATGTTGAGTTCCCAGCCCTGATCATCCTGGAGCCACGTCTCCGTAATCCCAATCACATCATATTTGTTAACATCTATTTGCACAGTTAATTCATCCACCTTATTGCGGATACTCCTTGCATTAAGACACAAAGCCTTCAGGCTTGCTTTTTTAACACCCTTTGTCCTTTTAGAATTTTGCTGTACAGTGGCCCTTTTTGTTCTTTGCCTTGGGTTTCTCTGCCCTCCACTTTTCCTCATCTCCTTTCTGTCTTTTGCTTTTGCCTCATTTTTGTCTCCCTCTGTCTCCCTGCATAGGTTCCCATCCCCCTGCAATATTAGTTTAACTCCTCCCCAACAGCACTAGCAAACACTCCCCCTAGGACATTGGTTTCGGTCCTGCCCAGGTGCAGACCGTCCGGTTTGTACTGGTCCCACCTCCCCCAGAACCAGTTCCAATGCCCCAAGAATTTGAATCCCTCCCTGCTGCACCACTGCTCAAGCCATGTATTCATCTGCGCTATCCTGCGATTCCTACTCTGACTAGCACGTGGCACTGGTAGCAATCCCGAGATTACTACTTTTGAGGTCCTACTTTTTAATTTAGCTCCTAGCTCCTTAAATTCTTTTCGTAGGACCTCATCCCTTTTTTTACCTATGTCGTTGGTACCAATGTGCACCACGACAACTGGCTGTTCTCCCTCCCATTTCAGAATGTCCTGCACCCGCTCCGAGACATCCTTGACCCTTGCACCAGGGAGGCAACATACCATCCTGGAGTCTCGGTTGCGTCCGCAGAAACGCCTATCTATTCCCCTCACCATTGAATCCCCTATCACTATCGCGCTCCCAATCTTTTTCCTGCCCTCCTTTGCAGCAGAGCCACCTACGGTGCCATGAACTTGGCTGCTGCTGCCCTCCCCTGATGAGTCATCCTCCCCAACAGTACTCAAAGCAGTGTATCTGTTTTGCAGGGGGATGACCACAGGGGACCCCTGCACTATCTTTCTTGCACTGCTCTTCCTGCTGGTCTTCCATTCCCTATCTGTCTGTGGACCCTTCTCCTGCGGTAAGACCAACTCACTACACGTGATACTCACGTCATTCTCAGCATCGTGGATGCTCCAGAGTGAATCCACCCTCAGCTCCAATTCCGCAACGCGGACCGTCAAGAGCTCGAGGCGGATACACTTCCCACACACGTAGCGCCCAGGGACACCGGAAGTGTCCCCGAGTTCCCACATGGTACAGGAGGAGCATATCACATGGCCGAGCTCTCCTGCCATGTCTTAACCTTAGATACCCTTAAATTGGTAATAACAATGTTACAGTTCACTTACTGATATAAAAAAGAAAAGAAAAGCTACTCACCAATCACCAGCCAATCACTTACCCCATTGGCTGTGACGTCACTTTTTGATTACTTTCTACTTCTATTTTGCTGTCTCTCCCGCTGTAGCTGCCTTTTGATAGGCTGCTCCCGCGTCTCACCAACTGCCGCTGGCTCTCGATCTCCCGCTGGGCTTTTATAGGTCGCTCCCCTCTCACCAACTGCCGCTGGCTCTCGATCTCCCGCTGGGCCTTTTATAGGCTGCTCCCGCATCTCACCAACTGCCACTGGCTCTCGATCTCCCGCTGGGCCTTTTATAGGCCGCTCCCGTGTTTCACCAACTGCCGCTGGCTCTCGATCTCCCACTGGGCCTTTTATAGGCCACTCCCGCGTCTCACCAACTGCCGCTGGCTCTCGATCTCCCGCTGGGCCTTTTATAGGCCGCTCCCCTCTCACCAACTGCCGCTGGCTCTCGATCTCCCGCTGGGCCTTTTATAGGCCGCTGGCTCGCGATCTCCCGCTGGGCTTTTATAGGCCGCTCCCCTCTCACCAACTGCCGCTGGCTCTTGATCTCCCGCTGGGCTTTTATAGGTCGCTCCCCTCTCACCAACTGCCGCTGGCTCTCGATCTCCCGCTGGGCTTTTATAGGCCGCTCCCCTCTCACCAACTGCCGCTGGCTCTCGATCTCCCGCTGGGCCTTTTATAGGTCGCTCCCGCGTCTCACCAACTGCCGCTGGCTCTCGATCTCCCGCTGGGCTTTTATAGGCCGCTCCCCTCTCACTATAGGAACAGGCCTTAGGGGCCGGCTTATATACAGTGCTCCCCCTTGGGACTTCAGGGGATGCACTCCTTGGTGGCGGAACATGGCAGTGCATGCTTTACAGATACACAACATCACTCCCCTGCAAAGTCAAAGTGAAAACTATTTACAAGGTGAGGCGGTCGGGAGCCTTTCTTTCCCTGGTGGACCGCCTCGGTACAAATGTCTGTTCTGGTGTGTTGGCTGTGCTCTCGCTGGGCTGGGTTGCTGGGTGAGCCTGACCTTGCTGGGCTGTTGGGCGTGATGGGTTTGATTTCCTGGTCCGGCGTGGTGTCGTTGATCCTTTGGGTGTGTGTTGTGGGCTCGAAAAAGGTGATGTCTGCTGTGGGTTGTTCAGGGCAGTCTGTGAACCGCAACCTCGTTTGGTCCAGGTGCTTTCTGCAAATTTGTCCATTGTCTAGTTTGACTACAAACACCCTACTCCTTTCTTTAGCTATCACCGTGCCCGTGATCCACTTGGCACCATGTCCATAGTTTAGTACATACACAGAGTGACACAGTGGCACGACCATCGTTTACATTTTGTTGCTGCCGCCTGCTCTCTACCTGATCATGCAGGTTGGGGTGAACCAGCGAGAGTCTGGTTTTAAGTGTCCTTTTCATGAGTAGCTCAGCCGGGGACACCCCTCGTGCGGTAGTGAGCCTTCTGTGACTCGTTTGAGGCTCTCTTTGAATGTTTGTACTGCCCGCTCTGCCTCCCCATTGGAGGCTGGTTTAAATGGGGCCGAGGTGACATGTTTGATCCCATTGCGGGTCATGAATTCTTTAAATTCGGCACTGGTGAAACATGGCCCGTTGTCACTGACCAGTATGTCAGGCAGGCGCAGCACTCAGGCTTTCAATGGTGGCGGTGGCGGTGCTTCCCGACATTATTTCACATTCAATCTATTTTGAAAAAGCATCCATCACCACCAGGAACATTTTACCGAGAAACGGGCCCGCAAAGGGCCAGGACTACAAAATTAGTGGTGCCTCTCTGGGCGCGTTGCTCAACTGAGCACACACCTGCATTGCCATACACAGGACTCTAAGTCAGAGTCGATAACGGGCCACCACACGTGGGATCTGGCTATCGCTTTCATCATTACTATACCCGGGTGTGTGCTGTGGGGATGCGAGATGAACGTCTCCCTGTCCTTTTTGGGTAGCACTACGTGGTTACCCCACAACAGGCAGTCTGCCTGAATGGACAGCTCGTCCTTTCGCCACTGGAACGGCTTGATTGGCTCTTGCATTTCAACGGGGATGCTGGCCCAGCTCCCATGCAGTACACAGTTTTTTACTAGGGACAGCAGAGGATCTTGGCTGGTCCAAGTTCTAATCTGGTGGGCCATGACGGGTGCATTTTCAAACACTTCCATGACCATCAACAAGTCTGCGGGCTGCGCCACCATCAACAAGTTTGCAGGCTGCGCCATTTCCACACCTGTGGTGCGCAATGTTAGCCAACTGAGAGCATCCGCAGTTCTTGGTGCCTGGCCTGTGGCGGATGGTATAGTTATATGCTGATAGCGCGAGTGCCCACCTTTGTGTTAGTATTTATTCCCTTGTTTTCAGCGAACAGGGATATGAGGGGCTTGTGATCGGTTTCCCGCTCAATTTGAGGCCAAACACGTACTGATGCATTTTCTTTACCCCGAACACACATGCTAATGCCTCTTTCTCAATCATGCTGTCGGCCCTCTCGACCTTAGACAAGCTTCTGGAAGCATAGGCGATGGTTGCAACTTCCCCGCAATGTTAGCTTGCTGCAATACACACCCGACTCCGTACGACGATGCATCACATGCTAGCACAAGTCTTTTACACGAGTTATACAATACAAGCAGCTTGTTGGAGCATATAATGTTTCTGGCTTTCTCAAAAGCAATTACTTGTTTTTTTCCCCATACCCAGTTCTCACCTTTACACAATAACACATGTAGGGGCTCTAAGAGGGTGCTTAACCCCGGTAGGAAGTTACCAAAATAGTTGAGGAGTCCCAGGAAAGACCAGTTCTGTGGCTTGGGCACGTTCCTGATAGCCTCTGTCTTGGCGTCTGTGGGCCGAATGCCGTCCGCCGCGATCTTTCTCCCCAAAAACTCCATTTCTGTTGCCATGAAGACGCATTTTGACCTCTTCAGCCATAGCCCTATGTGATCCAGTCGCTGGAGGACCTCGACGGTGTCCCAACCCGTGACCAATATGTCGTCCTGAAAACCCACCGTGCGTGGTATGTCCAGGGCAGTAACCACGAGAATGCAACTGCCAGCAGGCCTCAGGTGATCCAGATGACTCAGAGTCCGCAACAAAGGATAAATGCAAGGCAATTCACACGTTGTTGGCATTGTGGAGGCTTACATTCAGCCTATTCATGCCGCTTCAAAGGGTATGTTTGCAAGAGCTGTGGAACAATGGGACACCTCCAACGAGCTTGCAGACAAGCTGCAAGCTCTGCAAAGCCTGCTAACCAACACGTGGCAGAGGAAGATCAGTCCATGGTGGATCAAAGCAATTTCGAGCCTCAGAGAGAGGAGGCAGATGCTGAAGTACATGGGGTGCACACATTTGTCCACCTATAATGCTGAATGTAAAATTGAATGGGACTGGACACTGGCGATGTTTGAGAGACTGTGGTGCAACAAGGCATTCAGACCAGCTGAGCCCCATCCACACGAAACTGAGAACGTCCCATCACGTTCCTGGGCAGCACCATGGTCAAGATCACCTACGAGGGCACGGTGCATGAACTGGCACTCTGGATTATCCCGGGCGATGGCCCCACACTGATTGGAAGGAGCTGGCTGGAACTGTTCATGTTCCCAGGTTCTTAACAAATTTCCTTCCCTTTTTGAGTCAGACATTGGAAACTTTTCCGGGGCGAAGGTGAGGATCCACTTGGTCCCAGAGGCACGACCCATTCACCACAAGGCGTGAGCGGTACCTCACATGATGAGGGAGAGAGTGAACAGGCTGCAATGCGAGGGCATCATCTGGGTCAGCCCGATTGTTCCAGTACTCAAAAGTGATGTCAGGATTTGCGGCAATTATAAAGTAACTAGTAATCGTTTCTCACGACAGGACCAGTACCCTCTACCTAAGGCAGACGACCTATTTGCGACCCTTGCAGGAGGCAAGACGTTCACCAAGCTCGACCTGACTTTGGCCTACTCTTCGAAGGGCCTCACCTGCATCAACACGCACAAGGGACTGTTCATCTACAACAGATGGTCGACTGTTGCGATCTTCCAGAGAAACAGTTCCCGACGACCTCGGCCATACTGAACAAAGTCCACAGGGCGATCAGGAGGAGGACGAGGAGCGGGGGCGGGGGAGCAGAGGTGCAGGCCACGGATGTACCAATACGGGTGAGGGGACATTTCTGGGTTGGCTACCCTAAAGACGTATACAGTACTTCCCTCTGGCAGAGCACACGGCCTACTTATTGGTCTGGTCTTGTGGATGGTGCCTGTGGTCAGAAGAGAAAAGAGAAGTAGCAAGCTTTTTGGCTTGACATTTTATTCTCCAAGGGGTATGGTGAGAAAGCAGGAATGGGGTACTGAAGTTGCATGTTCAGCCAAGAACTCATTGAATGGCGGTGCAGCCTACTCCTGCACCTATTTTCTATGTTTTCTATGTCTCTCAGAAAGCCCCAGGATTGGGGCTTGGTTCCAGGGCAGTTTATTGGTTTTCCACATGTGTCTGTCTGGAGACCGGTGCCATGCCTTGGTTAGGTTCATCGCTTTCTAATTAACACCTTTCAGTTTCAATGGGTGTCAAAGCCATGCTTCTATTGGGTCCAAAATTCCACATGCTATTTCAGATTCGTGGCCGTTTTTAAAATCTGAAATTGTGCCAAAGCATCGCAGAAAAACCTTTGGTTTTGAGGGTGGAGCTAATAGTCAGTGCCAACAAAGTAAGGCCCATTCTCTGCACCTACGCGAAAAATAAATGCTCCCGTTTTCCATCTGACAAGTCTGCCATTTCGAAAGAGCCTTTGAACCGGCCTGTGAGTACCTGAAATCAGAGCTGCAAAAATAAAAAGATTTTGGCTCAACACCTGTGGTGTGAAAAACATAGGAGTCCATTAAAACCAAAAGGAGGTAGCGAACTAAACATCCTAAAAATGGAGCATGAATGTGAAAGGAGAATGGCCAAGAAATTTAGTGAAGACGACAATGATGCCCCGGTAAATGCCATTGAAAGGAGATAGCAGCAAGTTGGCAATCAAGGGTGCTGGTAATCTAAAACCCACGGCAACGAATAAAGTTTGGGACCGTGTGGCAGAGGAGTGTTCGGCAGTGGTGTCCATCCAGAGGGACGGCAAGCAGTGGCCAAGCAGTTAGTGTAACTAATATTTTGATTTATGTGCTGCAATTACTAGAATTGTAACTGTGAGTGTGTGTGTGTGCCACGATAGCAGAAGGCCCCTCTCTTCAAAAGTTGTATTGTGTTTGCAGAAGAAGTTGTCACACAACATTTGAGAGCTGTACCCACTAACACCCTTAGAAATGTGCAAAAGACCCAGCTTCCAGAGAGGGTAAATCCTGCAAATTCCACAGTCTGAGTTGGCGGTTTAAATGGGATGTACTCTCCCGGTTTATGCAAGTGCTCCTTCAACTGAGCCTGCGCTATGTGAACCTACTGATGTCACCTGCCCCCTCCCCTGTTGTGCACACATCCATGAATGAAGGACAACCCCCACCACGGCACCACAACCAGTGAGTGATGAACATGACAACCTCGTCCATATTCAACATCTTCCACAGCACGATGAGGACGAGGATGAGGAGAATCGGGGGAGCAGGATGACACCAGTATAACTCAGACGGTGACATTGCATTTGGAGGATGTGGTGACAAGCCCTTTCGAGGCCGCTACGACCGACGGGACATTTCCTGGTTGTCCAGCCTCCGAGGTTGCAGCGGTACGGGTGACGAGGGGAAGGAGAGTTCAACAGCGCTCTCCTGAAATGCAGGATACACCGGAGGTGGTAGAGCTCATGGGAATGAGTGGCAGAGCACTGAGCTTACCAGATCGCTCACTGAGACCAGGGGTGGGATGAGGGGAGAAATAGCAGGACTGTCGGGAGAAATGACACTGTCGGGAGGAGTTGCAGGACTGTTGGGAAAGATTAGGGAGGGAATATCGGAGATAGCTGCTGCAATATGGGAACACACCCAGACTGTCATTGCCCAGCGGCAATTAATGGCAGGCCGAATCTGTCCACCAAGTGCAGCGTTGTACCTGAGACAGTAATAAATACCTTAGGCTCATCGGCAATAGGGCTATGCTGTGCCACCGGGCAAAGGTAACGGCAAGTACCAAGAGGGGAGTTTGTTTGCTGCTGCTGCTGTTTTGATGTTCTGTTGTTCTTTTATTGTTTGAAAAGTTTAAAGTTTGATACAACATTTTTATTAAGCCAAAATCACGTACATTATTGGGACACAATGATCAAATGGCTGTTCAGCCTTCCTGCAGCAAAGCGTTCAAGGACTAGCTGCTGACGCAACGCTCTCCCAATGGGGTAAGGTCCACGAGGCCTCCTCCGCCGTCGCGTCCTGCGGGTTGAACTGATGGCATTGGTTCCTTGTCCTCCTGCTCCTCCTCCCCCCTCTTGCCTGAGGTGGTTCTTCAATGTCTTCAATAGGGTGGGTAGAGCAATTGTTGGGAACCAGCACAATTTTACACTTCGGATCCAGCCTGACCGATGTACAATGGGTTCGAGCCTCCGGTACAAAATATTTCTCAAACCACTCGAGACGTAGCTTTGTGGTTATCCAGCCTTTCTTGTTGCCATGGTGGGTTCACACTTTTCCCAATGACCATGAGCTTACACTGTGTGTACCTGCTGCGTAGCTGCAAGGACACTGACCCTGTTCTTTGACTCCTTTATGTTTTTCAAGGCAGACAACACCAGAGAGCAGTTTCCTCAGCATTGTATACCTGCTCACTAACTGTGCTAATTACATTTCTGCAGCCATCCTTGAGAATATTCACATTCATGCTGCAGGACAAATTCTTTGTGAAATATTTTTGCTTGCGCCATTATCATCCCGGCAGAAATGCTAACACCATCATTCCGCCGAAGCCAAAACACTGTATGGGCTCAAGTTTCAGATCCCTGCTGGAACGGCGCACATTGGAGAGACCCGCCTAATTTGTGGAACAGAAATTGCGCTGAATACTTACCTCGCGATTCTCAGATATATGTCGGGCAGTTTAGAGGTCGGTGCAGCGCAGCAGGAACTGCTGGGGGCGGGGCAAAGGTGTTGCGAGGAAAGCCCAGTGTCATTCAGTGTTGGAGCGTGTGCTCATGTGTAGTGGCACAGAAACATTGGCAATCGTCCATCTTGATTTTTGGTTTTGTGGGGCCGTGCAAAGGCTTCTGACTGATTTTTTGTGCTTGAAGGAGTGCTTTTAGCAGTACTGTGGAATATTTGTTACTGCTAAACTTCCAGAACAAGTGCTGCATAGGTACAGCAATGGAACAAAGTCCACCAAGAATTTCTTGCACGAGGAAGTGGCGACATTAGTTAATGTCATTGAGCAGAGATGGCAGGAGCTGGATACCAGCAACAGAGGTCGCATAAAAGTGCCAACCAAAGAAATGAAGAAACGCTGGAACCAAGTTGCAGAAGATTACTGCGCACTGGTACATACCAGGAGATCTGGAAGTCAGTGTAAAAAGAAATGGCACGACCTTGGTCAAGTAGTTAGTGTAAGTAATATTTTCATTTTTCAATGGAACCATAATTGTAAATGCAGGGTGGGACCATCTGTATATGTCCCACCCTGCAGAAAGACGCACTCTGTAAAAAGTTATATTTTAATCTTTGCAGAAGAAATTGGCCCACAACAAAAAGAGAAAGAACTCGAACAGGAGGAGGACCGCCAAATCTGCATCCACTAACATGCTTGGAACAGAAGGTAGCTGCTTTGATGAGTCGTACATGGAGAAAGACAATCAGTACTGCACAAGCTGAGCCCACACGCGAGGGAGAGGGTAAGTCCTGAAAATGCATCGTGGCCCTTCAAATCAACCTGCTGCCTGGCCTGCTATGTGTGTGAGTGCTCATGCCACCCATCCTGCCCCATCCTCTGCTGCTAACCATTTGACTGTTCTGATAAATTTTGCAGATGATGATGCCAATCCTGAAGAACCTGAACATACAGAAGAACCAGATGCGGACGATCCAGACCAAGGGCGGCTGCAGGCGTTGACTGAAATGTCTTCACGGGAGACCTTAGAACTTAATATTTTTGAGCCCACATCAACAGACATCAATGTTTCAAATCCTTGTTCTGGTTCCACATTCTATGGTTTCACAGATTCCGATGTTGCGGGTCTCAATGGTGCTGGTGGCGTAACCACTGCTCCACCGTGGGCCCCACCATCCCAGCCCGCGGCAGACCCAGGCAAAGGAGAAGGAGATTGGAGACACGCACTCCTGAGATGCAGCGTGCAACAGATGCGACAAGCTTACCCCATCACTGACGGGAGAAATAGCAGTAATGTCACGGGAAATGAGGGAGGGAATGTCAGAGTGAGTACTATCGACGCTGGGAGGGCATGCAAGTGAGGGCATGCATGGAGGTAGCTGCTGCAATAAGGACACACAGCCCGGCCAATCAAATGACACCCCCATGAAGAAGTGAACATTCACTGAGATATGGATGAGAGATGGTTGCAGCCTTTCTTTGCTTAACTGTAGCAACTTTTTTCAAATTGAAATTGTTTTGTAACAAGTTATAAGTGATCTTAGGGTTAAATGCTCTCACATTTTGTAAGTTACTTAATTTTGCAGCTAAAAAGTGATCTTAGAGTGTAAGATTTATCACATTGTAATTGTTTTGTAACTTTTGTAACTTTACAAGTTTATAAGTGATCTTAAAGAGTCATATTAAAGTAAAGTTTGATACAAGAAATATTTTATTACACGTAACGTGAACTTTTCAATATTTTTACATTAAAACTGAATCATGTTCCATTAACACAAAACAACATAGGAACAACTCCAAAGAATAAACATGTCCATGTGCAACAGTTGTTGCTGAGCCCTCAGGCATCAGTAGTTGAAGTGTTCACAGATGAGCTGCTGGAGCAGGGCTCGAGCAATCGTTAAAGGAGCATGATGGACGGCCCTCCTCCGACCTCGTGCTCTGGCATCAGGCACTTGTATGCTTTCCTGATCATCATCATCATCCTCATCCTGCTCTTCCAAATTACTATCATCAGGCACTGGCCCGTCATATAGGTCTTCTGGATCCACTACCAGCTCCTGCTGCGTCACAAGTGTGAACTGACTGACAATCTCAGGGGAGTGGTCCAGGCATCGGAAACGATGGTCCTCTCTATGATGCTGAGCATCGCAATGTGCGACATGTTGTACTCATGGTCAGCTTCCATCTGTGTTATGCGTAGGGACGTCATGAGCCAGATGGCGAGGCCGTACCCTTTGTCTCCCAGTAGCCAGCTCTGCCCTTCTGGTTGCTGCTGAAATATGTCACATATTGGATGAACGCATCTTGGATGCTGCCAGGGTATTTTGCATCAACTGACATGATGCGCTGCTTGTCGTCACACACGAGCTGCACATTGATGGAGTGGAAACCTTTTCTATTCCTGTACTGCTCGGCATCCTCCACGGGTGCTCGCAAGGCGATGTGGGTATGCTCAATGCAGAACTGCACCTTTGGGAAGCCAGCAATCCTGGAGAAGCCCAGAACCCTGAAGTCATTTCTCCGTGCATACAGTGCAGCCATGACCTGGTAAACGCAGGCATGTATTGCACGTTGAGAGATGGCGCACACATTTCCAGTTGTAGCTTGAAACGATCCCGAGGCATAGAAGGAAAGTGCAGCTGTAACCTTCACTTCATCGGCTGTAAATCTGCTCTCAGCATATCACAGATCTCAACGACAACTTCTCTGCGGAAATGCAGCCTTTTGACACAATGAGCGTCGCTCATGTCCAGGTACGAATGCCTGGCTCGATATTGCTGACATGGGTAAGGCCTTCTGCCCATCAGCCTACAGGCTATATGACATTCCTGGTGCAGTGAGCTCTAATCAATTCTCTCCTATGCAGTGAATTGATGGAGAAGCATTGCATAATCCGTGGTGTTGATAATGCAGCACCCAAACTTGAAGTACAAATTAAACTTTCAGACTTTTTTCAGGCCTCCCCTATCCCCTGGCTGAACGGCCGAAATATCGCAGCTTGGTGCCTGCTGCCACTGCTTCAGAGAGGTAGAAAAATTTAATTTATTTTTTAATTGATTTATTTATCATTTATTATTCATGGTGGCTCTTTATTGGTAAAAGTGAATTGTTTAATGCTTGTAAAATCCCCTAACTTCCCTCCCCCCCCCCAACCCCCCCCCCCCATCTCTCGCTCAGGCATGGTTTTTCTGAGCGTCCATTCTAAGTTAGTTTGGAGTAAGTTTTCGTTGCCTAAACTTGGAAAACAGGCGTAAGTGGCTGGTAACGCCACCTTTTGAAAAAAAACCTGTTCTAAAATGAAACTATTCTAACTAACTAGAATTGGAATTTCTAAGGCACCAAGTTTCGACATGATTTGCTCCTGATTTTTAGGAGCAACTGGTGTAGAACGGAGTCTTAGAAATTCAAATTCTCGTCATTTAGTTTGCTCCAGTTCTAGTCAGTTAGAACAGTTTCACTTTGGAACAGAATTTTTTTTTCAAAAGGGGGCGTGTCCGGCCACTTACGCCTGTTTTCAAAGTTTCGTCAGTGAAAACTTACTCCGGAGTAAGTGAAGATTTTTGTACGCTCGAAAAAACCTTGTCTACACTTTAGAAAATCAGGCGTAGGTTACAAATCAGCCGTAGGGAATGGGGGAGTGGGGGGGTTTAAAGGGAAGGTTACAAACATTAAACACTTCAGTTTTACAAATAAAGAGGCATCATCAATAATAAATGATAAATACATCAATAAATCAACCAATAAATCAATCAAAAAAAATTAATAAGAAATAATAATTTTTATAAATAAAACATTTTCTACTTACTGACTGCAGCACCGGGAGCCCTCCAACAGCATGCTGGGATGCCCCCCCCCCCCCCGCCCCCCAGTGTGTCTCTGTCAGTGTCTCTATCTCTCTGTCTGTCTGTCTGTGTGTGTCTCATTCTCTGTCTGTCAGTGTCTGTGTTTCTGACAGCGAGGGGAGGGGGAGGAGGGAGGTAGAGGGAGAGAGGGGGGAGCAGAGGGAGGGAAGGGGGAGGGGGGAGATGGGGGGGGGAAAAAGGAGAAGGGGGAGGGAGGCTGAACGGGCCGGGCCCAAGACTTCGGGCAGGACCCGTCCCCAGTACCAGATTTACAGGTAGGTGGCATTGGGTCGGGTCAGGGGGAGGGAGGGAGAGGGAGGTCGGGTCGGGGAGAGGGAGGTCAGGTCGGATCCAGTCCGGGGGGAGGGGGGGGGGAAGCGGGAGTCGGGTCGGGGTCGGGGGGGGAAACTGGAGTCGGGTCGGTGTCGGGTCCGGTCCGGGGGCGGGGGGGGAAGGGGGGAAGCGGGAGTCGGGTCGGATCCGGTCCGGGGAGGGGGGAGGGGGGAAGTGGGAGTCAGGTCGGGGTTGGGGTCGGGTCGGGGTCGGGGGGGGGAAGCGGGAGTCGAGTCGGATCCGGTCCGGAGGGGATTGGGGGGGGGAGGGTGGAAGCGGGAGTCGGGTCGGGGTTGGGGTCGGGTCGGGTCCAGGGGCTGGGGGGGAAGCGGGAGTCGGGTCGGGGTTGGGGTCAGGTCGGGTCCAGGGGAAGGGGGGGAAGCGGGAGTCGGGTCAGGGTCGGGTCGGGTCCAGGGGTGGGGAGGAGAAGTGGGAGTCGGGTCGGGGTTGGGGTCGGGTTGGATCCAGAGGCGGGGGGGAAATGGGAGTTGGGTTGGGGTCGGGTCGGGTCCAGGGGTGGGGGGCGGAAGTGGGAGTCGGGTCGGGGTCGGGGTCGGGTCCAGGGGTGGGGGGGGGGGAAGTGGGAGTCGGGTCGGGGTCGGGTCGGATCCAGGGGCGGAGGGGGAAGCGGGAGTTGGGTCGGGGTTGGGGTCGGGTCAGTTCCAGGGGCGGGGGGGGGGAAGCGGGAGTCAGGTCGGTGTCGGGTCGGGTCGGAGTCGGGGTCGGGTCGGGTCCAGGGGCGGGGGGGGCAAGCGGGAGTCGGGTCGGTGTCGGGTCGGGTCCGGGGGGGGGGGAGGGGGGAAGCGGGAGTCGGGTCGGTGTCGGGTCGGGTCCGGGGGGGGGGGAGGGGGGAAGCGGGAGTCGGGTCGGTGTCGGGTCGGGTCCGGGGGGGGGGAGGGGAGAAGCGGGAGTCGGGTCGGTGTCGGGTCGGGTCCGGGGTGGGGGGAGGGGGGAAGCGGGAGTCGGGTCGGTGTCGGGTCGGGTCCGGGGGGGGGGAGGGGGGAAGCGGGAGTCGGGTCGGTGTCGGGTCGGGTCCGGGGGGGGGGAGGGGGGAAGCGGGAGTCAGGTCGGTGTCGGGTCGGGTCCGGGGGGGGGGGGGGGGGGAAGCGGGAGTCGGGTCGGTGTCGGGTCGGGTCCGGGGGCGGGGGGGGAAGCGGGAGTCGGGTCGGTGTCGGGTCGGGTCCGGGGGCGGGGGGGGAAGCGGGAGTCGGGTCGGTGTCGGGTCGGGTCGGGGTCGGGTCGGGTCGGGGTCGGGGGGGGAAGCGGGAGTCGGGTCGGTGTCGGGTCGGGTCGGGGTCGGGTCGGGTCGGGGTCGGGGGGGAAGCGGGAGTCGGGTCGGTGTCGGGAGTCGGGTCGGTGTCGGGTCGGGTCGGGGTCGGGTCGGGTCGGGGTCGGGGTCGGGTCGGTGTCGGGTCGGGTCCGGGGGCGGGGGGGGAAGCGGGAGTCAGGTCGGTGTCGGGTCGGGTCGGGGTCGGGGGGGGAAGCGGGAGTCGGGTCGGTGTCGGGTCGGGTCGGGGTCGGGTCGGGGTCGGGGGGGAAGCGGGAGTCGGGTCGGTGTCGGGAGTCGGGTCGGTGTCGGGTCGGGTCGGGGTCGGGGTCGGGTCGGGTCGGGGTCGGGGGGGGAAGCGGGAGTCAGGTCGGTGTCGGGTCGGGTCCGGGGGGGGGGAGGGGGGAAGCGGGAGTCCGGTCGGTGTCGGGAGTCGGGTCGGTGTCGGGTCGGGTCGGGGTCGGTGTCGGGTCGGGTCGGGGTCGGGGTCGGGGGGGGGGAAGCGGGAGTCAGGTCGGTGTCGGGTCGGGTCCGGGGGCGTGGGGGGGAAGCGGGAGTCGGGTCGGTGTCGGGTCGGGGGGGGGAAGCAGGAGTCGGGTCGGTGTCGGGTCGGGTCCGGGGGCGTGGGGGGGAAGCGGGAGTCGGGTCGGTGTCGGGTCGGGGGGGGGAAGCGGGAGTCGGGTCGGTGTCGGGTCGGGTCCGGGGGCGTGGGGGGGAAGCGGGAGTCGGGTCGGTGTCGGGTCGGGTCCGGGGGGGGGAGGGGGGAAGCGGGAGTCGGTGTCGGGTCGGGTCGGGGTCGGGGGGGGGGGGGAAGCGGGAGTCGGGTCGGTGTCGGGTCAGGGTCGGGGTCGGGTCGGGTCGGGGTCGGGGCGGGGAAGCGGGAGTGCGGTCGGTGTCGGGTCGGGTCCGGGGGGGGGCGAGGGGGGGAAGCGGGAGTCGGGTCGGTGTCGGGTCCGGTCCGGGGGCGGGGGGGGGGAAGCGGGAGTCGGGTCGGTGTCGGGAGTCCGGTCGGTGTCGGGTCGGGTCCGGGGGCAGGGGGGGGAAGCGGGAGTCGGGTCGGTGTCGGGTCCGGTCCGGGGGCGGGGGGGGGGGGAAGCGGGAGTCGGGTCGGTGTCGGGAGTCCGGTCGGTGTCGGGTCGGGTCCGGGGGCGGGGGGGGGAAGCGGGAGTCGGGTCGGTGTCGGGTCGGGGTCGGGATTGGGGGGGGGAAGCGGGAGTCGGGTCGGTGTCGGGTTGGATCGGGGTCAGGGGGGGAAGCGGGAGTCGGGTCGGTGTCGGGAGTCGGGTCGGGTCCGGGGGCGGGGGGGGGAAGCGGGAGTCCGGTCGGTGTCGGGTCGGGTCCGGGGGGGGGCGAGGGGGGGAAGCGGGAGTCGGGTCGGTGTCGGGTCCGGTCCGGGGGGGGGCGAGGGGGGAAGCGGGAGTCGGGTCGGTGTCGGGTCGGGTCCGGGGGGGGGCGAGGGGGGGAAGCGGGAGTCGGGTCGGTGTCGGGTCCGGTCCGGGGGCGGGGGGGGAAGCGGGAGTCGGGTCGGTGTCGGGTCGGGTCGGGGTCGGGGGGGGAAGCGGGAGTCCGGTCGGTGTCGGGTCAGGTCCGGGGGGGTGGGGAGGGTGGAAGCAGGAGTCGGGTCGGTGTCGGGTCGGGTCGGGATTGGGGGGTGGAAGCGGGAGTCGGGTCGGTGTCGGGTCGGGTCCGGGGGGGGGCGAGGGGGGAAGCGGGAGTCGGGTCGGTGTCGGGTCCGGTCCGGGGGCGGGGGGGGAAGCGGGAGTCGGGTCGGTGTCGGGTCGGGTCGGGGTCGGGGGGGGGAAGCGGGAGTCCGGTCGGTGTCGGGTCAGGTCCGGGGGGGTGGGGAGGGTGGAAGCAGGAGTCGGGTCGGTGTCGGGTCGGGTCGGGATTGGGGGGTGGAAGCTGGAGTCGGGTCGGTGTCGGGTCGGGTCGGGATTGGGGGGTGGAAGCTGGAGTCGGGTCGGTGTCGGGTCGGGTCGGGATTGGGGGGTGGAAGCTGGAGTCGGGTCGGTGTCGGGTCGGGTCGGGATTGGGGGGTGGAAGCGGGAGTCGGGTCGGTGTCGGGTCGGGTCGGGATTGGGGGGTGGAAGCTGGAGTCGGGTCGGTGTCGGGTCGGATCGGGGTCGGGGGGGGGGGAGCGGGATTCGGGTTGGTGTCGGGAGTCGGGTCGGTGTCGGGTCGGATCGGGGTCGGGGGGGGGGAGCGGGATTCGGGTTGGTGTCGGGAGTCGGGTCGGTGTCGGGTCGGGGTCGGGATTGGGGGGTGGAAGCGGGAGTCGGGTCGGTGTCGGGTCGGGGTCGGGGTCGGGTCGGGTCGGGGTCGGGGGGGGGGAAGCGGGAGTCCGGTCGGTGTCGGGTCGGGGTCGGGGTCGGGTCGGGTCGGGGTCGGGGGGGGGGGAGCGGGAGTCGGGTCGGTGTCGGGTCGGGTCGGGGTCGGGGAGGGGGAAGCGGGAGTCCGGTCGGTGTCGGGTCGGGTCCGGGGGCGGGGGGGGGAAGCGGGAGTCGGGTCGGTGTCGGGTCGGGTCCGGGGGCGGGGGAGGGGAGAAGCGGGAGTCAGGTCGGTGTCGGGTCGGGTCCGGGGGCGGTGGGGGGAAGCGGGAGTCGGGTCGGTGTCGGGTCGGGTCGGGATTGGGGGGGGAAGCGGGAGTCGGGTCGGTGTCGGGTCCGGTCCGGGGGGGGGGTGGGGGCGGAGAAGCAGGAGTCAGGTCGGTGTCGGGTCGGGTCCGGGGGCGGGGGGGGGAAGCGGGAGTCGGGTCGGGTCCAGTCCGGTCCGGAGGCGGGAAGCGGGAGTCGAGTTGGGTTGGGAGGAAGCAGGAGCTGGCCGTGGGAGGAGCCTTATTCACGCAGCCCCAGTGACGCCATTCGGCCAGGGCTCGGGGCTGCGTGCTTCGGGCCCCTCCCACACAGTTTGTGCAGAGGTCCCGGCACTGTTTTCAGCGCAGGGACCTCGCTCCGCCCCCCACAGCTCCTGCTGCGCTGCGCCGAGCTGTAAACGACCTGCGGGGAGCTGGAGAATCTGGACGTTTTTTTTAGGCGCACTTTGTGGCGCGAAAAACGGGCGTCCAGGTCGGGACAAAAATAGGAGCAACTCAGTCTGAAACTTGAGCCCAAGTGCACTATCTAAATCCCTACATTTTCCTTCTCTCAACATCTTACAATTGGGGAACTAGTTTAGTACGGAGCATCTTAGAAATCACAATTCTCAGCATTGTTTGCTCCAGGTTAGAATAGTTTCGTTTTAGTAGTTTTTTTTTCAAAAGAGGGCATTACCAGCCACTTACGCCTGTACTTAACGTAGATTTTTGTACGCTCAGAAAAACCTTGCCTACACTTATAAATTAGGCGCAGGTAACGAGATATAGGGAACGGCGGGCGTGGGGGGGGAGGGAAGTTAGGGGATTTTACAAAGCATTAAACACTTCACTTTTACCAATAAAGTGCCATCAATAATAAATGATAAATAAAATAAATCAACCAATAAATCAATCAAAAAAAAATAAAAAAATGTTATCAATAAATAAAAAATGTAAAGTTTCTACTCACCGGGAGCCCTCGAAGGTGGTGCTCGGGCGGGGCCCCTTGCCACTGGGCAGTTCGGCGGGCCCTGCCACCGAGGAGGTAAGGGCAGTGGCGACGAGTCGAGGCGAGGGACGGTGAGGCAGGCAGGCCACTCGGCCCGGCAAACAGCGTGACGTCCCTTCAGCCAGGGATAGGGTCGCCCGGAGACAGGATGTGCTGGGAGGGCCAGGAGCTACTGCGCACACGAGCAGCTACCTGCACTCTTTGGCCCAGGGTTGTAGCTCCGCCCTCAGCTGCTTGTGCTGCGCTGCGCTGACTGTGAAACAGGCCTGCTGGAGCACCATTCTGGGAGGACATGTGAAACTTGGGCCCAGTACTGTTCTGATCCTTTTGGATCCTTTTGGATTCTTCAAGTCATACACTGTTGACAATCCAACATTGTAAAACTCACAAGGTTCGCACCAACGTCCCTTGTCCAATTTCTTCAACAATTGCACCTTTTGCTGTGTGGATAATGACACATGCTTACAGTTAGCTTTGAAGCCATATTCAGGGGTAAATTAGAGCGATAGAGCCAGGAAGTGTGGTGGGAAGTGTGAGAAAACACCACGCTGAATCTCGGGCCTCCCTCTGTCGCGATGCTGCTTTGCCACTGCTGACAATGCTGCTGACAACGACGTTTGGCCCAGCAATCATTGAGGGGGCCGGGAATGATGCCGGACAAGGGAAGGCCGGTTAAGGATAAGAGGTCCGACCTGTACCGGCGGTGTTACAGAATTTAACTTTCTGTAATCAATAGTCAGTCACTAGCTGCTATCAGGCTTTTTAACCGGCCATGTGGGTGAATTGGTCGTGTCCTAACAACACGCTGCTCGACTAGGGATTTTATGGTGTGGCGGATGTAAGGGTGACTCTCCCTTGGGATGGGGTACTGTTTAGTGAATAAGTGGGAGGGTCAATAGGCTCTTTGCCTGCCATTTTTCCACAATCGTGCTTGCACATGGCGAACACCGCTCAGTGTTCCTGAAATTTTCGCTCCCCGGAGGGACATACTCAGATGGCTTTTTAATAGCAAAAACAGAGTGAGCATCTGAAATTTGTATAACTCCTGAATTAAAGATAGTTATCGGCTAAGAGCAGTCAAAAAAACTCTCAGAGCATTCGGCCGGGGATAGCAGCGAGTCGAGTCAGCTGTGTGGAGGATTTGAAAAAGGCTGCTCTTGGTGGAAGACTCCTGTTAATGTGTGAATTTGGCTGCCGTGTGAATTAAGAAGGCTTCCCTGGCATTTAGGATTATCTTTGAAAATTTTCGGCCACTTGGATATTCGATGGAAAAGGCAAATGGTGAAGATTTCTGTTTAGTTTGTTGGCCAAGGAGGGGCATTAATGGTAAGTTTTCTTTTAGCTGATTTATTTTTAAGCTGTATAAAGTTGATTGAAAATAGGGATAGGAGCAGGCCAGTGCAGATCTCTGTAACTGTAAGTAAGACTTTTAACGGTGTCGTTTGTGCCTGTGCGCGGATTCTTGTCCCGAAATGGCGCGTAAACGACTTTTCAACACAAAGCAGCTCCAGGGTTGGTGTGTATATAGACTTTCAAAAGGCATTGATAAGGTACCACCGGCTGGACTTTCGGCTTTGCTGATTTGGGGCGGTAATGGAAGTGGTGCGGTTCCAATACCGCCTGGAATAAGTTTGTGCTTATCCCTGATCGGGGGCGTGCGCCCAAGCCGAAAATCACGGCGTTAAAAAGTTTTCCCGGCGCAGTCAGTACTTTAGGGTGTGGCGGATTTCTGCGTGCATACACAGATGACTCGGCCCGCTTCTGAGATTTCGGCAGAGATGGTGCAGCTAGTGGGCAGGCAGCGTGCCAGAAGATTCTCCGTTGAAAGTGGTCTGCATTCCATCTGGGTGGGGGAGGGAGGCCGTTGCCCAACATTTTTAAGAGGATCTGGTGGGAAATCTCACAGGAAGAAGTTCATGACCTCATGAGGGTTATCAGGGTGAGTACCCTTCATATTTATGTAGGCCTGCCATCCTTCCAAGGTCAATGTCTCATACAATGTGAAGTCTTTGATGGAACTGCTGCTTTTCAATAAATCTGGCATTTCACTTTGAGTCAGGAACAGATCGCAGTTTTACACCAATCTCAGCATTCACGTTGGTCTTGCTGACTCGAAAGCCTTCTGTTCCATGCCTAGGAGCTCTGACCCATGGAAGGGAGTGGCTGGGATCTCATGACTGATGATTACGAGGGCTCAGAATTGTAATAAGGATAAAGCGCCAGACACGATAACAGACAGCGCCAACTCCAGCATTCCACGGACAGCAGAACAAAGCCCTAAAACATGCAATGACTGGATGTGATCTGCCAAGGTTTGTACAGTTACTAAAAATATCAAATTTAGTCAAATGCTGGTCTTAACATTCAATGGTTTCTGTACTCCACAGATTGGAGGTGTGAAATTACAATTAGTGAACAATACCCTGTTTCCAAAGTAGGCAGCTGGTCTCTGCAGCAATGGTTTGTAACTGTTTTAAAGGATCTTGGACAAGACACCAAACATACCGCCCAGTGCAGAAGGCCCACTGCCGCCCGAAGACCGCCCACTGCTGTACGCAGCTGCCCACTGCCGCCCGTGGAACACCAAGAATTGGAAGTTTGGTGATACCGCCCTGGCGGTATGCGCACTGTCTGCCGACACCGAAGACCCGACATACCGCCGAAAACTCCATCTTTGGTCACTCAACACCAATGGGCCTTTATGTGGAGTAAAGTGGGAGAGAGCACGCGGTGCGTTCATTTGGACATCGGGAGAAGCTGCAGCATTTGGAGATAAGCAGCAGCATTGGAGCAGAGCACTGCCATTGTATTCACAGGAAAAACATCCATCTTAAAGGACGAAGGGTTTTTGGAGGGAAAGAAGGATTTCTGGAGGTTATTTTGTTTATTTAAAAATGGGGAGAAATCGTGAAAAATGGGGAACACCAGCAAGAAGCAGCACCATTGGCCAGAGGACACTGAAGTTGGACTCAGACTTAAGTGGCTTTAAATAGTCATTTTGAAACAAAAGGCTTTTTGGAGGGTACAACGGAGTATATTGGAGGAGATCTGTCGATTACAATAGGACCTGCATTATCTCAGCCTGTATTGCTTACAATGTTTCTAATGCAGGATGCAGATGGCAGAAGGTTAATTGAAGAAAATGATCAGGGTAATGTAGGAGGTCGGGAAATGAGGAGGAGGCCTTACCCGCAAAGGATTTTCAGTGTCAAGCGTTCATACTTGGACCTGACCGAGCGACAGTGTGTTAGAAGACTGCGCTTTAAAAAAAAAGGTCATAAATGGGATTTGCCAGCTCCTTAAGGCAGACCTGCAGCCCAGCACCTCCAACATTACTGCACTGGAGGAGAAGGCTGCACGCAGAATGGTTTTTATAAAGTTTCCAATGGCCGCGGAGGCAGAGTGAGGGAGCGTTGGTTTTTGCTCGCATCGCTGGCTTCCCAAAGAGACCCTACCCATAGTGTACTGAGAGCTCCGTTACAGGAGGCGGAGACATACCGAAACCGTCAACGGGAGTGGATCATGCTTTTACCCCATTCCCCCCTCTCCCTATTCCAGCTTCTGTGCACAGATATGGGAGAAAGGTTCCTGAGCTGTGGGTCGAGGGTCTGCGAGACGGTGGTGGAGAGGAGGGAGCGCTGACCATGTGTGGCGGTATCACCTCTTTAATTTCTCTCCTCATTCTCTCTCTCACATTTCTCACTCTCTTCATGCTGCTGTTTTTCTCTTGCTCTGCTTCTCTCCTTTCTCAGTTTCTCCCATTCCATCCTTTCTTGTGATGTTCCTTTCTTCGTTCTTCTCCCTTTTCTAGTTCACTCTTGGATTTTTCTAATCTCTTCCTCTTCTCTCTCTAGCTCCTATTTCTCCTTCCTCCCTTTATTCCTTTTCTCTCTCTCCTCGTTCTTTTTCTCTCATTTTCTCTTCATTCTTCCTGTTTCATTCCTTTCCTCAGCCTTCTCTCTTTTACACTTTTTCCTCTGATCTGTGTCTTTCTTTTCTCTCTCCATTCTATTTTTTCTCTTTGTCTCTCTCTCTTTGCCCTCCTCTAATTTCTCCTTCCCCTCTTCCCCTCGCTTTTTCTCTCTCACTTTTCATTGTCCTTGCTCTCATCTTCTCTCCATGTTTCCTGTTTCACGCCCCTCCCCTGTGTAACAATACACCGTTTTCTGCTTAAGTTGGCAGAACCTACAAATGGAGTGAATCCTAATAACCCAGTATACCTCGCAGGCCAAGAGCCCTTTTTGTTCAACTTTAAGAAATGCAGACAAGTGAGGTAAGTGTCCCACGGATTGATAAGAGAACCAACAGAGTTCACAAAAGTTACATTTGACTGGAACATAACATTAAACGCCAATAGTTTCATGGAATACGCACACAGTCGGCCGATAGACAATTTATCTGGTCAGTTACTAAAGGAAACGGAGTTAATTTCCAATCTGTTTCCTTTAATCACTTGGTGATTGGCAATTTTAACTGTCAAACAAAGTATATTAATCGGGATAGGTTGATGCAGGCTAATTGTGCATTTGATGCTATCCTAAATTGCTTCTGATAACCCCCTGGAGAAGGGGAAGGGACAGAAACATCCCAAATCTGGGTCTCGTAAGTTTGAACTCTAAAGTGAAGATAAATCTTACAGGCTAAAACCTGTTCTTACAGTGTTGGCGCCCAAACAGGGACTTGTGATAGACAAACAACGTGGAGGACTATGGATGAGCCGGTTACAAAGTAAGTGAAGAAGTGGGTGTGGGTCATTATAGACATTGGTTGTCGACCGAGGATGAAGAAAGCAGTCTGGTTGTTGGCCTATAGCAGGAAAGATAAAAGCTGTGAAGGTGTAAATGATAAGTTAAAAACAGAAATGAGTGAAAAGTGGTGGTAAACCGACTTGTGAAAGAACTAGAGGAGGAAAGATTTAAGTAACTCTAGACACCGAGAGTCAATGTATTGATGATCAGAGACAGTGTGTTGCGTGGCCAGAGAAATGTCAAAGACATGGCAGTCTGCGGGTAGAAAGATCTAATATGGATTTAAAAGCTGCATGTAGGTCCATCCAGGAGCAGATTGTAGAGCAGCAAAAGATAAAAGGCGATCATACCGAATGCAAAAGAGGGTTCCTCAGTCAGAACAAGCAGAAAGTAATTGTGGAGATTTTGAAGACTAAGTGGAAATAAAACAGAATGGCCCAGCACAGGGAGCCAGACCACCAGCTATAGCCCCAATGGATGGAAGGAGGCACTCCTCGGTCCCTTAGATTACCAATTGTAATTCCATATAGTATGGAAGATTGGAGAAAGAGGGCTACTAGCAGAGATTAGAAGTCATGGAAGACCCTCAAATGGAGGAGGAACAGATCTATGTAGGCACCTTTAGTAATGACTCCAGTGTAGGTCTCCAGGTAAGGTGTGTACAGTTTAAGGGTACATTCAGTGTGGCATAACAGTGTTACAGACATCACACAGTAAACAGGCATGCATACACAACATTACTCCCTCCTTAGCATTTTTCATGACCAGGGGAGGTGATCAGTGGTGGGCTATGGGAAGTTGTGGTGAGGATCGTGTGGTTGCCAGGTGTGACCCCTGTGCTTGAGGCTGGCCTTATACATTTCCCCTCCCTCACACACAAACCAAGTAGGTGTAGGGGGGTGGGGAGTGGGTAGTGGTGTGTATACACTGTGATGTGGGTAGTTGTGGGGTGGTGGGCAGGGCCCACCAATTGGGATGAGGGTCAGGTCATCCCAGGGTTTGGGTATTGGCCTCATGCTCCTGGTGTTGGCCCTGGTGGCCAGGGGTTGTAGGGCTGGTCTGGTGCAGGTTGCCATTGGTGGTGGCTGGGCTGCCCATTGACCACTGTCCCTGTAGTGGGTCTGCTCCCACTGGCTGTGTGTGTGTCCTGCAAGGGGCATCACATTCATTCCAAAGGTCCAGGCTACATGGTCAGGTACCCTGCTGGACCCAATGGGACCTAATGTCCTTTGGTAGTGTCCTACCCCATTAGGCATTAACAATAAACTTGTTCTTAACCTTACTGACACCTGCATTCACCTCATTAGTCACATTCGTTAGTGCATATTCTTTAGCTTTAAAGTCCGTGTACTCAAATAGAATTTCTTTAGTTACTGGTCTCCTTTAAGGGAGCCTTCAAATCACGTGATGCTTTCCTGCAGGTGGGCTGTGGTGGTCTTTTGGCGTGGGACCGTCGTTGGCTACAATCCACAGGGGGAGTTTGTTCAACATGCCGCCCTAGGAGACCTGGACGTCTACGCTGCCAACGATTTGGATTTTACCTTTGGTATAGGTGAGCAGCTCCGCCTGGACAGGAGACAGTTTTGGTCGAGTGGCAGGATTCATCCAAATTTTTTCAAAGGTCATTTGGCTCATCACAGACTGGCTCACCCGTGTATGTTGATGTCCACTTCCATCGGTAAAGATTCCATACTCTTCTTCCAGGGTTTGAGCAATTTCCTCTTCATCTGTGTCGGAGTGCGGTTGATCAGCCAACTCATCAAAGACGCGGTGAATAAAGCGTTTTCTGCACATTCTCTGAAGGTGCCCTTTCTCTTTGTAGCCTTTGCGGCACTGGTGGGCCATACGGTTTGCCCCATGTGGCGGACTCTGCCTTTAGGTTTAGAGTCCTGGGTCAGTATTCGCCTGGAGTCACTGGCCGAAATCATGTAGGCCTGGCTCACTTGGATTGCTTTCTGCAGGGTGACAGTGATGTCAGCCGAGAGTAATTTGTGTAGGAGGCCTTCGTGGCCGATTCCGATGACAGAGGGCGAGACGTCGATTTAAATATTGATTTTCACCTTCATTTTGAATGTAACTGCATGTGGATGGGATTCACACAACGAGGTGGGGACTGCGATAAGAGACCCCACCAACAGGAGGCGTGATAAGCGGCTTTCGCCTGTTTGATTATCTGAGGCCGGCTTGAACGGTGCTGTTCTGACATGGTTGATCTCTGGAATTCAGTGCTTGTGAAGTTGCTCACCAAGACATCCGGTCGACCATGGGCGACGAACATTGCCCGTAGACTTTCTACCCTGGCAGAGGATGTGAGTAGGCGTCTACTACAACCAAAAACATTTTTCCCATGAAAAGACCTGCGTAGTCTACATGGATGCATGACCATGGCTTGGCGGGCCAGGACCAGGGGCTATGGGGGGCTTCCCTGGGTGTGTTGCCCAGCTGAGGCCACCAAACGTGTGACTTGGCAATTGCCTTAATCATGACAACATTGTGAAGAATCGATGGTTCATCCTTATGCCTATGGAACGGTTTAAACTCCTCACGGCATCATTCAGGACACATTTCGACAGTAGCGGGTCTTTATTTGTCCAGACCTTAATCTGACGGGCTATCACAGGTGAGCCTTCACTTTCGAAAGCTTCAACAGCCATGGCCATCTCAGCATCATGCTCAGATACCCCCTCAGTGGTGGCTAGTACTGGGCACTGTGCCGAATTGTATAGTCATAGGCGGCTAACGTAAGTGCCCACCTCTGTATGCGGGCCGATGCATTCGCATTTATGGCCTTGTTGTCAGCCAAAAGGGACGTTAGGGGTTTGTGATCTGTCTGCAGCTCAAATTTGTTGCTAAAGCATTCTTTTTACTGCATATACACATGCAAGCGCTTTCTTTTCTACCATCCCGTAGTCCTGCTACCGGCTGTAACTTCACATGCTGCAACACACACCCGACCCCATAGGACGACGCAGCGCACGTTTCTTACACAGGTCATAAATTGCGTGCTCTATCAAAGCCCTTTCCTGGCTGTCCCCCCAGACTCAATCGTGACCTCTGCGTAGGAGCACATGTAGCGGCTCTAACAGCCAAAATAGTTCAGGAGCCCCAGGAACGAACGCAACTCCGTCGTGTTACGGGGTCTGGGTGCTCTCTGAATCGCTTCCGTTTTGGACACAGGCGGTCTGAACCTGTCTGCTGCTACCCTCCTCCCCAGGAATTCTACCTCTGGAGCTAAGAAGACGCACTTCGCCTTTTTCAGTCGCAGCCCTGGAGGAGGTACTCTTCAGTATCACGACCAGTGATGAGGATGTCGTCTTGAAAAACCACTGTCCTGGAAGGCTTTCCAATACTCAAACAACCTCTTGTGTGACTGGGCGAGCTCGATCGTGCCGATGCTCAAGGTGGATGGGTTGGTCAGGATATGTGGCGATTACAAGCTACCGAGAGTGGAGGACCTCTGCGAAGTTATCCGGTGGCAAGCTTTTTTCAAAATTGGTGATGGTGGTCAGCTTCTTTGACTCACTCGCCAGCTCCTGGGTCATGTAAGCTGAGGTCAGGTCCAATTTTGAAAAAAGCTTGCCACCGGATAGCGTCGCAGAGGTCCTCCACTCTCGGTAGCTTGTAATCGCCACATATCCTGACCAACCCATCCACCTTGAGCATCGGCACGATCGGACTCGCCCAGTCACTGAATTCAACTGGCGAGATAATGCCTTCCCTCAGCAGGCGGTCCAATTCACATTCTATCTTTTCCCGCATCCGCTGACGCCAGGGTTTAGGTGAATCACTTACCTTGGTCCCCATGAAAGCACCGATGCCGGGTTGAAATGATGAGTCAAATTTGTCCAGGACCTGTGAGCATGATACTCGCTTCACAGAAGAAACTGCATTGACATTGCTGGATTTCCAGTGCGGGACCGTCCCCCGGGACAATCCAGAATGGGTCACGACTACTGTAAGGTTCGAAAATCCATGGCCGCATTTTATTGAAACACCCTAAGGACAAGAAAACTAACATGGGATCGTTCTATTCATTTTAAATGAACATTTTTTGGCCACCAAAACCTCAGACCAGGCAGGCTGGGAAATGTGTGGGGTGGAGTCTGGCTCATAAGCGAGACAGAGGCACTGGCCAATGGGGGAAAAGTGCATTCTGGCAGGCCAATCAGGGGTCTAGTCGGGCCTGAAGCAGGGTAATCCTCAACCAATAGGGACTGCCCGGCCCAGTTTGAAAATATGACTCAGCTCTAATCAAATTATGAATGTGGACCATCATCTACCCAATTAATATGGACAATGGACAATAGCCCGGAGATAACTGTGGTAATTGACTCCCGGAACGTTACAATGGACCAACAGATGTTGAGGCACCAATGTGCACTGAAACAATACTCCTGTCCTCACACCTATCTGTACCTGTGACATTTTCTGATTAAATATTCAAAGCTATCTCCCCAACCTACAGAACCACCGGGGGTAGAAGCAGCAGGGTGTGGAATTGGAGCTTGCAGCTTGTATCCAGAGAGAGCTCTCTCTCTCTCGCTCTCGCTCCACCAGAGGAAGAAGCAGCAGTTCCGCAGACGAAGCCACCAAGACTGAAAACCAGCAGGCAGTGGCAGTGACTTCCCACAGCTGAGCTGAGCAAGGAAACCAACCAGAGGTTGGAGGTTGGAGTCAGCTTTTGGGAGTTGAGTCAGTTTTTCCACAGGGCCCTCGCTCTGGGGAAGGTGTGCTTAACTCCAGCAGCTTCTTGCTTTGGAGCCAACCGAAAGGCAAAGTGAAGAAATCGACGCAACATCGAGGAGGAAAACCGAAACGACCAACAACGTAAAACCCACCCCAGAGGGACCCCGAGCTGAAATAAGTGTCCCCAGAACCCCGGTGTTGATATAGCCCAAACCCCCTCACAGACTCAATTTAGGATAGGAATTGGTAAGAAGGGTGGAAGTGGGAGGATTCCACCTCTTATTTTCCCCTTCCCTGTTGCGAGATTTTTCGTGTACTGCTATTTATGACCTCTTCCTATGCCCTCTATCTTGGTGTTTACTATTCTAATCTGGTGCCTTGTTACTCACCCATCCTCATAAATCACATACAAAACCACAGGGGAGTATGGATTCGAACCCACACCCCAAGCTCCCCGGAATGATCTCCCGTTTGATCGGCAATAATTTTGGCCTCCTGGCCTTGGACACCCACAACCTTTCCAACTGTTTGGTCCCCGTGTCTAGCTGCATTAATACTGGGATGCCATTGAGGAGCACACGGTGGCGTCCTGGTATATGAACTGTATGTGCTTCCCCCAGTATTCATTTTGCTTCGTAGGGCTTACATCGGGCCCGTCCTCCTCGTACATCAACTCCTGCACATTCGCGCCAAGTGACCGCTGACGTTGCAGTTTCTGCAGGTATGTCGCTGATACCTGTGCCTCCACACCTGCGGCTCGTCGATTACCAGTCAATCGTCTCTGTCTCTATAACTGTCCTTTAGCGCACAATTAACAGGTGTTGATGGCGCTAGCCATTGTCTCTGTTGAATTCCCCCTTTGGGTTCGACTGCATGCTGGGGCATGTCTGCCTAGAGAACTGTGTGCCGCGTTAACAATGTTGACTCCCTGGTCATTTGCCGCACTTAAGCCAAGATTTTTGCCATAAATCATTCTGGTCTCTTCCTCCTGAGGAGCCGCCACTTCCAAGGTCAAGTCTTTCATCTCAATCAGTTTCCTGAAAACCCCAGCGTGCCCGATGACCTGAATAAAAAAGTCTTGCAGCATCTCCGCATCTGGGAACTTACATGGGCTCGCCAGTCGTGAACGCTTTGCTCTTCTCGCCGCTGGTGCGTGCACCCTCGCCGGTTTAAGGTGTTCCCCGATCAACTTACTGAGCTCTTCGAATGTCAGGTCCTTCTTCAGGGAGTACGTTCTGGATCCACAAACCGTCAGGAGATGAGTCCTGCGTTTGTCGGCCGAATCCTGTACCAACCATTCCTTAGTGACAAAACTTTGCCGTAGTCTCTCAATAAAGTCGCCCCAATCATCACCAACACAGTACCTCTCTTCTATGCTGCTAGTGGCCATGCTCACGTGGTTTAAATCCCAGTTTCTCGTCGCCAATAATATGTCCTTACTATACAGTATAAATGCACACGAGGCCCATACTTGAGAGAAAGTCACTGTGAAGTGTAGGTTAGGAGTGTCTCCCACAAGTTCGCCCCCTGTGGTCAGTGGTGTACATGGGTTACAATGACAGTTGAATACATGACAATTTGGGATTGGGGAGAGAAGCAAACCAGAAAACAGATACGCAGACTGGAGAAAGTGGGAATTCTCCGGGTGGAGAAACCTCCAGTGCAATGGCTCCGGGATCCACTACTGCAGAAATAACATAACTTCTAACTCCTGGACCAACACATTTCACATCCTCAAACAGTCACAGTTCATTCCGGGCCGAGTACGGAGGTGTAATCTACAGTCCGCTAGATGCACCATTTCATATGGCCGCACAAACGCCACAATAAAATGTTGAACAAATTGAAAGATCACGTGTCCAAATACGGACTCATGGTCCAGACACAGGATGGGAACTGTGGGAGCCTGACATAATATTCACTAAAGGGCTGTTTGCCGTGACGGTTTGCTAGGAAGGTAACAAGGCGCAGAAGAATGCACTGAGGGAAAAGACCGAGAAACACAAGCATCTGGAGCCCAAATCATCGACACGGCCAAGGGATCGTAAGTGCAGTCTTTTGGCTTCAACCATTCTCGAATGAAATACCTTAAGTCTGAGAGGTGTTTCGGCTTTTTGCGATCAAATAATTATTTTTACCCTGGGTTACCGTTACCGCAAGAGTGTGCAACGCGTTTTGGGGGGAATTTTTGTTTTCCTTCACAAACGCTAATGCAGGCAGGGAGCAGTCAGTAACGGAGAGGACGATAAATCTTGATTGAATAATTACCCGTCATTTTTAGATTGGAATCTTAAACCTGGCACACCAATCTCTGATTGACAGTCTTTCTGACTCAAAACACATCTACAGTGACATGGAAAGAGTCCACTTGACACTGAAGTGTCGAACTCATAATAGGAACTCCTGGGAAACAAAATAGTGACAAATGTTAAACCGTTTTGTTGACAAAAGAAATCTTGAGTTAGTTTTTAAAAAGATAAATTATTCAGCAACTGACAGGACGACTCAGGATCCACCTCTCAAGCTCCGCGATTGGCCCTCCGGCCTCTCAGCTCTCTTCCTGTTGCTTCCCAGGGCAATTAATCAATCACCACTCGCCAATATTACACTGCCGGATGAGGTTCAGGGACTCAGTCGATCCTGTATTTACAGTGATGACGTTTGTAAATTATGAGGACAGATTGTAGAGACTAGGCTTGTCGCACTCCTAGACTAACTCGCGCTGCTCCCTGCAGTGGCTGGATCCTCCTTATAGGCCCAAGTTTCAGATGTTGATTAGAACGGCGCAGCTCCATCAGTTAAGTCCGCTGTTTACGAAAAAAAACGCGCCGAAATCCTCCCTCCGAATTCTCGTCTCCTCCAAGTGGCATGGCGCATCGGAGGCTGAGGGTCCGGGGCTAGGTCCCAGCGTGGGTTTCAATATCGGCAACCTTGTGCACGCGTGTTACAGTGTGCGCGCATACGCAATGGGTCTTTGACCTTGTATGGCACTCTGTTAAAGCGAACTGTGTGATTTTTGGGTGCAGGGAAGAAGTGAAAAGTCAAGGACTATGTGTATTTAAAAATCAGAGTAAATCCAGTACCGAAATGTAAGAACGTGCAGCGAGAATGAGGAGACATTAGTTAATGTCATTGTGAGGACACCAGCAACAGAGGTCGCACAAGGGTGGCACCCAAAGAAACGCTGGGACCTAGTTGCAGTGAATACTGTGGAGTGGTGAATACCAGGAGATCTGGGAGCCAGTGTAAGTTGTTAGTGTAAGTAATATCTTTCTTTTCTCAATGGAATTGCAATTGTAAATGTGACCAGCTGTATATATCCCACCCACCAGAAAGGCACCCTCTCTAAAAAGTTATATTTTCATCTTTGCAGAAGAAATTGGCTCACAACAAAAGGGAAAGAACACGAACAGGAGGAGGCCCTCCAAATCTGCACCGGAACAGAGGATCGCTGTTCTGATGAGTCATGCGTGGAGAAAAGCGATGAGTACTGCACAAGCTGGGCCGGCATGCGTGGGAGAGGGTAAGTCCTGAAAATGTATCGTGACCCTTCAAATCAACCTGCTGCCTGGCCTGCTATGTGCGAGAGTACTCATGTCACCCACCCGGCCCCCTCCTCTGCTGCTAAATATTTGACTGTTCATGCCAATCCTGAAGATCCAGAAGATGATTCAGATGCGGACGAGCCTGAGCACGAGAACATCTTCAAAGCCAACCCTCCAGACCAACATGGGGGGGGGCGGGAGGTACCATTTACTGAATTTTATCGAAGTGTAAGCCCCTTCCATGGCTAGTGATTTGAGTTCTGGTGGGACCGGGTCCCAGTGGTGGGATGCAGCATGTAACACCCAGGGCCCCACCATCCCACCAGGGTGAGGGGAAGGAGAAATCGACCACGCTCTCCTGAGATGCAGGATACAACAGATGTGGTTCAGATCGTGGCATTTGACCTTACCCGATCACGCCTGGACACCATCAGTGGGGTGAGTGATGAGGTAGAGAAGTAACAGCAATGGCTCGGGAAATGGGAACAATGTCCGGGAACATCAATGAGGGAATAGTGTCCATGAGGGAGGGAATGTCAGAGGTAGTGGAAAGGACGACACTGGCAATTCCCACTGCAATCCTCGCACCAGCCTCTGAAGAGACCCAAGCTGTGCCCTCCACATTAACACCTGCCCCCCACCTCCCGCCCCCCCCCCCCCCACTGACTCCAGCCACCACCCATGAAGAAGTGCGCATGAAACAAGATGTTAGAAGGAACAAGCTTGGTACCCGGGTAGGAGTGGCGGTGGGCAGCGTTAGACTAACGGCGATGAGAGATGGATGCAGCCTGTTTTTACAACTTAAAATTTGTGATTTAGAGCCTCCCGGAACTCGCGACGTCAAGAACGTCAATTATTTCCCCCGTGGGCGCGACTCCTTTTTTCATCGATTACAGCACAAACATTGGGGAAACTACGACCTAAATAAGCGGCGCAACTCTGGCAATACGCCAGAAAACAGGCATGTAATGATTCTCGATATTGTTGAGATGTTACCTCTGACCCCGCCCGTCACCAACCATTAATGTTCTGTTTCTGCAGTGCACAAGTGGAGCCGCCTGCCGCTCCCAGAGAGGAGTCACTGCAGGGGAGACGAAATGACGAGATGGTGGTGGAGAAGGTGCTGGAAGAGATGGCTCAAAGCGTTTAGGAGGGAGGGGTGGTGTCAGAATCCAACTTTGGTGGGAACACTGCGCGACAGGCAGATGCGAGCCTGAACATGGTGAGACTGTCCAGCGTGACCATCGACTTGATTCGAGCTCCTCCAGGCTCTTACTGGGTTGTCCAAAAATATCCCGGCTTTAGCAGCCCGTCAATCTGAGGAAATGGCGGAGCTGATAGCCACGGTGAGGGAGAACACCCAGACTGCCAATGCCAATGCTATGCAGCAATTCATGGTCGTGGGATATGGCACTGCACTCGAAGGTGCCATACCACCAATGGTGACAGCACCTGATCGTCGGGAGGAACTAGTTTCTTCCAACTATGAGGATGGGTCCTCAGCACCTTCATCTTCCCCAGAACACATTGTCGCCCTCACCCCCCACTCCTCAGCACAACGTACTGGTCACGACATGGGCAGGGCCAGGGGTATTGATAGGAGGAGGAGGAAGGGGTCAGGGCCAAGGGTCGGGGGGATTGGGGAGGAAAGGCACTGGGAAAGGTGGCCGCAAGTAGAATTGTGGGAGGGTGCAGGGTCTTTTCAGTGGTTTTTATGCTGTTCATAATGTTTGAACTAAACCATTGTGCTGTGTCTCACTCACTTCTGGGAAATTTTTTAGGAAAGACAAATTTAAATGTGTGATTGACGATGTGTGAACATCACGGGCTAGACTTTGGTCGACTTAGTGCTTTTTTTATTACCTTTTTCATCTGGGCAATAACCTTAGTGATGTGAAATGGGCCTCAGCGATGTATTCAGTCGTGCAAGGCTGGCGTCCATAGCAGTGCAATCGCGGTTTTTTTAACCAAAGAACATATTAGTCTCCTTTTGGATTACGTTGGTGGACGGGGCAGACCGGACTGGGGGAGAGCGTGGTGTCATTGCCGAGCTCACCATCTATCCTAATACCCACCACCCCCAGGGGCCCTTCAATGGAGATTGTAGTCGAGATACAAACCTAAACTGTTGTCTTTCCATGATATTATGTTTGCAGAGGAAGATATCTAAGAACCGGGCTGAGCCCAGGCGCACGGGAGGAGGCCCCTAACAGACTTGGAGGAACGTGCTGCGACACTGGTCGGCAGCCAGTCGCTCGGCCACCACCCGTGGTGAGGCAGAGCCCTCCCTTGCATCACATGAGTAATGTGTAAAGCAGTGTTAATTGAAAGTAATGTAACGGCAATTCATATAGGAATGATGTGATGTTATGCAGCTTCTGTGCTACTCTCAGGTTAACAACATAACAGTTAAGGTCATTCCACACCAACAATACTACAATGTAAGGGGTGACCTTATATGAGCGGTTCCAAATTGCTCCCAAATCCTTGATTCTCGACACTGAAATTATGAAGGGACTGTGACAGACTTGGACAGACAATCGGTTTCAAGGTATTGTGTTTAAAAAGAAGTCAAAGGCACACCTTTAATAACACACACAGACCAATACACACTGTTGAATAAAATGTCAAATTACAGCCTGTGGTGAAAAGAATACAGCTTAAACTCTAAATGGGGTAAAGAGGAGAATGCAGATACATTTACACAAGTTATCCCAGCCTCCCCCTCCCAATTCCCCTAACTAAGTTATAGCTCTGAGGGTTCAGGGGCTATGCTCACCAACACGGTTTTGGGGTTCGCTGCACTTGGCCTTCTAGGCGAGCCGTACCCCGGACGGAGGAGAGGACTTCGGACTGCGTAGTCTTCGGTTGGGGTGCGTCCGTTGATGCGCTAAGTTGCATTTTGGATGTTTGGGGTAAGTACCCACTTTCTTTGATTAGGAATAGTTTTAGTTAGTCCCTTTTGGTAATTTCTCCCCCGTTGGGTCGTTCAGAAGTAGATTGTAGAGTTTTTGTTGCTGACAACCTTCCGTTTCGTGGGCCTTGTGCTCGGTCAGTTCTTGATGAGTTCTGGTCGTTTCCTTCACTATTCTATTTCTTCATTGTAGAGGAAGCAGGCTGCTTGTCTGTGTCTGTGTTCTGCTTGAGTCTGTGTTCTGCTAAAAAAAAAGGCTCTGTTATCTCCCATCAAATCTCTTGGACTCTGTGTCTCCTTTGTCAGCAGTAACTTGATTAGGGTGTGAGAATGTGCTATCACTGGTTTTGCATTGTTTTAGGATTGTCCAGTTTTTCTGACCATGATTTCCATTGTGCTTGATTGGGTAATTCGATTATCTCTTTGAGGGTGAATAGCCTGGGATCCTTAATGCACGAATTTGCTTCAGAGGTTGGCCCCACCTCCTGTATTTGGTAACTCTTTTTCACAGCCAAAATGTTGTAGAATCTTAAAATTGATATTCTCCTTCCCATAGATGTTTAGGGGATCTCAAGTTTCTGTAATTTAGGTCCATTTTGAATTCCCTTTCCTATGAGTCCAAACATTGGGGGGGGGCGGGGGTCTCCATGCCGCAGGCATCGTCTGACCCTTTAAACTCATTTTAAAAACCCAGAAAGGGATTCTTCTCTTCTGCAGGGGAAAGGTACCTGGAATCTTTGCGAGATATTGGTAAATTCTATAACATCCCACCAAGTACATGAAATATTTTGGGAAACAAAAACACAAATAGCCCCCAATAATTCATACCGTACCGTTAATTCCCAACCCTAAGGAGGGTAACACAGAAGACACACACTCAACACTAACCCCCCTACCAACGGAACCGGACATAATATTCATACACCAAACTAGCCCCTATAACGAACCAGGGCTACCCAGTAACAAAGCACCTCCAAGCAGCACGATGACACTAGAATAATAAGACAACCCCACACTTTACAGAACTCCGTTTGAAAACTATATCCAGATAGACCCAATTTGGCAGGGGCAAAATACATTCTCGGTATTCATAAACAATCGCACACAGCAAACCCTGACCGCCATCAAACAACTAAGTATATGACTAAAAACAGAGAAACGAGCATTGCTCAATGCTACCATCTGGATGGCGCTAATCAATTTTAGTACCTAATACAAGAAATGGACATTTTCATAACGACCACAACACACATTCCAGTATTGACCCCACAACAATTTCAAGTAGGTGCAGACCATATTCATTGGTCACAATGCACGGCACGGAATATGCTCAAACATTGGGGAAATTCTTTACACTTTTTCTAACAACATTATTAATATTTCCCAACATTTCACACTTACAACACAGAAGGAAGTCCTCAATAAAGCGCCCACTTTTGTATCCTGCTCAACAGATCATAAAAAAGTTTCTTTCGGAATTCAACAGAAGTGAGATGTCCATTTATACCTAAATCAGACTGGTCCCCAGATGATGAGGAAATAGGGTTTCATAAAGGAAGCAGTAGCACACGGTTATCAAACATATTCTTATTGTGATTAAACAGGCAGATAAGGGAGGCAACATAGTTATTTTGAACAGACAACTAACTGAGCCCATCTACCTACAAACACAGGAAAAACTATGGGGGATTCAAAATACATTGGGGATTGAAGGGGTCTAGAAGTAAGTATTTAGACAGAACTACATGAGATAACGATAAACATCCCAGCTTTGTCTGTCTATTAACAGAAGATTTAGCCAAGGACAAATGGGTCTGGGAAAAAGTACTTTCACAGGAATTGCTGAACCGTAGAAAGGTAATGATGTAGGCACACAGGGGAGGTAACTCTATTAAGCAATTAATATTTGTAATAATAGTAGTTAGGCGAAACTTTGTGATGCGGAACTTCATAATTTTGTTGAGAAGAGTTTACTGAACTCGTGTAGAAGCCGTCTCTCCCTCGATCGAGTACTTCATAATAAACTATTCTTTTCTGTAAAACAGACTTGTGTTGAGTATCTTTGTAATACTCCACAACAGGGATAAGCAATTAGACGATCTCAGTGGAGAAAATGAAGGGGTGCAACCCAGAAAATTCCAAAGATTCACAAACATGTGGACAGTGCTGGGTCTCGAGGGACATCGAGAGTCTATACGCAAATATAGAAAAGTCCAAAAGGTGTTTGATAGAAATTTCAATCCTGTCAGACCAGATAAACAGATCATAGAACTATTACACCTTGGAGCGCTCTGAGAATTACGTGACCTGTCTGGGCTCAAAGGTGCGCCGGAACCTTCTTCAGCAATTCTCCGGTCCTCCTGGAGCATGGCGTGGTGCAGCGTAGTCTCCCTGGGGCGGAGCAAGCCGATCGCAGCCTGCAGGGGGGCGGGCTAGGCATGAGCCTTCTTGTCAGTGCGCAGGCGCGTTGGAGCATGCACGCCTGCGCAATGGCTCGGGGGAGCGTGGCGGACGGGGTAGGGTGAGGACCGTGGCTACCGGTGTGTGGGGGAGCGTGGCAAGGGCACTCGAAGCCTCTCCCCCCCCCACACACACACAGCCCCCCCCACAAACACACCACCCTCCCCACCCCTCACTGTCAGATACAGAGAGAGAGAGAGAGGGTGCAGCCTCATGGTTCCGATGAACCCACAGATAAATTGTATGAGGAGCTGTGTACACTGGTTCGGGAGCATCTTAACTCGAGGGAGAGCATGCTGATGGTGAGGTATCAGTTCTACACGTGCCAGCGATAAGGTCAGGAAGTGGCGAGCTACATCGCCGAGCTAAGGCGACTTGCAGGACAATGTGAGTTTGATGGCTACCTGGAGCAAATGCTCAGAGATTTTTTTGTACTGGGCATTGGCCACGAGACCATCCTATGAAAACTTTTAACTGTAGAGACACTGACCCTCAGTAAGGCCATTGCGATAGCACAGGCGTTTATGTTCCCCAGTGATAACACCAAACAAATCTCTCAGCACAACTGGAACTGTGTTTGCAAACAGAAATGTACAGGGCAGAACCCCAGCAGGCCTCAGGTGACCCAGATGACTCAAGAGTCCCCAACAAAGGATGAATGCAAGGCAATTCACACCTTGCCTATTCATGCCGTTTCAAGGGTCTACAAGCTCTACAAAGTCTGCTAACTACCACGTGGCAGAGGAAGATCTGTCCATGGTGGTTCAAAGCAATTTCGAGCCTCAAAGAGGAGGCAGATGCTGAAGTACACGAGGTGCACTCATTTTCGATGAAATGTCCACCTATAATGTTGAACGTAAAATTGAATGGCTTACCCATAGCCACTGGACACTGGCACTAGCCAATCCATCATGAATAAAAGATGTTTGTGCAACAAGGCACTCAGACCAGCCCTGAGCCCCAACCACACAAAACTGAGAACGTACACCAAAGAGCTTATCACTGTCCTGGGCAGCGCCATGGTCAAGGTCACCTACGAGGGCACGGTGCATGAACTGCCACTTTGGATTGTCCCGGGCGATGGCCCCACACTGCTTGGAAGGAGCTGGCTTGATGCCATCTGAGCGCTATGGGTGCAGATCCACTTGGTCCTGGCGCGAGTGATACCTCACATGATGAGGGAGAGAGTGGAAATCAAGCTGGACAGGCTGGCATCATCTCTCCAGTGGAATTCAGCGAGTGGGCCAGACCGAGGATTTGTAACTATTAATCGTTTCTTGCCAAAGGACCAATACCCGCTACCTAAGGCAGACGACCTATTCGTGTCGCTGGCAGGAGGCAAGACGTTCACCAAACTCAACCTGACTTCGGCCTACATGATGCAGGAGCTGGAGGAGTCTTCGAAGGGCCTCACCTGCATCAACACGCATGAGGGACTGTTCATCTACAAAAGATGCCCGTTTGGAATTCGGTCGGCTGCAGCGATCTTCCAGGGAAACATTTTTCAGGATGACATATTGGTCACAGGTCGGGACACCGTCGAACACCTACAAAACCTGGAGGAGGTGCTCCAGCGACTGGATCGCGTATGTCTTCATGGCAACAGAAGTGGAATTTTTGGGGAGAAAGCTCGCGGCGGACGGCATTCGGACCACAGACGCCAAGACAGAGGTTATCAGGAATGTCCTTAGGCCATAGAACGTCAACTATTTTGGTAACTTCATACCCTCTTAGAGCTCCTTTAACATTTTATGCTCCAACAGTGTAAAAGACTTGTGCTCGTCGGGTGTGTATATTGAGAAAGAAGCATTAGCGTGTGTTCGGGATTTGGCCTCAAATTTGAGCTGGAAACCGATCCCTATCCGCTGGGGGTGGGCACTCGCGCTATCAGCGTATAACTATACCATCAGGCCAGGCAACTGTGCGGATGCTCTCAGTCGGCTACCATGGAAATGGCACAGCCTGCAAACTTGTTGTGGTGGCGCAGCCCACAGAATGATAAATCACCTGTAACGGCAAGCCAAGATCCTCTGATGTCCCTTGTAAAAAAACTGTGTACTGAATGGGAGCTGGGCCAGCATCCCCATTGAAATGCAAGAGCCAATCAAGCCGTTCCAGTGGCAAAAGGACGAGCTGTCCATTCAGGCAGACTGCATACCCAAAAAGGGCAGGGAGACATTCATCTCGGATCTCCACAGCACACACCCGGGTATAGTAATGATGAAGTGTGGTGGCCTGTTATCAGAGTCCTGTATACGGCAATGCAGCGAATGTGCTCAGTTGAGCATCGCGCCCAGGGAGGCACCACTAAGTTGTGGTTCTGGTCAAGGATCCATGTCGACTATGCGGGCCCGTTTCTCGGTAAAATGTTCCTCAAAATGGATTGAATGTGAAATAATGTCAGGAAGCACCGCCACCATTGAAAGCCTGAGGGCCATATTTGCAACCCACGGCCTGCAGGCCATGTTTCACCAGTGCCGAATTTAAAGAATTCATGACCCGCAATGGGATCAAACATGTTACCTCGGCCCCGTTTAAACCAGCCTCCAATGGGCAGGCAGAACGGGCAGTACAACAAACAGAGCCTTGGCTCACTTCAAACCCACTGCTCAGCTACCGCACGAGACCCCACTCGCTCACAGGGGTGCCCCTGGCTGAGCTATTCATGAAAAGGACACTTAAAACCAGACTCTCGCTGGTTCACCCCAACCTGTATGATCAGGTAGAGAGCAGGCGGCAGCACCAAAATGTAAACGATGGTCGCGCCACTGTGATCTGAATGACCCTGTGTATGTGCTAAACTATGGACATGGTCCCAAGTGGATCGCGGGCACGGTGATAGCTAAAGAAGGGAGTAGGTCAAACTAGACAATGGACAAATTTGCAGAACAACCCATAGCAGACACCACCTTTTTCAAGCCCACAACACACCCAAAGGATCAACGACACCATCCGGGACCAGGAAATCGAACCCATCACGTCCAACAGCCCAGCAAGGCCAGGCTCACCCAGAAGCCCTGCAGGGCCAACAACATGCCAGCCCAGCGAGGGCACAGTCAACACACCAGAACAGACATTTGTACCGAGGCGGTCCACCAGGGAAAGAAAGGCTCCTGACTACCTCACCTTGCCTGCATACTGTATACACCTAAGAAATGCACACAGGTATATAAAGGGAGGTGGTCCTGTTGTCTGCAGAATGTGCCTCGTGTAAATTTATAGTAGTGTGTAAGGACACAACATTTGGCGACGAGAAACGGGAATCAACGACTCACGAGAATGGCCACCGGTAGCACAGAGGAATGGTACTGTATTGGTGAGGACTGGGACGATTTCGTTGAGAGGCTCCAGCAGAACTTTGTCATGAAGGACTGGCTGGGAGAGGCAGCGGCTGACATGCGAAGGGCGCATCTACTGACCAGCTGTGGACATAAGTCGTACGCGCTGATGAAAGACCTGCTTGCACCCGAGAAGCTGGCAGACAAAACCTTTGAGGAGCTCAGCAAACTGATCGGTGAGCACCTCAAACTGGCGAGCAGTATACACATGGCCGTCGGGAAGGACCGGACCTTCGGCGCTTGGCCAGCCTCTAAGTTCACAGGTGCATGCAGTGGGGAGATGTTACGGGATTTCTTCATCGAGGGCATTGGGCATGCCTGGATTTTCAGAAAGCTAATTGAGACCAAGGACTTGACCTTGGAAGCGGCGGCTCATGGCAGGAAGGAGGAAACCAAGATAATATACGCACGCAAGGAGCAGGGAGTTAACCACCCAGGCAGTAACAGACTCTAGGGTGAGTCACAGCAGGTTGAACGTACATCACAAGGGACAATATGTCCCGGGATGGGGCCATTGACACCCACTAACAGAGTGCTCAAAGAGACAATCAGAGAGGAATGCCTGTGGAGGTGCGGGGGCAGTTTTTGCAGGTTCCAACAATTCATCTGTAGAAATTGTAACCTCAGTGGACATTTAGCCAGAATGTGCAGGAAGCCCGCAGCGAGGCTAATTTACAAGGCAGATGAACCACAAGAGGGGTCAGCGGGTTCAGGTGGCAAACATCCACAGCTCAATACAAAAACGCCATGAAAGTCCTATTAAACGGCATCCAGTCACTTATGAGTATCCAACAATTCGAGAAACTATGGCCACTCAGAGCTAGCAGACCCAAACTAGAACGCATTGACATGACTGCAATGTTGGTGGTCACACATAATGGATCAGAGAACCGGTTGTCGTCCCAGGAAATGGTCACGCGCTTTTGGGGAGGAGCTGGCTAGCCGAGATGAACTGGAAATGGTGGGGGGGGGACGAAGTTCATGCTCACAGGTCTCACTATTCCAACCTGGTGTCGGGACTTTCAAAGGTACCAAAGTAGTGATACGCATCACCCCGGACCAGTGCACCACAAAGCCAGAGCGGTGCCGTATGTGATGCGGGAGAAAATTGAGCATGAATTGGAGCGTTGAATTCAGCGACTGGGCGAGCCCCATCGTTCCTGACCAAAAAGTGGATGGTTGTGTCAGGATCTGTGGCGACTACAATCCGCTCCAGAGAGCGGAGGATCTTTTCAACACGCTGGTAGGCGGCAAGCTGTTACATGACCCAAGAACTGGCCGGCGAATCTAAACTACTTGGCACAAGAGACTGTTCGTTCCTAGAACGATCGTATTTCAGGACAACATCCTCATGTGGAGGAGGTGCTACATAATCGGGTAGCCTGCGACTCAAGAAGTCTAAATGTGTGTTTTTGAGTCTCTGGGCAGGAGGGTTGCTGCAGATGGGATTCGGACCACTGAAAGGCCCAGCTATTTCGGGCTGCTTCACGTGCTCCTACGTAAAGGTTGGGGGGGGGACTGTCAAGAACGGGCTTTCAATCGGGCGCAGAACCTACTTTGTTCAAATAAGTTATTGACCCTGTACGACCATGTAAGAAATTGATTTGTGATGCATTGTCCTGTGGGGTTGGGTGTGGCTTATGTCTCCGGGTCGCTCTCTCAAGCAGAACGGGGATATGGGATAGTTGAGAAGGAGGCACTCGAGGTTCGAACACAAGCCGTTAATGCCAACACTTATTCCACTGGCCACCACCCCTTTGACAGTGCAGGCTACCCCATCACAGCCCACCAGATCAAAATCTGGACAGAGATCTCCTCCTATCTGATTAAGAAATGTGTCCTGACTTGGGATTGGGCGCCCGCAGACAGAGCATGCCCTGAGGAGGTCAGACTGTTTCTGACTGCCTACTATGGGGCAGCTGGGTATTCATGGAGGCATTAACAGGTCACATGTTTGGTGGCCGGGAATTGCTGAGTAATGCCCCCAAGGAACTCGTGGCCCTGGCCCACCAGGGCACGGTCACGTATTCATGTGGGAAAAATGAGTGCATCATTTTGAATTTGCACCACTATGGAAAGTCTACTTGCCGGACATCATTGTTAGCGATAATGGCCCATGTTTATGCCAGGACAGCACCGTTCAAGCCGGCCTCCAATGGCCAGGCGGAACGTGCGGTCCAAATGTCAGGATTCAAGGACCCTCCCTTCAATGCCGCCTATCGCGCCTCCTGCTGGCCTATAGGTCCCGACTGCACTCGCTCATGGGGATCTCGCCCGCTGAGCTACTCATGAAATGAACACTCAAGTTATCCCTCATTCACCCAGTACTGACCGACATAATTGAGGGCAAGTGCCAGTCCCAAAACGAGTACCATGACCGAAATTCAAGGGGGAGATGTATAGAAATAAATGACGGACCAAAGGGGAACAGGGTCATCTTGGTTAAAGTTAACAATGGGCAGATATGCCGTAAGCATCTGGACCAAGTAAAAACCCGAGGAAGATCAGGCTCACACCACCGCCAGTGAATGAGCAACAAGAACATTCAGCAGCATGCACAGTCCGGAATCACCACAGGTGACAGATAGACTATAACTGATGATCCGGGGGAGGTGCTCTATGTAACACCACTGCAATACTGTATATACTTAAGCAATGCACACCTTGACCACAGGGGGTGAACTTGTGGAAGACACTCCTTACCTGGTCATCCAGGTATACTGTGGGTTTTGTGGAGCCTAGGCGACTGGGGGTCTAGTGAGAAGGAAGAACTGACATTGTGTCAGGGAAATTGATGGGATTGAATCCCAGAGTACTTAAGGAAGTGGTTGGTGATCATTTTCCAACAGTCTATTGACTCTACCACTTTTTAAAAAGGGAGGGAGAGAGAAAACGGGCAATTATAGACCGGTTAGCCTGACATCAGAAGTGAGAAAAATGTTGGAATCAATTATTAAGAATGAAATAACAGTGCATTTGGAAAGCAGTGACAGGATTGGTCCAAGTCAGCATGGATTCGTAAAGAGTTTGAGGATGTAACTAGTAGAGTGGACAAGGTAGAACCAGTGGATGTGGTGTATTGGGGGTAATATACTGACGTGGATAGAGAACTGGTTGCTTTTCAGAACCCTAGCTCTTTACAATATACATCAATGATTTGGATGAAGGAATTGAGTGTAATATCTCCAAGTTTGCAGATGACACTAAACTGGGTTGCGGTGTGAGCTGTGAGAGGGACGCTAGGAGGCCGCAGGGTGAGTGGGCAAATGCATGGCAGATTAAATGTGAGGTTATCCACTTTGGGGGCAAAAACGTGAAGATATGGCGGCAGATTGGTGCAACGAGACCTGGGTTGGCATACAAGTACAGCAGGCGGTGAAGGCGGCAATTGGTATGTTGGCCTTCATAGCTAGGGGAGGTCTTGCTGCAATTGTACAGGGCCTTGGTGAGGCCTCACCTGGAATGTTGTACGGTTGACCAGACGGGATAGCATTGGAGGGGGTCTCCTAGAAACATAAGATTCTGATGGGACGGGACAGGATGTCCAGAACCAAGGGACACAGTCTTCGGATAAGGGGTAGGCCATTTAGGACTGAGACGAATTGTTAACCTGTGGAATTCCCTGCCGCAGTTGTTGATGCCAGTGGGGATCAAGGGTTATTCTTATTGAATGGTGGTGCAGGCTCGAAGGGCCGAATGGCCTATTTTCTATGTTTCTATGGTGGGGAAGGGTACTTTCAACCTGTAGCCACCGACTCATCATTGGAATCCTCCCATTACTCGGAGAGGGATATCCATTAACAATATTTGAATTTGGAAGACAGTTGATGAGAAGCGCAGTTTTGACTTTCAGTAGAACAACACGTGCGCAGAGTTTGAAAAACGTACCACGTCCAGAGGAGGAGGAGTTATGGAAAAAAACAACTTTCAAACCAGATGAAAATCTTCAAAAAGTAGTGTGTCCCTTTCAGAGCCCAGAATGGAACTGCAGAAATTATGGTAAAACTGATATCCAGAGTGTTGTCTTCAGATGCTTTGATAATGATTCCACGAGATATTGTGTTGTACTTGAACTGTGGTGACCTTGGTAATTAGTGAGGTGTGGCACACCTGTACAGGTAACCTACTAGTCTCCCACTGCAGTGCCCTCTGGTGGCACACCTTGTAATAGTACATTACCCCTTCAAGACACGCTTTCCTCGGTCGCTCTGCTGGACTTTGTCTGCCGAGCACTTGAGCTCGCTGACAAAGTATAAAATCACGCTTGAAGGGGGGGTTGCAGGTAGCACCGATAATCCGCACGTTGGTGATGATCCGAGCCTTCTCATTACAACAATCATGGCAGGAGGGACTGTGGTGGAATGATTACGTCCTTCAGGGGAAGTAACACCTAGCAAGGTAGTGGAAGATTTTATACGTGCGGAGAGAGAAGCCTGTCTGGAAAGATCTTAGAAATGAAACTTGTCGTGTGCGCCACTGCTGTCGCCTCCTCTCCTGCCGTTCCGGCCGCTGCTGTAGTCTCTACCCCCCACTCATCGCCTGCTGGCCGATTGAGTGCTCTTTGGGGAGCAGCAGTCTGTGGAGGAAAGCCTCTACTGCTGAGTAGTGTTGGCGACAATGACCCACAGCCCCCATGAGATACCTGCACATCCGCTCTGTCGAGAACAGGGAGCAGTTCCCTGGTATAGGTGCGTGGTTGTGCAGCCGGGTTAACCCTGTTTTTCAAAAGTTCTCTGACTCATCAACAACGGACCCGATCCCGTATCCACTGCCATTCTCACTGGGACTCTATTAATTTTGACCTCCATAATCACTGGTGACCATGTGTCTTCAGGTGCACGTGTAGTGCATTGGCCCCCCTCAGCGGACTCTGTCTCTAACCCGGGCAGAGCCACGGTGGTCGCTATCCTGTCAACAGTGCCTTCCAGGTTCGAGATGGTGTGGATCATTTGCTTGGTGCTGCAAGTTGAGTTCATATATGCCCGGCTGATGGTGATGGCTTTTGTCAGGGTGCCTGTGGGTTCAGTGGCTAGCAGCTTGTGAAGGAGGCCCTCATCCGGCTCCGCGAGTCTCCTGAGGCCCGCCCTCAGGTCTGCAGTGATGGTAGAATTTGTGACTTGTCCCTGGCACTTGCGGGTGCCAGCAAATCCCTGACCAGGGTCAGGGTCATTAGCTGTGAAGTAGTACTCGAGCCTTTCCATAAAGGCCTCCCAATCATTGCCCATGGTAAAGTCCTTTAGCAAGCCCAGAGTAGCCATGTTTGCGTGAAGTTCGTCCGTATCCTCGTCGTCAATGTGGTGTATGTAGCAGTGACCTTGGTCCTTTATTGTTTAGCGGTGTGGTGGCGACCTCTGTGGAGCACCATTGTAAGTTGTACACCTTGTGAACACTGACCACAGGGGTCTAAGGGGAAGCTCCACCCACTGTCTGTCTCTGGAGGTCTTGGTAATAAAGGTAACTGCTCACAGAGTAACTTTCTCTCAAGTATGGGCCTAGTGTGCATTTATACTGTATAGTAAGGACATATCAAAGACTCTGAACTTTCCTCACACCGTTAAACAAAAAGTGCCAGGCAAGACATCCCAAAGCTGGCTTTAGACAAGCTGAGTGGGGTCAGACAGAGAGAATTCTTTGGGAAGGGATTGGAGCTGGGGCTGCAACTGTTTATAGTCAATTAGTTACTTCCCGGGCCGAGTGGTAGGATTTAAGAATGTTTTTAATCTTCTCTACTTGTGCTTTGTTTAGTGTTTTGCAAGGTACTCTGCGCTTCCTTCCCTCCCCCGCCCCCCCCACGCTCCGCCCCCCTGCAATCTCTGGACCAATGGTCTCCGATGGAACTACATGTGCTGGTGGCCAATTTTCGACAAAGGAATCTTTTTTTGCAATCATTCTTTTTTCATCGCAGCAACAGGTAAGTTACATGAAGGGATAGCAGCGGGATAGCGTGGAGGTAAGAGTCTATCTTACGATGTTTCTAGGGCAGTGGTTCTCAACCGGTGTTCCACAGCACATTGGTGTGCCATGAACGCTTCACAGGTGTGCCGCCAAATTTTGAAAAATTATGGTGGATTTTAGCTGATTTCACAATGAAACACAAACCATTTAAGTCTGAAACAGAAGGGGAGGGGGAACCACTGCTACAGTAATAATAACTATTTATCTCTATTATCAAAAAAACTATGTTCTGGCAAAATTTGTTTCCTTTGAGTACTCGACACCCCCCACTCCCTCCCATTACTGATAGAGAAGTGCGAGTGCCTACCATCGAATGAGACTCTGTGTGTGTGTGTATATAAGTGTGTGTATGTATATTTATGTTTGTGTGTGTATGTGCGTCTATACCAAGGGCGTAGCCGGGGGTACACTTGGGCCATGGCCACCCCAATCCAAAATAATAGTATTAAATTGTTGACTTTTAATTTGGATGAATGAAAGACGAGTCTAACACATATGCAGTAAAATGTCAAAAACTATTTAATTTCATTTAATCACATTCTTATTTATATTTTGTTATTTTTGTTTATTGATCTGCAGCTTGATGTGAGCCGGGACTGGCGACATCCTTTAATGTATGTGGCATCCAATTTGACCTGGCCTAGCCGCCCTAGTGGTTCCTTTGGCCCCAAGTTTCCACATGATTTGCTCCTGATTTTTAGGAGCAACTGGTGTAGAACGGAGTATCTTAGAAATCGGAATTCTCGTCATTTAGTTTGCTCCAGTTCATCAGTTGGAACAGTTTCACTTTGGAACAGAATTTTTTTTTCAAAAGGGGGCGTGTCCGGCCACTTACGCCTGTTTTCAAAGTTTCGTCAGTGAAAACTTACTCCAAACTAACTTAGAATGGAGTAAGTGAAGATTTTTGTACGTTCGAAAAAACCTTGTCTACACTTTAGAAAATCAGGCGTAGGTTACAAATCAGGCGTAGGGAATGGGGGGGGGGGGTTTAAATGGAAGTTTACAAACATTAAACACTTCAGTTTTACAAATAAAGAGCCATCATCAATAATAAATGATAAATACATCAATAAATCAACCAATAAATCAATCAAAAAAAATTAATAAGAAATAATTTTTTTTTAAATCAATAAATAAAACATTTTCTACTTACCGCCTGCAGCAACGGGAGCCCTCCAACAGCATGCTGGGATGTCCCCACCAGTGTGTGTCTGTCAGTGTCTCTATCTCTCTGTCTGTCTGTGTGTGTCTCTCATTCTCTGTCTGTCAGTGTCTGTGTTTCTGACAGCGAGGGGAGGGGGAGGAGGGGGGTAGAGGGAGAGAGGGGGGGAGCAGAGGGAGGGAAGGGGGAGGGGGGAGAAGGCACGAGAAGGGGATAAAGGGGAGATGGGGGGAAGGAGATGGGGGGAGGAAAGGAGAAGGGAGGGAGAAGAAGAAGGGGGAGGGAGGCTGAACGGGCCGGGCCCGAGACTTCAGGCAGGGCCCGTCTCCAGCACCAGATTTACAGGTAGGTGGCGTTGGGTCGGGTTGGGGGGAGCGTGGGTCGGGGGGGGGTGGTGGGAGGGAGGTCGGTTCGGGTCGGGGGAAGGGAGGGAGAGAGGAGAGGGAGGTCAGGTCGGGGGGAGGGAGGTCAGGTCGGATCCAGTCCGGGGGCGGGGAGGGGGGAGCGGGAACGGGTTGGGTCCGGTCCGGAGGCGGGGCGGGAGGGGGGGCGGGAGCGTGAGTCGGGTCGGGTCCGGTCCAGAGGCGGGGGGGGGGCGAGGAGCGGGAGTCGGGTCGGGTTCAGTCCGGGGGGTCGGGTCGGGTCCAGTCCGGAGGCGGAAAACGGGAGTCGAGTTGGATCGGGAGGAAGCAGGAGCTGGCCGTGGGAGGAGCCTTATTCACGCAGCCCCAGTGAGGCCATTCGGCCAGGGCTAGGGGCTGCGTGCTTTGGCCTCTCCCACACAGTTTTGGACGCCTGGAGCTACTGCACATGCGCGCCCACTGTAGCACGCATGTGCAGAGGTCCCGGCACTGTTTTCAGTGCAGGGACCTGGCTCCGCCCCCTACAGCTCCTGCTGCATTGCGCCGAGGGCCAGAGGACCTGCGGGGAGCTGGAGAATCTGGAGGGTTTTTTTAGGCGCACTTTGTGGCGCGAAAAACGGGCGTCCAGGTCGGGACTGCGCCGTTCTAGGCACGGCTCGAAACTTGGGCCCTTTGGTTTTAGTCAAAATCAAAACTTCCTGTTCAACTCTAGGTTTGTTTCTGTGTGGACTCTGGAGTTTGGAAATTGGAAGCGCATTCAGATGAATAAAGTTTGTCCCCCATAATGGACAAATTCATCATAAGAAAATGTAAAAATGAGCAAGGAGATATGAATGGTAGGCCTACAACCATTGCCAGTACAAACAGTGCTGAACCAAATCCTAAAAAATCCAAAATTCATCGTCAATATATGAAGGATTATTTGAGGTTCGGTTTTTACAGGAGAAGTGTTGAGTGTGACAAAAAACTGTCCAACAGTCACATCAACAAGTGAAACATTTTGAAAAAAATGTTAAGGTGTCAGATAAGGTTCTGAATTATTAGCGCAGAAAATGAAGCCTCATACTATAGCTGAGAAGAAAATGCAAATATTCCGCTCTCTGACGATACAATTCGGAGAAGGATAAATGATGAAGAAAATGTAGCCGAGAAACTTATAAACTTGAATTTTGCTTTGCAAATTGACGAGCCAACCGACATTAGTGGTAAAGCACAATTATTAGCATATGTTTACTTCATTCATGTAAACAAATGTTCCCTTTGATAGCAAATTACAGTATTAAAAAGGTTGCTCCTATTGTGATAGAGCATTTGGCATCACTGGAAGACAACATCAAAAAATATTTGACCTCTATTTCTACATACCGTGGTTTTAAAATGAAACATTCAGATATGATTTGTATTAAAGAAGAATATCCTGCAATATTCTGATTAGGATTCTCAACTCTTTCTGTGTTGTAGAGAAATTCTATTTAGAAGACTTGAAAATTCAGCATGGACGGTGCTCCATGTATGGTGGGATGTGTCAAAGGATTCATTACGCTCGCAAAAAAACATAATCCAAATTTTTGCATAGAGAAGCACTTGTTGCAAAGACATTGCCGCTAGAATTAAAATCTGTGTTAGAAAATCAAGACCTTTAAGGATGCACAGCTCGAATGTTTATGGCTTTCAAGGGAAAAAGTCTTATGTAAAATTGTCAGTAGTTTTTGAAAGAGAAGGGAACGATAGCTTTTGCAAATACCTTAAGAGTGAAATGTGGCTTTGGCAGGTATATTTAATTGTCTTAACAGCGTTAATACCAGTATGCCTTTACAGGCAAACTATTACCTGGAAAAAGAGAGCGACAGAAAAAAAATCTTGAAATGTTCCCTTTGATAGTAAATCACAGTATTAAAAAGGTTGCTCCTATCGTGATAGAGCATTTGGCATCACTGGAAGACAACATCAAAAAATATTTGACCTCTATTTCTACATACCGTGGTCTTAAAATGAAACATTCAGATATGATTTGTATTAAAGAAGAATATCCTGCAATATTCTGATTAGGATTCTCAACTCTTACGAACATCAAATGCAAAAAACAGGAAAAACTTAGCGAACTTGAACACGAGAGTCTATGTCAGGCTCAAGTATGAGGAATTATTATTATTTCAGAATAAAAAATAATTAAGTGTATCTTCATATACTGTGATTCGTTGCTTTGTTTAAAAATCCTGTTTCAAGTATGCCGCCAAAAAATTCTAGTAACACAAAAAGGTTGAGAACCACTGCTGTAAACATTGTTTAAACCGGTCAACGACATCAGTACCGAACATATTGAAGCACCCGGCCCCACGCCTGGACACGGAGGTGGGGGAGAATTCATACTCAGGGCTCGAGGAGCTGGAAGATCCTGACGTGTGTGCCATCTGTCCGGGCAACATCGGTGTCGGAGTCAGAGCTCATAGGATGTGACCCAGACGAACCAGGAACAAGTGCTGGAGGCGCAGAGGCCATGGCAGAAAATCAACCAAGCAGCATGCACCCACAATGCAACAAGCTCCTTCTCAGCTCCAGGTGTCGAGGACGAGTGTCGATTGATCAATAGTGCAGTGGAGCGCAACACTGAGTCTGTTGAGGCGACGCAGAAGAGCCGGCAACTTTAATCACACTCCCAACCTTCTCCGTCTGCAGAGATCCAGCTACCCTCCTGCACAACATGGCCATGGTGAATGAGCCTCACATCGGTGGCGGGAGGGGGGTTAGCGGGTTGGGTGTAAGCATCGGCGGAGGTCCCAGGAAGGTATTAAAGGATATTGGACAAAGTGCTTACGCCAGAAGGTTTTTTTTATTAAAGAACATGCTGGACACTTCTGACTCCCAAAGATTGGGACGTGGGCAATCTGGGAAGTGGGAACGCAGTGCGCGAAGCCTGTGGCTTCGTTTGGAGTCTGTAGGACTCCCCCCTCCGATAGAGATCACTACAAGGCTTTGAAAGGCGAGATCTTTCAATGATTTGTTAATCTTTTAGGATAGTTTAAAGTTTAAACAAAGTTTTTAATTAAGTTTATTGTCTAAACTGAGCATTGCTTTAATTTTGGGGCGAGACAGGGGAGAGGCACCAGTAAATGGGGAGATAGGGGAGAGGCACCAGTAAATGGGGAGATAGGGGAGAGGCACCAGTAAATGGGGAGATAGGGGAGAGGCACCAGTAAATGGGGAGATAGGGGAGAGGCACCAGTAAATGGGGAGATAGGGGAGAGGCACCAGTAAATGGGGAGATAGGGGAGAGGCACCAGTAAATGGGGAGATAGGGGAGAGGCACCAGTAAATGGGGAGATAGGGGAGAGGCACCAGTAAATGGGGAGATAGGGGAGAGGCACCAGTAAATGGGGAGATAGGGGAGGGGCACCAGTAAATGGGGAGATAGGGGAGGGGCACTAGTAAATGGGGCCAACTTGCAATGATGTTTGTGAGTTAAAAATAAATGATGGCTAAGTAGGTAGATGCTGGCCTATGTTAAATTAGCTGAGGCCAGCAGCAAGCTGGAGACACCAGACCAGTATACTACAAACCATTGAAATTTCAAAGCAGTTATAAAGGATCGCCAATGAACTGTTGTAAACTCTTAGCACATGCGCATTGTGCGCTGATACGAGCCTGGGACATCGGAATTTCAGGTGGCCAGGAGAGAAAACTCATCCCAGGTGATTGGCAGGATTGTTTTAAGTTCTGTCACTTGTTTCACATGGTTTGTTGTCATTGACTACTTCTTGGGTGGGGGGTCTTGGTCAGTATCGCATTTTTACATTGTAATGTGGTATGTCCTTCAGGTGTTATTCACCCAGTCCAGCAGGCCTTTTTCAGTCAATGCAGTGCCGGGCTCGTCCAACCAGCTCTTCGGCAGGCTGTTGGAGGGCTCCCGGTGCTGCAGTAGGTGAGTAGAAACTTTAAATTTTTTATTTATTGATTGATTTTGATGATGGCTCTTTATTGGTAAAAGTGAAGTGTTTAATGCTTTGTAAAATCCCCTAACTTCCCTCTCTACCTGAGCCTAATTTATAAAGTGTAGGCAAGGCAATTTCAGAGTTTTGGGCTCCTTATGCTGCTGTAATGACACGACAAGGGTCACCAATGCTTGAAGGCTGCCTACTTGCAGGGCACACGTTGAGGCCTTTCAAACCCTGCGGAGTCCCACCTCAATGAGAACCCAACACTGCATGAGGTAGAAAAGGCCATAAGACAGCTGGAGCGGATGGAATCCCTGCTGTGGTGTGAATACACAACCTCATCTCCCTCATCTGGAGAGAGGAGAGCATACTGGGAGATCTTAGAGATGCAGTGATCGTGACAAGTCCAACAGCGAGAGTGGGGAACAGTGCCAGCCCTACAAACGAGGGTCCGTTTCGGATGCACCATACTCCGCCTGCGCCACGAGGTCGTGATCCTTACCAACGGAGCCCCCAACCCTCTCAATCTTCCTTGCTGCCATGCTCCACCTCACAGTTGATTAGTTCCCCGCTGGAGTGGAAGCAAACTACAGAACTGTTGAACCTTTGTCGTGTCCAGGCCAGGTCCAAGGTGTTTGTGCACACAGAGGCTGAACTCCAGGATATAGCGACTAAACATTAGTAAGACAAAGATCGTCCTTGCCGCACAGCCTGGAGAATGTGGAGCACTTCCCCTATCTCGGGAGCCTGCTATCAGTCCCTCAAAACGGTTACCGAAATGAAATACCACCAGTGATGTCTCCGCAAGATCCTGAGGACAGATGCACAAACACCAACATCCCCAGCATTGAAGCACTGACCACACTTGATCAGCTCCGCAGACTCTCAAAGCAAGCGCTTACTCGGAACTCGTCTATGGCAAACGAGTCAAAGGCGGGCAGAGAAGTGCGACATCCCCACTGACACCTGGGAGTCCTTGGTGCGAGACCGTCGTAAGTGGGGGAAGTGCATCCAGGAGGACATTGAGCTCCTCGAATATCGCCGCCGAGAGCATGCAGAAATCAAGCGCAGCTCCCTGCCCACCCTTTCCCTCAACGACTATCTGTGGACTGTACAGCCACTGCTAAGAGTGGAAGCAAGTCCGTCGCACCGGCAGTTTGACCAGAGCCGCAGCACAGCAAGGCAGCGTCCGAGAGTGCAGAGCCCTAGTCAGGCTCGACCTGTAAACCGCATCTAAGATTTGCTCTGTACGTAACATCCAACAGATGGCACCTCCGTATATAAAGCAGGCCCCTCCTGCAGTCTTCACTTTTGGAGTTCACATTAAACCTAAAGGTTACAAGGTGATCAGCTCCAGCAATGGGCCACAGCATATGCAGTATGTCTCCCCTTCTCTTCTAATAACCTTCATTATGATTTGCAGCTACGAGGCCCCTGCACCAACCCCTGAGGAAGAGGAACCCGAGGAGGAGGAAGATGACCAGTTCGCATCTGTGGTACCTGCGGCCATGTGATCATCTACAGATGAAGTAGCGTCCAGTGCCCACGCCGATGCCACAGAGGTTGAGTCGGCGAGGTAGCTGACCGGCAACACTGCCACAACGGAGGCAAAGAGGCGAACGACCGACTGTTGATGCCTTGTGGCTTGATAGTTTTCCCTTTTTGACTCAGAAGACGTTTCTTCGGAAACGTCTTCTGCAGGCCTTGAGGTGCCCTGATACAAACTGAGAAGCAGCGCGACATACTGCTCGATCTGCAATCAAAACGAGTTTGAATAATCAAAACTGGAGGAAAATCTTCAAAGAGCCCAGAATGGAATTGCAGGAGTTATGGAAAAACTGATCTCCAGAGAAGGAGGAGTTATGGAACTGCGCATGCACCATTACCAAAAATTCACCTTGGAAATGGTTCCTGTCAAGTTGACTTGAAGGTGCAGGACACCTGTGATTGGCTGCTGGGGTCATGTGGGTTGGGTCAGAGGTCAAATCGGTTTTCCCGTGATTGGAAGAGTCTCAACAGCGATATCAACCCGGAGATATAAACGGGCTAGTTTTGTCAACAGCACGCCATGTTTTGTAGACCCAGTGCAGCTTTGGAAGGGAGGCAGAGAGGGCTGGAGGTATGTTGAGAGAATAGATGATGAATGACGAAAATAGCTGGAGAGAACGTGGAGCTGCCAGAAGAGTGTGATGATAAAGTCGTGGATAAAGTTCCGTAAACATTTCAATGGCAAGTCAGGACTCCTGCAGGCCACCTCGTCAATCCCACATCATTCACAGCACTGCTCAACCCTACGGCACTTTCCTCTCGGCTGCCAACAGCATTGAGGCCCAAATATCAAGCAAGATGGTCAGGTACATTAAACAAGGTCACTATGGTAACCGTGGGTGGTAATGTGTTAGATTTATGGCATTGGTTCAGTGCCGCTCCTGAGGGGGCCATACCTTTGATGGTCAGGCCAATTTAATGGGCGGCAAGTGAGCTTTCACCGAAAGCCTGACTCGGTTGGCCACACCATCCCCATCCTTTTGCAGCCAATATATTTAAAGGGACCATGGTCACATTGAGGCAGAGGGCTGCACCCAGGTCTCCAATCTTGCCCGCTCCAGCCACTACACTTTCCTCTCGGATGATGCAATCGTCTCCAGTTAATACCTAACACTGGCGTCCGATCAAATTCGAAGCCATGCATTCAGCTGCCCATCGCTAAAACTCTCCACTTCTCCAAGCTTTAGTCACCCTTCCCATGGTACACATCCTTCAATGCAGAGGTGGAAGTCAGAGCTTACAAGTTATCATTTTCCAGCAGGTTTTTTTTTAATTTTCTTTATCTTTGAAAGTGAAATATAATGCTTTGGAAAATCCCATAACTTACCTTCCCCCTCCTCGTTCTAAGTTAATTTGGAGTAACTTTTCGCTGCCTAAACTTGCAAAACAGTCCTAAGGGCTGGTAACACCCCCTTTTGGAAAATAAAACCTGAACTAAAACGAAAGTAAATTAAAGATTTTTTGGAGCAACGGCACCTGAAAATTGGGCCCCTTTACAGTCCAGGTACCTGACCGATGTTGCATGTCGCAGTGATGGGATGACGCACTGGGGTATCCCCCAGCATCCAACCGTGACCTTCTGGCTGATTGACAAACAGATCAGGGATAGCACTCTCACGTAGGATGTGCGCATCATGGATGCTGCCACAGCTGCACATTTAGGGAGTGGAATCCATTTATTATGAAACAGGGAAGCTTATAAAAGTCATCCTGCGGGCGCAAAGGGCTTCAGTGACCTGCCGAATACGCACGGCTCCTCTGTCTACGCATTTCTTTTTTCAAAAGGTGGCGTGATTTTGAAAGTTTAGGCAGTGAAAACTTACATGGAATAAGTGTAGATTTCTGTATGCTCAGAAAAACCTTGCCTACACTTTAGAAATCAGGCGTAGGGAATGAGGGGGCGGGGGAAGGGAAGTAATTCAATTTTACAAGCATTCAACAGCATCCTGAATAAAAAATAAAATACTGAATATTCCTGTCAGGCAGGCCTTCTTTCCATGTAGGAGACAGGGGCGGCGGGGCAAGCAGCCTTTGAGCTGCGCGAGGCCATTCGATCTGTTTGAAACTTAAATCACTGTTGATTAGAGCTTACCGCAGCAGGAACATCATAGCCCGTAGAGTGATGGGCAGGACACCTTTGGAGACAGCGTCAACTGCCTTGCCTTCTATGCCTAGGGATTGTTTCAGGCTACAACTGGAGATGTACACGGCTACACTGTATCCCAATGACCGCACAAGCGATCCATGAGAGGGCTGTGGGCTTCTTCAGGATTGCTGGCTTCCCAAAGGTACAGGGCTGCACTGATTGTACCCACATAGCCTTGTGAGCACCCGAGCAGTAGTGTGTGACGACAAGCAGCGCCGATGTGAGATGCGTTCGCGTTATATCAGAGCTGGCTACTGGGGACCATCTGGATCAGGACGCCCCTACGCGTGACACACCGTCAATACAACATGACGCACATTGCGACGCGTCCGATGCCTGGCCCATTCTGGAGGCCATTTGCAATACTGTTCTCAGATTGTCGGTCAGTTAGCTCCATAATTTAGCCATCTTGGTAGTGGAACCAGAAGATCCACACGAGGGTCCAGTGCCTGATTATAGTATTTTAGAAGAGCACAATGAGGATGATGACGGCGGCTGTCCATCGTGCTCCTTTAACGATTGCTCGAGCCCTGCGCCAGCAGATCATACGTGAACGCTTCAATTACTGATGCCCGAGGGCTCTGCGACCACTGTTGCGCATGGAAATGTTTATTCTTTGGAGTTGTGTTAATGGATGATGATTCAGTTTTAATGAAAAAATAATTTTCTTGAAAAGTTAACGTCACTGTAATAAAATATTTGTTGTATCAAACTTGTAAAGTTACAGAACAATTTCAATACTCTTAAGATCACAAAAGTGCAAAATTAAATAAGTTAGAAAAAGATTACACTATAAGATCACTTAAAAACCCCAAGATCACTTGAAAAATTATACTGCAGCTACATCAAGAACAAGAACATCTCTCATCACTTCTTCACTTATTGCAGCAGCTAGGATGCCACTTGCATGCCCTCGCTGTGCCATCGATTGCACTCCCTCGGACGTGTCATTACTGCTATTTCACCCACTGCACTGACGCTACCGATGAATGATCGGGTATATCCAATGCCATCTCAGGAGAGTGTCTCTCCAATCTCCTTCTGTTATGCCTGGGTCTGCCTCACGGCACCATTACACTGGGAGGCGCAGGCAGGAACGGTGGGACACTCGGTGCTGCAGGCGGCAGTGGGCTGGGACGGTGAGTGCGAGCTGTGGGCTGGGATGGTGGGTGAATGGGTTATATCACCAGCACCACTGGGACCCGCAACATCGGAATGAAAACCAGTCTGGATCATCCGAATCTGGTTCTTGTTCTGTATCTTCAGGATCCTCAGGGTTGGTTCTGCAGAATACATCAGAACAGTCAAATGTTTAACTCTCACACATAGCAGGCCAGTGCTGTACTGAATGCTTTTCTCCATGTACGACTCATCATAGCAGCTACCCTCTGTTCCAAGGGTGTCAGTGTTCGAGTTGCTTCGGGCCAATTTCTTCTGCAAAGATTAAAATATAAATTTTTGCAGAGTGCGTCTTTCTGCAGGGTGGGACATACAGTTCCGATTACATAAAAGAATGAAAATATTACTTACAGTAGTGCCATTTCTTTTTACACTGGCTTCCAGATCTCATGGTATGCACCACTGCGCAGTAACCTTCTGCAACTTGGTTCTATCTAGCTCCTGCCGTTGACTAATATCTCCACTTCCTCATGCAAGAAATTCTTCGTTCTTAAGTTTAGCAGTCTAAAAGCACTCCTCCAGACACCAAAAAAAATCACCAAAATTCAATCCCAAGCCTTTCCAGAGGTCCACGAGACAAATCAGCTTTGCTTTAAGTTCCTTTAAAAATGGCCGAGTGCCAATAGCGCATGCGCAGATCTACTGGCACAACGTTCCCTCATTTGCCGAGCTGCCAAGGTGCACCTATGATTTAATTCTATAAATGCAGTTTTCAGCGAAGAATGTTAATCTATTAAACGACTTATATACACACCAATTTCAGTCTTTAATACTCTCTCTATTACTCCTATTCCAGCCCCAGTCTAACACCAGGCCCCATCACTTTCAATACTTTTCATTAAAAAATGTCTAATCGACTATTAATTACGAGTAGATCAGTCTATACAGCTCCCTTAAATAACTCAACTGTCCAAGCACGACCTCAACCCTTCCTCCAATTGCCCATTTCCTTCTGTAAAGCCCAGGAAAAGCAACTATTATCCAGCCTCTCGGCGAGCGATAAGCCCGGCCTTGTGATGGTGATGTGCCGAAAGTGATTGGATGATCAGCACGGCTAGTTTACCAATAGAGGTCAGCTTTGGGCGATCTATGGGCGGTGAAGTGGAAAGTCTAACCAAAAGAAATCGGCGCAGGTTCGGCTTGGGTTTGGGGAAAACCGGGAGGGCACTCGGAGCCAGGGTCGACGGGGGAGGGAGCGGACAGACCGGCAAGCTTGGAATGAAGTAGGGAGAACAGTTAAGCTCCTTCAGTCCAATTTGCCATGTATGTAACCATCATGCAACGGTAATCTTCATGTAACTGTAACCTTCATGCAACTCCTGTACACTTATACCCTAGAAATGGCTACAGGGGGTGAACTTGTGGGAGACACTCCTCACCTGGGTTTCCAGGTCCTGGGAATAAAGATTAAGGTCACATTTGGCGACGAGAAACGGGAATCACCGAACCACGAGGATGGCCACAGGTAGCACAGAGGAAATGGAGTCTTTGTCAACTGACCAGCTGCGGACCACAGACGTATGCACTGATGAAAGACCTGCTCGCACCCCAAAAGCCAGCGGACAGGTCCTTTGAAGAGCTCAGCCAGCCATGGCCCGGCACCGGTTAATACACACCGACGTCAGGAGGGACAAAACATCTCGGACTTTTTGGCCAGTCTCTAAGTTCAGACAAGGGATGCCCTGGTTTGACTTTAGAAGGGGCGGCGTTGATAGCTCAGACCTTCATGGCAGGGAAAGAGAAGAACAAGTTTTTTCGAAACTGCCCAGGCAGCAACAGGCTCTAGGGTGGGCATCACGAGGAATAATGAGTCCCCACCATCAGAGTGCTTAGAAACAACCAAATGGGCAATCAGAGAGGAATGCCTGGTTAACATCTCAGCTCATGTGCATACTGCGAAAAGCAGTGGACACTTGGCCAGGATGCGGGCGGGTTCATGTGGCTGACGTTCACAGCTCATAAGTTTTATTGAATGGCATCCCGATGCACATGGAACTGGATACGGGAGCTAGCGAGTCACTTATGAGCACCCAACAATTTGAGACTATGGCCACACAGAGCTAGCAGGCCCAAACTGGAACGTATTGAGATGCAGCTACGGTCGTACACCAAAGAGAGATCATCCCAGTGCTGGGCAGTGCAAACTTGTTGGTAACACATATTAGTCATCCCCCGGAGCGGAGTCATGCTCTCAGGTTGGTCACTGTTTCAATCCGGTGTCGGAACGTTCAAGGGCACTAAAGTAGTGATACGCATCACTCCGGTGCACCACAAAGCCAGAGCGGTGCCGTATGTGATGCATGAGAAAATTGAAAGTGAAAGTGAAAGAGAGGGCAGGTGGCAGGTGGCAAGCCGTTAAGCTTCGGCCTACATGACTCAGGAACTGGCTGAAGAATCCAAGCTTCTGACCACCATCACGATGCACAAGGGATTATTTATTTAGAACTCGGCAGTAGCCATCTTTCAGAGAAACATGGAAAGCTTGATTAAATCCATTCCTGGAATAATCACATGCCGACTGCTTTTTGGCCCCAGAGGTCGAGTAGATGGGATCCAGCCCACTAAATCAAAAATGTGTAAAGGTTGTGAATGGCTTTGGGGCGACTGTCAAGAAACTGTTGACGTGTGTACAGCAGGGTACTTCAACCGGTAGCTTATACCTGGATACGGCAGTACCTTTTCGGTAGACGGTTTGAGCTAGAGACGGACCACACGCCGTTAACATTCCTGTTGTCCGACAGCAAGGTTGTCAATGCCAATGCGCCAGCGCTGTATGACTACACCATATGGCACCGCCACTGGCCAACACCGAGGGGGCATCGGAGTAGATTGACACCGCAGGCTTCCCCATCACAGCCCTGGACCAACAGAGACCCCTTCTTATTGTGCGGGAGGTCATACCGTTTCAGAGATGATCCAAGCTTCTGGGAAGCGTTCATCAGGGAAAGCACATTGGCATCGTGTTAATGAAGGCCACTGTGGCCTGCAGGTGCACGACGTGTGCCCAGCTGGGCAATGCCCCCAGGGAGGCCCCATTCAGCCAGAGGCCATGATCACATATTCACGTAGACTATCGAGGAAAGTCTGCGTACGGTTTTCGCAATCCACGGCTTGCAGCGACCCATAAATTCTAGGAGTTTATGTCGGGCAAGTCTGGACAGCGCCGTTCAAGCCGGCTTCCAATGGCCAGGCAGAACGGGCGGTCCAACTCATAAAACAGGACATGCTACGCATCCAAGGACTCTCCCTTCAGTACCACCTATCGCGCCTCCTGCTGGTCTTGCTCATGGGAGTCTCGCTGCGGCTGTCCTGGGCGCCAGTCCCAAACCGAGTTCCATGATCAAAACTCAAGGGGGAGGTGTATAGAAATGGATGACCCAGTATTTGTTCTTTGGGACCCAAGTGGATTGAGGGCACTGTTATTGGTAAAGAACTAAACAATGGGCACTGCCAGTGGGTGAGCAACAAGGACAGTTGCGGCCAAACCAGAGAGGCCACAGCGTCGACCACCTGTCCAAAAGACGTAATGGGGGAGGTGATGTCATGCAACGGTAAACTTCATGTTACTGTAACCTTCATGCAACTCCTGTACACTGTACTTATACCCTAGAAATGCACACCCTGAGCACAGGGGGTTAAATGCCTCATGTGAGTTTGTAGTAAGGTGCAGGGACACCACACAATTAAATATATTTTGCCACATTATTGGAGGGCACCTTCTCCAGCTAAAACAAATAGTAAGGCTGATCCGATTGTCCTAAAAGCTATAATTAAGGGGTCCTTCCACACGACCAAACCTTTGATCCACAACACGGTGGAGCTATATAAAAATTAAAATGATAAAGAATAATAATCAGTCGTTTCGACCGTATACAGACAGGCTCCAACAAGCAGTCGATTCAACGGCAGTAAATAAGCAGCTGACCCAATCCCCACCGATATTGCCCCAGACTTAATAAACTTATAAAATCGGGACACAGCCTGCAGCGTGCTGGGATTTAGCTGTACTGCACATGCAGAAAGCATCGGATTGCAGCTCAACGATCGGGGAAAGTTAGTACATTTCTGGAGCTAACACTGAGTGGGTGTGTGATATCTGTGCGATATCTTCCGATTCATACTATAGCTGTTATTGAACAAAGTGTATCACTAGCTAATATCCCCTTTCCATTAGACATACAGGTTCTTGAATTTGAACTAGAGCAGAGTGCAAAATAATATTAATGCTGTTGAGCGCTAAGCTGACGCTCTGGATACATGTGATGGATGTAATTTTGGATTGATCCTCAGGAAGCAAACCTGAAACAATTGGTCGACCGCGACTGTCACCTCAGAGCAAACGGACAGGATCAGACTGTGTCATTGTGAGTTGGTGACCGGAGCCGGAGGGGGGAGGGAAAAACTCAGGTACCGAGAGCCACCCCCCCACCCCGTGATTTGTACTACCCCTTGGGTCATCACTAGAGTTGTACTATAGAAGCCCAGTGATCAATGTTGTTCCATTTCATCTCTATTGGCAGCAACCTTACTGGGTGATATGCCCCAAACGCTTGTTTCTATCCCAGCAATCTTTTGAATAGTGTCTGACTTATAAACGTCGGTTTTGGGCAATATGAAGTGGAAAGTCTCGCCCTTGATTCGGACCTTGTCGTGTATGATGAAACTTCCCTGCCAAGTCTATGCTGTTTATTTGTAAATGCACTTGGATAGCCGTAATCAGATCACTGAGTGGAGTAAGAATATTAAAATTCTTCATGTCGCTATCTAATTACGGAACGTGACCAGACGCTATGGGGCAGGATTGTTGCAACTGTGGTGCGGAACCTTTTTCTCAATCTTTATAATTGTTGTGTCATTGTTATCATAGGGATTCTCATTAAGATCTGAGTAGGTATCTTCCATCGTTACTGTTGTAGCCGCAGTATTTCTGACTCTCAACAATTTTTTTTAAAACTGTGGTTGATACAAAGCCTCCCTTATGGCTCCCTGAGAGTTCTCTAATTGATTGGCGAGACGGCTATTCTCTCAGATGTTCGTTTAGATTTCCTAATTTTTGCATTGCAGTCCCTGTGTATCGTTTCTCTCAATTTATAGCTGAATCTGATTTTGTATCCTCTAGTTCTGTCTTGACCTTCGATTCACGTTCTGCGAAAGCTTTAATTTCCCTAGGCAATTTACCAGCATGTTTTTTCTAACTTTTTCTGCTATTCTCTGGCAGAGAGGAGCCATTGGAGGGGAGTGTCTCTGGGAAGAGTGAGGAATGAAGAAGAGATGGTGGAGGGACAGTGGAGAGGACTTGCTGATCCGCCAAAGTGGGAACGCTGTGCGACAGGCAGGTGCGAGCCTGGAGGCTCTTGCTGGGTTGTCCCAAAACATCACTGCTTTAGCAGCCCGTCAATTGGAGGACATGAGGGAGCTGATTGCCGCGACCGCCATTTGTGGGATATGGCACTGCACCCCAAGGTGCCATACCACCAAAGGTGTCCGACGTTGAAGATGGGTGCTCAGCACCTCCATCTTCTCCACAATGGAAAACTTGCGGGCCATGGCCCAATAATATACTTTAGAAAAGCTCAGGAGAATCAATGAGTGTGATTTTAAGGGCGTTTTTTATTCTTCTAATTACTTTGTATTTGTTGAGGACAAATTAAGAGCATTTATAGCGATCACTGATCACATGCTGCAGAATAGAGATGGGAGAATAAAATGAGAAAAGTTGGTTAATATTAATCATGGATTTTTTTCCCCTCTGGTCCACAGTACAAGTAGAAGCAGAACTACGATATGTCATCACATGAGGGCTAATACATTTTATCTTATAAAGCAAGAGGGGCTAGAATGAAAGCAAGGTTCTATGTTGTCAACACCCATGGAAAAATTTTTTTGGCTATCGCCCAAATTTTTAAAAAATGGACAATATCCCAGCTGGAAAGCGAGCAGTGGAAAGTCTAGTTTAATATAAATTGCAAGTTTGAATACAAGATTCTCACAGCTAAGAGACTATTCAGCCCATTCTGCTTCATCCATCCAGAACAACCCTACAGTCTAACCATTGCTGCATGATTCTAGGTTTTTGCTTCCCTACCCGAGTGTCTACCACTCTGGACCTCCTGAAAGCAGTCCTAGTTACCTTTTACCAGTGTCCTTGTCCTATTCAGTTTAATTTAAACTGGGACACTATCTTATAGGTCTGTAAATTCAGGGAAAATCTATCCTTCAGGTATGTTTTTCAACTGCTGTCCTATTAAAATGTATTAATGCCTGTTCTGCCCTTTCGCTATTGTAACGCTTTTGTTTTGCCACCAATCTTGTTTTCCTTTATTCCAACCACTTCAGCAGGAGTTTAATGACAATGGTTGTTTATCCAACAGAACTATGCTGAGGAATAGATTAATAAAATGCAGCACCTCAGCTCAAAGTATTTGACCTTGGTCTATATTGACTAAAGGTGTTGTCAATTGGTCTTTTAAAAAAAGTCACCATACCATTTTAACTGCAGGCAACATTCAGTATTAATAGCGTACTTAACAACAACAACAAAAATGGCTATTAGTTTCCAGTTTGTAACACTGAACTCGTTCCTGATCGGATGAAACAAACAGACTTGTTAATGAAAAGACAAGGAGAAGAGTTGAGATTTAAAAGATACTTTTTTCATATAAAAGTTGAGATCCCGCGATCTGCGAACACCTTCTCCCCGAGTGCCTTGTGCCACGAGGTTATAAGCAGTTTACAGGGGGCGGAATACAATCATTTACAACCAATCAATCCATATGGCAACGCAATTCATTTATGTACAACTTTTTAGTCCTAATGAAATCTATAACATGGCGTGAATTTGGGGGCCCTTCCTCTGTATCTTCTTTTGTGGTTTTCTATGAAACAGTGGCCTGCACCTGGCCAGGAGTCACTTGTTGCTGCAGAGTTCATATCAGGGACAGCAGATAGGCTTCTTGGTACAAAGTTCATTTAGTGGAAAGGCAGATAGTTGGCTTATCCCATCATGCTTTGCTATGTCCAAAAATCCACTCCAACAGTTCCCCCTGTTGGTCCTGGAGGATGTTCACGAAATCCAGATGACCACAATGAAGGTAGGCTGTGGTCTGTGCCTGCATCACGGCGTCTCAGATGTTCTTTTCCGGTGATCACGCTGGCAACCGGCACTATTCGGGCCATCATGACTTTACAGCAGATATTAAAACATCCGATAATCAAGCAACAAGTAATTATTATTACAACAAGAATAACTACCCCATGCATTAAATAGGACCCCCAGGATCCCTTGGGCATTGTCTGAACTCGTCGGGTGATATTGTATGATTCATCCATAACATGCGTTATACATTTGTCTCCTATTATTGTGCATACTCCCCCCTGTTGGGCTAACTGATAATCTACGGCATAACGGGTCTGCTGCGTATACAATCTTAATTCAGACAGCTCCTGGTCGATGGCATCCAATCCCTTAGATGTGCTGTTTCCCAGAATGGTTAATCCACAAATAAGATAGTTCCTAAGGAGGGTCGGTATTGCGGGAACACGAATCCCTCCTTAGCTCTATAACACTTTACGTCGGTGTTGCTAACACTCGTGAACTGCTTATACCACCAATTGCTCGGTTCCCTTGAATTTGAGCCCGATCCTACCAATTGGTAAGCATCAAACGGGTATGCCCATGTTTCTGAGCTGACATGAGTTCCGTTGCACCGACTGCAGATAACTTGCCTCCCTGCAGTCACGTTCAGGCATCTTTGCTCATTGCAGGTGCAAGTAAACTGGCCTTGACAGTGCTGACGGGCACACTGTGTATGCACACAGGTGGCGTTCTTGGGGACCAGGGCATATACACAGCCCCATTCTTGCCCCGAGAAGCAAAGCAGGTAGCTTGCATTGTCTGAGCATACTGTTTCGTCCTTTCCCCAGGACCCCCTGCACATAGGATCTGTGGGATTTATTAATTCTGTGAGTCCGAGGTATCCGCCGTATATAAGTCACGGGGGGTCCACCCTGAGGTGGCCATGATGGGTAAAACACGGTTCGATTGCCGTGTAAACGTATATGGGTCTTGAAAAACAAGTTATCTTCTAATCCTATTAGCTTTACAACCATGATAACATAGAGTAACGCGATTATATACGCTATCTTAGACATGTTTTTTACGCTCAAGCAATACAATATTTACACATTAGCAAGTATCCTGGTTACTTTATTGGTTGATCGTGAATCACACGTCTTATGTTTACTCATTAGTTTCTTTGTACAATTTCAGGTTATTCTGTCTTATGTCCAGACAGGCACAGGTGTCTCCACTGATTATGACCTCATATGGGCCATTCCATTTTGGTGCAAACCTTGGTTTTTCAGGTAATGTTTTTACCATGATGCGACATCCCGCCATCAGCGTCTCTCTCTTCCCGATTGTCTCTTACTAATTAACGCATCACTTTGAGTTGAGTGCTTAGTTCTGTCATGATGTTTTCTGGTAATTGCATCGCCTTTCATGTCATTAGTTTATAAGGGGTTAATCCGGTTATCCGGTTTACCGTGGCTCTTAACTTCCTGACGTTTGCATGGCCTTGGCCAGGGCGTTCTTAAGGGTACAGTTCATAGGTGATGCTGGCATACTGTTTTTACAATCTTCCCGGTGAAGTGGGTGCCTTGGTCGGAATCTATCTAAAGAGGCACTCCCCATTGGGGAATCACCTGCTCGGTCAATATCCTTGCCACTGTTGAGGCAGTGCAATCGGGATATTTTAGGCAGTATCTTTTTCCATGGGATGGGGGCAAAGGACCTGTGAAATCAATTTGTAAATGTTCCCATGGCTCCCGTGGACGGGGCTGGGCATCGATGGCAATATCTCTCCCCATCTCCTTCCACCACCAATCTCTTCCAAGACTCCCGGTCATGGCCTCTCGTCCCGAATGGGACAGGCCATGGTGCAACTCCAATAAGGTATTCTGCATGCATTCAGGCGCCATTACCTTGTCGTTTCGTCTCCAAATGTTATCCTTTCCTTGCATTGCGCCCTACTTTGTCCACATACCCCTTTCTTCCTCGGAAGTGTCCAACTTATCTGGCCTCCTCACACTCCTCCTGTTCTAATGCCTCTTGTGCAGCTAAGTCCGCAGCTTGATTTCCCTGGTGACTCAGCCAATCTGGACTGGTTCGGTCCGGTTCCCTTTGGTGGGCTGGCTGCTAAGAGAGCTTCTATTCTCAACTGGTGTTTTATGGGATATCCGCTGGTTGTGATAAAACCCCTATTCCCCCATGCTGTCATATAATCGTGTACTACCCCGAATGCATATCTACTGTCTGTATAGATATTAACGATCTTACCCTTTGATTGTTCCAGTGCCCACCAATTCTGCCACCTGAGCTGACGACCCCCCACTAATTCGCCCTGATTCAACTGTCTCTAGATCCTGGTTGAGGTATTCCCTCTACGTATTTTCACGAGCCATCCACAAACAAGGTTTGTTCTGCGGTTTGAAGGGGCGTGTCTTTTATTCTATCCTCTTCCATGTCCATATCCACGTCCCCGCAATCGTGGGGCTCTCCCTCTTGCACTATGCCCTCCGCGGGGTTTTCCCCTACATCTCTAATTATAGTTACTGCTTTGTTGGGTGGCAAGAGGACTGCTTCCCACTTTGCCCGTCTCATATTAGAAACCGTTCTCAGTTTTCCTGTGTTTAACATTTCTACCAACGTGTGTTTGGTGTGGAGAATGTTTCCGGTCATTACCACGGGCTCGCTTATTTTTACTGCCCAAGCTGAGCAGTCTAGTGCAGCTATACATCTGGATAATCCGGTCACCACCGGAACTTCGGCGGTGGAGTAATAGGCTATAGGTCTCCTTTTATCCCCGTGATCTTTCCTATGTCAGGCAGTTCCAATCCAGGTGCGGAGACTAATTCTGACTTGAGTTTACTATGCGCCTGTTCTTGTTCAGGGCCCCACTCTATAAGGTCTAGAGCCGGTTTTCCTCCCTTTACTAGTCTTTGTATAGGCTCGGCAATCTTGGGATAAAGTTACGGCTGTAATTAAAGAGACCCAGTACCTTCCTCACCCCCCCTTACCGTTACTGGTCTAGGCATGTCCTTGACAGCCTTTTTCCTATCAGAAGGGGTCTTGGGGTTGACCTTAAGGCCTGCCATCTCCAAAGTTCTCCTTGGTTTCTGAAGCTATTAATATGTCGTCAAAGTACGTCGCTCATGACTCGGTGGAATAATCGGGTCCAAGTATATTGTTTCTCTTGTGATTCTGGATCGAGGGGAAGTGCCCAGAAGCCATTGGCTATGTCCAGGACTGTAAAGATTTTATGTTCAGGGGATAATCCATTAAGGATTGTGGAGGGACTGGCCACTATCAGGTATAGTTTGGGGGTGACCTTATTAAGGGCAGTGTAGTCAATGGTTAGTCTATAACTCCCATCTGGCTTCCCTACTGGCCATGTTGGGGAGTTAGTGGTGCCAACAGTTTCAATTAAGATACCTTTTTCCACTAGTCCCTTTACTATTTCTACAACTGCTGTTCTGGCTTCGGATCTTATAGGGTATTGACGGTGTGGTTTATGAGATGGTCCAGGAACCTTAACAGGGTCCATGTCCGCCTTTCCGGTATCCAATTTTGGCTGCAGAGGCACAAATGCCACCATATCCTCCAGTCTCGGTATGCCAGTTGGTTTTTGTGGCTGTTGCTACACCTAAACTTTCCATATGGTGAGCTATCTGTCCCAAATCTCCCTTACTGCCATCTGCCTTTGGCCATGTTAATTTCCCCTTGCCACAATCAATCAGGGCCTGAAAGTCCTTCATTACGTCATTCCCCAATATTGTTACCTCACGATTCTTGCATACGTAAAATCTCATGGGTATACATAAATTATCAATTTCCACCACTTGGGTGGTGCTCAGGTAGGCCGGTGTTGGCCGTCCATCTATTCAGTTTATTAAAAAGCCTTTTTGTTGGTTACGGGAAGGGTTGGATTGGTAATGGATATTGAGGCTCCAGTGTACACTAGCATCTCACACTGTTGGCTCCCTACTAGTGCAGACACATATGTCCTTCCCTCCTTTTTACTTTGTACAGGGGCCGCCGGGCATTACAGGGTGGCTTCGTACTCCTGCCACTGCTGGTATGGTCATTGCCTTATTAGGATAGCCATTTTTACTATAGCAGGTCCCGTCTAAATGTCCCTTTTTGCCACAATATGTGCATTGTTTTTCCATGCGTTTCCCCTTACATTCTTTGGCAAAGTGACCCACCTTCCCGCAGTTATGGCATGTCCCCTTTTTTTGTCCTCCCCCCGTCCCTGCTGCAAAAACACTTGCTTGTTTTATCTTTGTTTGGGATTTTTCATTGCCCCCCTCCCTGGATGCCACTAGCCCACTCGAGCAGTTCATCATAATCCTGGGTTACAATTACTCCCATTTTTATGTCCAGAGCTTTTTTGATATATCTGGAATAATCGTTCCTCATACTCGGAGGCTCCTTCCCCTTTTTGTTGTTTGGTTGTAGTAATTTTACTCCAATTAGTAGGGGCATTACCTAAAACTCGTTGGATCTCCTGTTGACCATCTACTTCAGTGGTTAAAGGTACCGCGTGTGTCCAACGTCTCCCTGAAAAGTCGGCATTGGCTGCTACCGTGGCTCCTCCGGCCACTACTCTCCACCGATCTGCTGGGCAAGCTGCTCGGACTAGTTGTGGCCCACCCAAACTGTATCCAGCTCTGCCCAAAATTTGGTATTCGCACACCGGGGTTGTAATTTACCTAGGGATGCCATTATCTGCTGTCTCTCGCCGGGGGTAAATGGTTTATAGGTTGCAGTCGGATTCGCTGCAGTTCCTCCCCTGGTGACTGGCGCCGCCGGGAAGGTTTCTCGATCTTCCTGACCTGGGGCTGTTGCCTCACCTTGGTAATCTTCGTAAGGGGGCAGTGAGGCTGTTTTCTCCCCCTCATTGGGAACGGTTCTGAATCTGTTGTTCTAATGCCAGGCATTTCATTTCCCATTCCCTACATTTTCCTTGTGCCTGACTAAATTGTTTACTTTTCTCTTCCCTTTTCTCTCTAACGTCCTTTACTTGCTCAATTTGTCCTGCTATCTGATGTACTAGTAATACTCCGGCCTTTTTGGTTTTATCTTTCTTTTGTTTTGCCATCCAATTTCGTTGTTGTTCTAACGTCTGGGATACATCCCAGCCGTCTTTCTGCATTTTTTTAATTAAGACTTGTCGATCGGTCATGTAAGAGTTAATTAGAGACCCAGGCAGTCCACATTTTACATCCGTTTCCTTATCTGTCATTGAAGATGTTTACTCTATATTCCTGTATTCCCCTCTAGTTTATGGAATTTCCGAACTTAAATACTCACGGCCACGATTCGCCTCGCAGAGACCTCTTGTCTTGCTCGTGAAGATTAACGTGTTTCCTTACCACTGGAGTCCGGCTCTTGGTTGGAGTGATCAGCTCCCTTCCGCACCGATTTCTATATCACCTTCTATGAACATTGGACTAAAATAATCAACCCCCGCATCACTAATTACTTTACTTTCAGTCTGCGTTGTACGCCACTACAGTCTGAATTTCTTAACTCTTATCACATACTATCAAGTTATGTCTCTTTCCTCACAATCTATTTTATTCGTTTGATACCACTTCGCCGGCCAGCCGCTTCCCCCAGTATAATTTCTGGGTGGTCAGAAATTGACTAATAATCCCGTTCTACTGGGTCACCGACTATACCAGCTGTACTGTACTTAGCAGAACGCCCAAGTACCAGATGGCATCTGTAATTTTAATTCAACTTCCACATATCTTCAAATCTAGAGAGGACCGAGTATTCTTCAAATATGCAGTTAAACCTTTCACCCTCCCATGGCGCAAAAAGTTCTGACACCAGTTGCCTTGTTGTAAAGTGGTTATTAAAATTTTCTAAGCAGAAATATATCAATGGTTTCCATTAGGTGGCGCTCCCTTTGCTATCTGCAATCGAAATGACTGAAAACTATATTGAGCATTAAAAGCAAGTGAGGAACTGTTCACTCACAGGTTTTATTCTCAATTTGCCAAACCATGTACAATGAATCCACCCTAAACTAATGGAGCCCAATTTATTTATTTATTTTTTTTTTGAAATTCGTAGCCAATCGTTCCAATTCTTTGTCAAATGACAAACGCCAGAGGTCACCTTGCACACGCCAAGAATCACTCTGCGCCAATGCTCTTAGCCAAAAGGCCTAGAGCCACTGCACCATTCCTGGAAGTACTGCAATACCAGGTTCGTGCCATGGAGGTGGATGGGTCAGGTCCCCCACACACCTCCGTGGAGGTGGATGGGTCAAGCCACCCCACCCACCTCCAATTTATGTCGTAAAAAAGAATACGATTGTGAAGCTGCCTTAAACATTGATGTGCACTTAATGTAGCTTAACAGCAACTCCGTGATCGATTACAGTCATGGGATCACAAGCAAATCCATCCCACTGGAGATTTCCTGCTAAAGGAGCAAGAATAATTGCCCGGACTACTCTGCAGTTTAGGCACGGAAGTCAGTGATAAAAAGACAGGCGGATCAGTTTAAACAGGCCGCTTAAATATATAAAACACATGCACGCTAGTCGTAAAAATGCAACGTGTGATTGTTATTTTAAGAGTGGTTGCTGATCAGGAGCTTATGAAAGAGTAACGTTGACAATGGATGCACGGGTGATTATCTTGAAATCTAGAGCATCATGGATTCTTCAAATATGCAAACGCTGGGCCCCTAGTCAGTAAGTACATAAAAAATGGTCGCTTTTGATCGGTAAGCAGGTGTTAAGAAAATATTTGTACAAATTTTGTGAGCGATTTCTGGGTGGCAAATGTGGGCGAGTGATGTAAAGCAACACCTGCATTAATGGTCGGCTGAAAATACCACCGGTGATAATCGGGCAGTAATTTTTTGCAAAAACGGATCCCAGTGGAAATTCTCGCCCACTCTCTCCACCCCCCACCTGCGCGCCCACTCCCCCAGAGACAAAACAAAAAATGGAGGCATAATGCTGGGACAAGGCAAGTACCTAAAAAGTAGGTGGCACCGATAGTCAGCGATAACGGGCGATAAAAACAGCCTAATTAGGGAAATTAGCGCTGCAGGGGAATTTTCTTCATATTTTGGGCAGGAAACATGTGCAACGCTGGCAGTAATTGTAGGCTGAAATTACTGCCGCCAATAATCGGGACCAAAACAGGCGGTAACCCAGCGATCCCAATGGAAATTCTAGCCCCATGACAGTAACATTAGACCACGGAACAACTTATTATTCTGTGGCTATGGTAAATCTTTGTGCAACATTTGTCATTAAGGAAATAACAAGTCTGACTGCTGGTACAAGTTGCTCTGCAAATTGGGATTTGCTGCAACAAAAAAAGGAACAACCAGGAAATTTCTGTGATTCTAATTTTTAATAATTATCAATGCAAGCACATACCATTGGATAATCACTGCTCACACTATAAATACTGTTTGATGGGCACAGGACCATTATATCAATGAAGCAGTGTTGAAGGCAGTGTAATTTCTGAGATAAGCATGTTGCGGGGTTAAAAAAGACTTGGATTTATATAGGGCTTTTCACCACCACCGGACATCTATGTTTGAGTGTAGTCACTTTTGTATTGTGAGAAAAACAGCAGCCAATTTGCACACAACTAAGCTCCCACAAACAGGAATGCAATTTTTGTTACCTTGATTGAGGGATAAATATTGGCCAGGACACCAGATAACTCCCCTGCTCTTCTTTGAAATAGTGCCATACGATCTTTTACCTCCAATTGAGAGAGCAGGTGGGGCCTTGGTTTAACGTCTCATCCCAAAGAGGGCACCTCCGACAGTGCAGCACTCAGCACTGCACTGGCGTGTCAGCCTAGATTTTATTTGTGCTCAGAGGCAAGAGTGCTACTTACTGAACCACAGCTGACAGTGAAATTAGTAAATTAAACACTAATTGATTTTCTCTAGATTTTTCAGATGCTAATCTCTGGTTAGGGTTGCTATTTATTCACTTATAATTAGTTACTAATACTTGAGCCAAGTCAGAGACTTTACAGGGATGAGAAACTAGTTAAGACAAGATACTTATATTTATATTGGAGAGGAGACAGCCCAGATACTGGAAGTTTTCAAAATTAAAATAATTGATCGACAGTCTGTGGCAATAAATTTGAAATTATTTGGGCTTATTTTTGCTTATCAATTGTTAAAAACATTTAATATTTCAGATGAAACATTGCATTTCTTAAGAGTAAACATTTGAAGCAGATGAGACAGGAAATGACTGGGGTAGTGAAATCAGGTTTGGAGTACTCTTGTAGAGCCAGCACAGGCAGGATGGACCTACACCCAATAGCTTCCTGCTGTGTTGGAAACTGCTTTGGTCTCAAACTCACTAGAATTGGGTAGAAACGCTTTGCAAGCTGAGAAATTAAATTCAGTATCAACATTAATATCTGTGATTCTCAGCACCGGGAGAAACATAAACATTCACTTTCTTCCTTTAAGGAAATTAGCTACACTGCCATTTGATTAAAGAGCAGTATGCAACATCCTTAAAATCATAATTGGTCATTTAAAATTCACCATTTTTATGACTGGAAAGGTTTGGTTGTTAAATGTTTGAATTCACACATGACAGGCTTAACACCCTCCCCATCAAAGCTCTCCAGAGGAGGTCTGGGCTCCATTCCCAATATTTTTCAACCATGTTTATGTCTTGTGTTGAACTGAGTGTTCTGAACACAGGAGAAAGGCAGCCAGTCTCAGGAGCAGAAACCTCAGCCTGACGGACTGACTTCCCCAGCTGGAAGTGTGTGGGGACATTGGAGGTTTTGAGGTTTGATCTTTGCCCTCACCCAAACATTTCCACTTTCTAGATACAGATTGAGACCAGCCAACTTGGACACAGCACCAAAGGGCAGCAATTGCCCATTGAAGTGCAGCCCAGTAAAAGCTGATGCTTCCAGAGACAGATTTCTGAGCGATAAGGGAGTAAGTAAAGGGTTATGGGGAGCAGGCAGGGAAACGGAGCTGAGTCCACGATCAGATCAGCCAGGATCTCAGTGAATGGCTGACTCCTGCTCCTATTTTTTATGTTCCATGAAGCAGAGAACTTTGATTTAGAAAGTCCCATCGTGTAATATTATTTTTTGACTCAGTGCCTCAGTATCACTTGCCCTCCTCCCTCAGATTTTCATAACCTGATTTTGAGCACCAGTTGCATCTCATTGCCATGAAAGGTGTTCAGTTTAGCTTTGGAGGCGTTTTTGGATATAAATATACCTCAAAAATAGGTAATTGGCATTGTGGCTAAACCTGTTCCTCATCCATCGAGCTCAAAACAAAATATCCTGCATTGATGGCCTGTAAAGATCTGGCCTTTGATGAGCTGAAGGAGAAGTAAGCATTGATACTTGTGGCACGGTGTGTTGCAGGGCTGTTTCCTGATTATTGAGGAGGCTTTGCAGGTTGTCTGTGACTACAGACTGCGCGCATTTTAAAAACCCTTGGAGCCTCCGTGTAACCTCGCGCCCTTCACTCAGCCCAGGTATTTACTGCTTTCACTCGAATGCGACGCACAACTCGTGGATTAAAGGTAAGCTTTCAATTCACGTCGAAAATCACTTCAGATTACAGGTGAAGGAGCCGTTTCTGGCCCTAACGGGCCTCGCGCCACCAGCTACAGAACAACACACGCACCCCGCGCAGCGCTGTCCCGCTTCTGGGCGCCAACGGCCGGTGACGTCCTATATATAGTCGGCAGCCACATGATCACCATCACGCGCTGCAACCCGCCCTTTCCAAGTAACGTCCCAACCACACGTGACCTGTTGCCCCGCCCCCTCCGTGCGCGCAATCGCCGATCGACCCGCGGCCCCGCCTTTCGGCCAGCGGACGTAACGTGCCCGCTCCCCGGCTCCGCCTCTTCCCGGTACGTCATCAGTTGCCATGGTGGCGCTGCGCTTTCCAGGCCCCGGATGTGTGGGTGAGGAACCTGCCTTTTCCTCACTTACAACGGGACAGCAATTGTCAGCATTGGTTCGGGAATTAGGGCCCGCCGCTGAGGTATGTTTTCCCATGTCCTGTGATTTGTTAAATATTATAAACACTGGTGGAATTGTGTGAGTGTTCGGCCCGGGCTGGGCAGCTTCAAATGATCATTTTCAGCATTTTGTCTCATTTTAGATAAAGTGTATTATTATTTTGTTGAAGGTTTCACCATTCGAGCTGCAGTATATCAATATCTGAGATATGAAACATTAGAACATTCTTGCCCAGTTATTGCATGAAGGGCTATGGTTACATGAGGTACTAAAGCCCCAATATCCACATCCAATCCCACTTCCCAGCAAAAACAAAGCCCCCCTTCCTTTCCCATTGTTCCCTATCCCGTGTAGTGAGAGAAACTACACTCAATTTCAAATGCATCTTACAAACTGTTCTGGATGTAATAATTGTAGGTGTCAGTTTCCCTCATTTGATAGAAGGTTTTGGGTCCAAGACCCACTTTATGAATTAAGCCTATAATCCAGGTTAACATTGCAGTGCAGCAGGACTTCAAATGTGAGGCATCACATCTGAGCGTGATGCTCTGTGCATCCAATGCCGTATACAAGATGGCCCCTGCATGGTTATTAGAGTAAGGTCCCAGATTTCCCCGTTCCCCCTTAGTCTGCTCACACTGAGACCAGTGGCATTGTGCCCCACTGCTGTCCTAACTGAGACCTGCCTAAAGCTCGTTAGCATCCGGCAATTTGAAAATAGCCCTGGAGTGACCTCAAGAGGAAGTGTCAGCCTTGGCATCGTTGGGACCACCCTCGCCTCTGAGTCAGAAGGGCATGGGTCAAGTCCGACTCCAGAGACTTGTGCACAAAAAAAATCTAGGCTGATACTCCAGTGCAGTGCTGAGGGAGTGCTACATTGTCAGTGGTGCCACCTTTCAGGTGAGATGCCCCCTCCTGTGGATGTAAAAGATCCTATTTTGAAAAAGAGCAGGGGAGTCATCCCCAGTTTACAAGCCAGTATTTATCCTAAAATGGATTACTTGGTCATTATCACATTGCTGATTGTGGGACCTTGCTCTGTGCAAATTGGCTGCCGTGTTGCCTACATTACAACAGTCACTGCACTTCAAAAAGTACTTCATTGGCTGTATAGGTCTTTGGGACATCCAATGGTCATTTAAGACTAAATAAATACAAGTCTTTTAAAGAGAAAAATAGCTTTTAAAAAGTGAGCAAGAGACAAAGAACTGAATTGCTTGCCAATGCTATCATTCTAATACCGTGGCTAATTTATTGGCAGTACAATGAAATATCACTGCAGTAGGGGCATATTTTTTGTAGAAGGTAATGCAGGAATTTTTGATATTTAATACTGGGAATGATTAGAGTACCCTAACAGATTTACGTTGAGTACTGAAATTTGAACGTGCCAAAATTATAAGTTAAATTACAATTGAGGCAATCTTTTTTGGAGCATTAATTTTCCTGCTCCACTATCTCTAGCATGCTTTGTAGGTACAATAATCGATAGAGTTTCCTAAAATGCTAGAGGCTTAGAATTCCCATAATGAAGTTCTACCAACTTGAGTGGTTTGAAATATTTAGGCACTATCCAATTGCAATGTCAGTCTTCCATTATTCCACTGGCAAATGGTTACATCTAACACCAATCTCCTTTATACACACAGCTAAAATGGCAGACGACAGTATTGCATGTATAATGAAAAGTCCGATTGCGCTACAGACTGGGGATATGAAAACAGACTCGGCATAACCCGGAGTGTTTGTAATCGAGGTGACTTTTCCACGGAAGAGAATCATTAATGTATGTGAGTCTTGTGCCTCTCAATCGTATTCATTATTAAAGGGAAAACTGAAAATGGAAATATCCATGGTTTTCTACATCATATTAAAGTATATAATCAGCAGATTGTATTCAAATGTCTTAAGTTGTAGTTTCAATGATTATCTGTAAACCTGGCCAAATGACAGATGTGCACAAACGCTTGGTGAAAGATGTAGGTTTTAATGAGAGTCTTGAGGAGAGAGATGCTGAGTGGTTTAGGAGGACATTTTAAAGCATGGGGACTCGGCAGCTGAAGTCACAGCTGCCAATGGTGGGGCGAATGTAGGGGGAGATACACAAAGGCCAGAGTCAGAGGAGCAGAGAGTTCAGGAAAGAGGGGCTTGCAGGGCTGAATGAGGTTACAGAAATGGGAAGAGATTTAAACATGAGGATGAGAATTTTAAATGTGAGCCAATGTAGCGAAGACGAGGTGGAGACAGGCAATGGAAGTTTGTGATGAAGAAGCTATGGAGTTTGGAAGCTCAGATTGGCGTCAAATAGGACACCAAAGTTGCAAACAGTCTAGTTCAAGCTGAGACAGTGGCCAGGGAGGGGGATGGAGTCAGTGACAAGGGAACGGGGATCGTGGTGGGGACAGGAGACAGTGGCTTCAATCCTCTCAATGTTTAGCTGAAGGAAATTGTGCTCATCCAGGACTGGATGTTGGACAAGCATTCTGATAACACAGAGCTGGTGGAGACTTCGAGTGAGGTGGTGGAGCTATCTCTTATCAACAATAACTTGTATTTATATAGTGCCTTTAATGTTGTAAAATGTCCCAAGGTGCTGCACAGGAGTCTTATCAGTCAAAAAAATAATCGATACCAAGCCACTTAAGGAGAAATTAAGGGAGATGGCCAAAAACTTGGTCAAAGAGGTAGGTTTTAAGGAGTGTTTTAAAGGAGGAAAGGGAGGGGCGGAGAGGTTTGGGCAGGGAATTCCAGAGCTTAGGGCCTAGGCAACAGAAGGCACAGCCACCAATGATTGAGTAATTATAATCAGGGATGCTCAAGAGTGCAGACATCTCTGGAGTGGGTGTGGGGTTGGAAGAGATTACAGAGATAGGGAGGAGCGAGGCCATGGAGAGATTTGAAAACAAGGATGAGAATTTTGAAATCGAGGCATTACTTAGCCAGGAACCAATGTAGGTCAGTGAGCACAGGGGTGATGGGTGAACGGGACTTGGTGTGAGTTAGGACATGGGCAGCGAGTTTTAGATGACAGGTTTACGCAGGGTAGAACATGTGAGGCCATCCAGGAATTGGAATAGTCAAGTCTAGAGGTAACAAAGGCATGGATGAGGGTTTCAGCAGCGGATGAGCTGAGGCAAGGGCAGCGACATGCGACGTTACAGAGGTGGAAATAGGCGGTCTCAGTTATGTCATGGATATGTGGTCAGAAGCTCATTTCAGGGTCAAGTATGACACCAAGATTGCAAACAATGTGGCTCAGCCTCAGACAGATATTAGGGAGAGGGATGGAGTCAGTGGCTAGGGAATGGAGTTTTTGATGGGGATCGAAAACAATGGCTTTGGTCTTCCAAATATTTAATTGGAGAAAATTTCTGCTCATCCAGACCTGGATATCAGCAAGCAGGAAGGCTTTTCTGGAGATGCTCACACTACAGTCAGATAGGTAAACGTAGAATCAAGAGGGGGCAGTCCCACCGAGCTGGACAATGGAGGAGAGTTGTTGGAGGAAGATGGTATGGTCGATTGCGTCAAAGACTGCAGAGTGGTTGAGTAGAACGCCGGGGGAATAATACACCATAGTCATAGTCTCAGAGAATGTCATTCGTGACTTTGGTTGGGACCATTTTGTTGCTCTAAACTACCGTTGCACACTAATGTGTAAGATCTGTGAGATCTGACAGAAGAGACCTGTCCGTGACCACAACAAACACGCTGGGTACAGGTATATTGTAAATAAGCACAACAGATTTTATTAAGTGGTTTACTTCCAGTACAAAGAAATAATACTCAACAAGGCGATAGTTGACACCTCAACGGAAGCCCACTGAGTGACTGCGGTGCTGCCTCTTGCTGTGTTCTATTGACTGTTGTCCTCCTCCAGTCTTCCTCTGTGTTTGCGCTGCTTCCAGAGTTCAATAGTGCTATTCTTATACCTTTTTCCTCCCATTCAAATGTTGTAAAAGTCTGCAACTGTTGAAGCCTTACAATACATCATTCTAAGTCTTCTGCCTTTGACCTTCTTTGTTATCTCTATCCTCCCTCCCTTTCTGTAGAATGAATCACTTCTCCGAGAACTATTATACAGACAACTTTACACTCAATTCATTATTAAGCTTGGCTTTGCAAAATTAGCATAAGAAATGGTGCATGCTGCATACCTTTATCTTAACTAATTAATATTCTGGCCTTGATCATTCTAGTTCTAAATGAAGCTTGTATCAGCAGTTTCAAAAATGGTTAACATAATAATGGCTCAATCTACCATCACGCTTTACTTTAAAATGGTTAACATAAGCTTACATGCATTTAGTTAATGTTATATAATAGTTAAACCAAAGCATTATTAAAACACTATCAGAACATGCAGATAAGTTTCATTTTTTTTTAAATCCAATTTCGTTCCAGATCAACTCTAACGCCAAAGATCACTTTGCGCCAATGTGTTTGATCTTAGGCCAAAAGGCCGAGAGGCGAAGTTGCACCGTTCCTGGGAATATTGCAATACCAGGTCGGTGCACGGAGTGGACAGGGCATGCCCAAAAAAATAAATAAATAAAATAAAAAAAATTAAAAAATTTAAAATTAAAAACAAAAAAAATGCAGATAAGTTTCATCTTACAAATGCCAACTGTTTCAAAAAGCATATTGGTAAAATTCTTGAAGCTTGTTAAATGGTCAATCTTCTCAGCTGGGAATTGAAGGTGAGGAACAGTAAATTATTTTTTTTAAAAAGACAAAAGTTTAACTACAAGTGCATTGAAACAAAAGGCTGACCTCTATCCCATTCGTCTCTGCCATTAGGGGTGACATCCTCGCCCAGTCCAACTCTGTTGTTGGGAGAACGCTATCTTTTAATGCGGAGCGGATCTATTGTGTCACATTTGTTTGTAATGTGGTTGAATTGTAAGCTGTATTTTTTAGTTATATACTTGTAACATCTAACCTGTTGCTGCAGGCAGAGTGAATACATTGTTTGACCAATTCACCTTGATATGCTCCTTTTCTCTCAAATATTTTTAAACTCTTCCAAATTTATCATGTTTAGCTTCTGTCAAAATGTCCTGTCATTTGTTTTAATTGTCTTTTTTAGAACTTTTCTTCCTTCGTTTGAAGAACTTGTGATGTCCCCCATTCAGCTGACTCTTAACCTTATGTTGTATTACTCTTCACTGACCAGCTTCAGAAAATCACATTTAAGAATTATTACACTGCTTTCTTAACGGTACGTCTTCAACGCCGAGTGACCGTGGAGTCTGACAGGAAGCTGTTGAAGTGGAAGACCTGCCTGAGGAATATGTGCCTGATGCCCAATCCCCACACTGAGAACGGAGCACAGGACTACTTTTCCATCTATAGACATCAGGTGAGGTTTGACTCTAACTAAGTTTGTTTCAACAGACTGACTGTTATTGTTTCATCTTAACTCTTTAATACTCGAGCTACTGCACATCAGAGGTTGGATAAATCCACAATTGGTTGCCAGTGCTATGTTTCAACCTTAATCTCCAGTTATTATCTCCAACTATAGCAATATTTTTCAATTTCCCAAACTAACCTTCTTTGTAGCATCACTGAATAATTTTACCAATTTTGTGCCAAATTATGGGCAGTATTGTGCAGTGACCCCACACCCACTAGGCATTAGATTGAGGCTACCTAAACACGTTTCACTTTAGACTCTTGGAGCTAAAAATTCGGTTGCCTCAGCGCCTCGCGTTAATCACAACAGAGGAACAGCGTTCCTAAACCTCCCGGGGTGATAAGGAAAGGTTCAGCAGGTGGCTAGTTATGAAGTGAGATTTGTTAAATTTACATTATTATTCGCATTTATTTAACTTTGTTTACTGTTTACGCGTGTTGAAATGACTTCCCTTGCATTTATTTTCACTATTCAGGTGGGCCAACCTCTCCTTTAGGCGCTAGAATTCCAGTTTCCTCGCACCTGAATTTCAGCAGCATCCTGTGATATCGCCCTAAGAATCAGGGTTAGCGCCCTAAGACGAGCCCTTAACGTTGCACTCCCATCTTGGGGCGCTAATAGTGAATATCCCGGTTGGAGGCGGTAAACATCGGCCGGCAGTTTCAATGCCTCAAATTTTTACCCATGCAGTTAGACAATGAAGTAGATTAGGGACAGACCCTGAGGAGGTGCACAGAATAAACCAGAAGTTCCTAACCCAGCGATCCTAACTTTCCCTGCTTTTAGTGCCTTTGGGTTGGTTTGCAAGCAAAGCAAAATATTTCATTGTAACCTGTAGAGTCACTGCAGGACATGTTTAAAACCAATCTAATCCGAGCAGCTCCACTGGGTAACCAGGTGTAAGGATATCTCAAATGGTAAGTCCCATGGAACGAAAAAAGCAACGGTACATTCGACAAGGCAGGTGATCTTTACCATGTTACAGTTTTACTGGGTATTTTATGGAACTAGTTTCACTCTCCACTGTTAAACAGTGGTTCCCTTAATCAGACCTTGTCCCCTATGTTCGAGAAGCTGTACCTTTTCTGTAATCTTCCCTTGCAGGGTCTTGTGACTCAGACAGGCAATTACCCTATTTACAGTAATCTGTTGCTGGATTAGATACAAGCTCCCACTGCAACACGACACCTACTTTGGAATAGTGGATATTAAACTGAAACCAGGTTTTACAGCCGAGATCTAATAGATTTATTTGCATTTAGAGATCAAAAGTATACAATTTGATTAATACTGTAAATACAATCGATAAATATGCTTACGTTGCAAAAAGTCTGTAATAGGTCAATTACTCTTTCTAAGAACTCCCAGTATGACCATTAAAGAAATATGATCGCTCATTTCTAAAGACGAAGTCCTGCTTACTGACACGGTGAATTCAATCTGTTCAGTCTTGTTAAACTTTCTGTACCAATGTGTCATACAATGTCTGTCCCTCAAGTAGGGAAGAACTGTTTCACTGAAAACAAATTAATTTATTAACTTACTAATTCTTCTCAAGTTGCGTTTTTCGGACAAATATATTACATTCACATTTACCAACCATCTGCGTTTGGATTGGACAACATTTTCGACCCCTGCCCACACTGCGCTCATGTAGAAGCAGTGAGACAGTCCGCATCCACTGAGCAAATAAAAGCACTCTTTTAAAATTAAACAACTGATATCGTTTTAACAGAACTTCCATTGTTGGTGTTTGGTCTGTGCTGGCTGGTATCCACAGCAACCTTACTGAAATCAGGAGCTCACCATATGAAATTGCAACTGCAAATCCCTTTCCAATAGCAATCCTCGAGAAAGATGTTTGGTATCATGGCTGGTGACAAAACGTCAGAGGTTAACATTTCTATAGAGAGTTACTAACCACATTTGGAGTGTGTTAACTAGTATTGGTCACTGCCTGCAAAAAGGTACAAGTGAATTGAAAGACCATCTACGGTGCGACATGGATTAGATCCGAGCGATTAGAAGAGAAGTTCAGAGTCTGATTTGTTTACATCAGTATAAAGATTCTGGAGATAATTTGACAAGCTGGAAAAAATATGAAACCCTATATTACATTTGAATTAAAGATCTGAATCTCTTATTAAGATGGAGAGTGATGAAGTTAATTCAGAAACTAGGGTCCTGAACTTAAGGAAAGGTAACCTTGATGGTATGAGGCGCGAATTGACTAGATTAGACTGGCAAATGATGCTTAAAGGGTTGATAGACAATGGCAAACCTTTAAAGATCATATGAATGAACTTCAACAATTGTACATCCCTGTCTGGATGTAAAAATACAACGTGAAAGGTGGCTCAACCGTGGCTAACAAGGGAAATTAAGGATAGTGTTAAATCCAAGGAAGAGGTATATAAATTAGCCAGAAAGCAGCAAACCTAAGGACTTGGAGAAATTTAAAATTCAGCAGAGGAGGACAAAGACTTTAATTAAGAGGGGGAAAAGAGAGTACGAGAGGAAGCTTGCCGGGAACATAAAAACTGACTACAAAAGCTTCTATAGATATGTGAAGAGAAAAAGATTAGTGAAGACAAATGTAGATCCCTTGCAATCGGATTCGGGTGAATTTATAATGGGGAACAAAGAAATGGCAGACCAATTGAACAAATACTTTGGTTCTGTCTTCACGAAGGAAGACACAAGTAACCTTCCGGATGTACTAAGGGACCGAGGATCTAGTGAGAAGGAGGAACTGAAGGATATCCTTATTAGCCGGGAAATTGTGTGAGGAAAATTGATGGGATTGAAGGCCGATAAATCCCAAGGGTCTGATAGTCTACATCCCAGAGTACTTAAGGAAGTGGCCCTAGAAATAGTGGATGCATTGGTGATCATTTTCCAACAGTCTATCGACTCTGGATCAGTTCCTATGGACTGGAGGGTTGCTAATGTAACACCACTTTTTATAAAAGGAGGGAGAGAAAATGGGTAATTATAGACCGGTTAACCTGACATCAGTAGTGGGAAAATTGTTGGAATCAATCATTAAGGATGAAATAGCAGCGCATTTGGAAAGCAGTGACAGGATTGGTACAAGTCAGCATGGATTTATGAAAGGGAAATCATGCTTGACAAATCTTTTGGAATTTTTTGAGAATGTAACGAGTAGAGTGGACAAGGGAGAACCAGTGGATGTGGTGTATTTGGACTTTCAAAAGGCTTTTGACAAGGTCCCACACAAGAGATTGGTGTGCAAAATCAAAGCACATGGTATTGAGGGTAATGTACTGACGTGGATAGAGAACTGGTTGGCAGACAGGAAGTAGAGAGTCGGGATAAACTGGTTCTTTTCAGAATGGCAGCAGTGACTAGTGGAGTGCCGAAGGGCTCAGTGCTGGGACCACAGCTCTTTACAATATATATTAATGATTTAAATGATGGAATTGAGTGTAATATCTCCAAGTTTGCAGATGACACGAAACTGGGTGGCGGTGTGAGCTGTGAGGAGGACGCTAAGAGGCTGCAGGGTGACTTGGACATGTTAGGCGAGTGGGCAAATACATGGCAGATGCAGTATAATGTGGATAAATGTGAGGTTATCCACCTTGGTGGCAAAAACACAAAGGCAGAATATTATCTGAATGGCTGCAGATTAGGAAAAGGGGAGGTGCAGCGAGACCTGGATGTCATGGTTGATCAGTCATTGAAAGTTGGCATGCAGGTACAGCAGGCGGTGAAGAAGGAAAATGGTATGTTGGCTTTCATAGCAAGGGGATTTGAGTATAGGAGCAGGGAAGTCTTACTGCAGTTGTACAGGGCCTTGGTGAGGCCTCATCTGGAATATTGTGTTCAGTTTTGGTCTCCTAATCTGAGGAAGGACGTTCTTGCTATTGAGGGAGTGCAGCGAAGGTTCACCAGACTGATTCCAGGGATGGTTGAACTGATATATGAGGAGAGACTGGATCAACTGGGCCTTTACACACTGGAGTTTAGAAGGATGAGAGGGAATCTCATAGAAACATATAAAATTCTGACCGTACTCGAGAGATTAGATGCGGGAAGAATGTTCCCAATATTGGGGAAGTCCAGAACCAGGGGACACAGTCTTAGGATAAGGGGTAAGCCATTTAGGACTGAGATGAGGAGAAACTTCTTCACTCAGAGAGTTGTTAACCTGTGGAATTCCCTGCCGCAGAGAGTTGTTGATGCCAGTTCATTGGATATATTCAAGAGGGAGTGAGATATGGCCCTTATGGCTAAGGGGATCAAGGGATATGGAGAGAAAGCAGGAAAGGGGTACTGAGGGAAGGATCAGCCATGATCTTATTGAATGGCGGTGCAGGCTCGAAGGGCCGAATGGCCTACTCCTGCACCTATTTCCTATGTTTCTATGTTTATTTTTAAATGACTTTTTTGAGAATGTTTAAACCCATCAAGACTCACCCAGTGTTATTTTAAGCACTTGGAGGTCAGTCATACCACGGGACCGATGCAAACGAAAGCTCCCTGTCCATTGGCTCAACAATATGCTTTAACCTCAGTTTCAGAACACCAATGCAACATTAATGTTTACCACACCTGCCATTCTTGTTGTCTCTCAGATCACCTTTTTATGTGTGTGCTGCAATCATAGGTGTGTGTGGAGATCCACAAATGGAATTTACGACCATTTATTTTGGATTTGTCCTTTAACCCAGAGTGCTATGCTGCATGTTTATTGAAGAATCGCTTCCTGAAGTGCCTGCTGCCACAATGCTGTAGAAATAGCCCCATTTCGATTGTGGAATAGTTTCTATACTACCTGGATCCATTTTAAAACAACAGTGCACATGTGAATTAGTACGCACTTGTTGCTTACAACTTCAAAAAAAAACTATTTTGCTGAGTTTAGTAACTTCCCCAACAGCTGAGAAAATCAGTACAAGCTAACAACAGCAAAATACATACATACAAAGAAGGACAGGAAAAGACAAACTTCTCCATCGAGACTGTCCCATTCCAGCATGGTGTAACTTAAACACGCCATCAGCCCCCAACACCTTCCCTACAATCGCTTTCTTGATCTGTAAGGGAGAATAGAAACATAGAATCCACTCTATCTAGGCCTCTCATAATTTTATACACCGAAATTAAATCTCCCCTCAGCCTCCTCTGTTCCAAGGAAAACAACCCCAGCCGATCCAATCTTTCCTCATAGCTAAAGTTTTCCAGCAACATCCTTGTAAATCTCCTCTGCACCCTTTCTAGTGCAAACACAGCCTTCCTGTAATGTGGTGACCAGAACTGCATGCAGTACGCAAGCTGTGGTCTAATTAATGTTGCGTACAGTTCTAGCATAACTTCCTTGCTCTTGTATTCTATGCCTCGGCTAATAAAGGAAAGCATTCCCTATGTCTTTTTAATTACCTTATCGAGCTGCTACCTTTAAGGATCTGTGGATATATACACCAAGATCCCTCTGTTCCTCCACACCTCTCTGTATCCTCCCATGCATTGTGTATTCCCTTGCCTTGTTGCTCCTCCCTAAATGCATTACCTCACACTTTTCCAGATTGAATTCCATTTGCCACTTTCTGCCCAACTGACCAGTTTATCGATACCTTCCTGCAGTCTGCAGCCTTCCTCCTCACTGTCGACCACATGGCCAATTTTTGTATCATCTGCAAATTTCTTTAACTTGCCCCCTACATTTAAGTCCAAATCATTAATATATACTGCAAAAAGTAAGGGACTGAGTACTGAGCCCTGTGGATCCCCACTGGAAACAGCCTTCCAGTCATAAACGCTCGCCTCAACCATTACCCTTTACTTCCTGCCACTGAGACAATTCTGGGTCCAATTTGTCACTCTCCCTTGGATCCCATGGGCTTTTACTTTTTTGATTAGCCTACTATGTGGGGCCTTGTAAACGTTGTCAAATGCACTGCCCTCATCGTCGTTCCTTGTTACCTCTTCAAAGAACTCAATCAAGTTCATCAGACATGACCTTCCCTTAACAAATTCATGCTGACTGACCTTGATTAATCTGTTTCTTTCTAAATGAAGGTTTATACTGTCCCTCAGAAGGTGTGAGCAGCTCCGCTAGCCTGTTAATGACCAAAGGTTTGGCTCCTCTAGTGATGGGCTGCTTTGTGTTTTTGTTGCTGTCCAAGGCAGAGGCTGAAAACACCTCTTTGGTGATGGATTTTGCTCCAACTTTTGAAGTTTGCTGCCAGCTTTGGAGCTGCTGTTGACAGCAAATAGGCAATGTAAGTGCATTACTAGTGTGCCAGCATGTCATTAGAATTTCTCTGCTGCAGTAAGATAATAGGATTTTGTTGGGCGTTTGTGTGCACGTTGTAAATTGACTGACGACATAAATTGGCCTTAAACTGTAGATGCTGTTTGAACCAGATGATGTAATGACAGTGCGCCTGATCCTGCGGCAGCCGTCTCCAGTTTGGCTGAACTTTACAGTGGAAGACATCAAAATGTATGAGTGTGACCACGACAAGGATATAAGTATCAGTTCTGCGTATCTCTTAAGACAGTCACAAGAGAAATATTTAAAACCTGCCTTTCAGACAACATAACATAAAATTGTAACCCATATAATATGTTGATTCATGACAATATAAGTGACAAAAGATAAATACAATTTATGTAATTTGATCCCAGGAGATGCTTTCTCACACCCTGACATAGTGACTGTCTAATATTTAACTGAAAGTTAACATGCTGGTACAGCAAGCAATTAGGAAAACAAATGGTATGTCAGCCTTTATTACGAAGGGATTAGAGTGCAGGAGTAAAGAAGTCTTACTACAATTATATAGGGCCTTGGTGAGACCACACCTGAATAATGTGTACAGTTTTGGTCTCCTTACCTGAGGAAGGATATATTTGCCTTTAGAGGGAGTGTAACAAAGGTTCACCAGACTTGATTCCTCAGATGGGAGGGTTATCCTATGAGGAGAGGCTAGGCCTTTATTCTCCAGAGTTTAGAAGAATGAGAGATGATCTCACTGAAACATAAAATTCTTACAGGGCTTGACAGGGTAGATGCTAGGAGGATGTTTCCCCTAGCTAGGAAGTCTAGAAGTAGATGTCACAGTCTCAGAATAAGGGGTCAGCCATTTCGGACTGAGATGAGGAGAAATTTCTTCACTCAAATGGTTGTGAATCTTTGGAATTCTCTCCCCAAGAGAGCTGGGGATGCTCAGTTGTTGAATATATTCAAGACAAAGAGCGATAGTTTTTTGGATACTAATGGAATCGAGGGATACGAGGAGAATGCGGGAAAGTGGAGTTGAGGTAGAAGATCAGCCATGATCCCCTGCTCCAGTTCTTATATTCTATTCTCACACCTCAGCTCAAGAACTAGCACATATCAGTTCCTGTCATGGGCTCACGAAAAGAAAAAGTTTTAGGACCTTTGAGTCATATCATAATGCATCAACTAGTAACTAAATAATGTGTATGTGTCTTCTTGGGTGTGCAGTTGAGAAATTGAACCAAGTTGCAGTCACACTGCCATAAAAACAGAAAATACTGGAAATGCACACACTAGAAATGCAAAGCTAGCCTTTCCATCTACAAGGCACAAGTCAGGATGGTATACTTTCCACTTTCCTGGATGAGTGCAGCTCCAATAACACTCGAAGTGTAACACCATCCAGGACAAAGCAGCTGCTTGATTGGCACCCCATCCACTATCTTAAACATTCACTCCCTCCACCGGTGCACAGTGGCTGCAGTGTGTACCATCTACAAGATGCACTGCAGCAACTCGCAACGGGTTCTTCGACAGCACCTTCAAAACCCACGACCTCTGCCACCTTGAAGGACAAGGGCAGCAGATGCATGGGACGCCACTACCTGCAAGTTCCCCTTCAAGTCACACAATATATCTGCGTTCCTTCATCGTCACTGGGTCAAAATCCTGGCACTCCCTCTTTAACAGCACTGTGGGAGTACCTTCACCACAAAGACTGCAGTGGTTCAAGAAAGCAGCTCCCCACCACCGGGTCGAGGGCAATTGGGGATTGGCAATAAATGCTGGTCCTGCCAACGACACCCACAGCCCGTGAATGAAAACAAAATCTGAAAATAAATACAAACTGGTTAAGGTTTTGGGTGAAGACTGTCCTTCAGAACTGGAGACAAGTAACTCAAGAGGGCCCTTTCATTGCACCGAGAAACATTGAGGGAGAGTGGAATACATGAAATAAAAGTCGAGTGTCAGATAGATACTATTATAAAGAGGCAAATAATGGGTTTACTAGTCTGCCATTAGTCATTTTACAAAGCTGAGAAGAGATGCAAAGGTGACATTCAAAAGTCAAATTATGGAACGACAGAAAGGTAAACGATGAGATAAACAGCTCCAAAATTGAAGAGAATAAACATAGAAAATAGGTGCAGTGCAAGAGTAGGCCATTCAGCCCTTCGAGCCTGCACCACCATTCAATAAGATCATGGCTGATCATTCACCTCAGTACCCCTTTCTTGCTTTCTCTCCATACCCCTTGATCCCTTCAGCCGTAAGGGCCATATCTAACTCCCTCTTGAATATATCCAATGAACTGGCATCAACAACTCTCTGCGGTAGGAATTCCACAGGTTAACAACTCTCTGAGTGAAGAAGTTTCTCCTCATCTCAGTCCTAAATGGCTTACCCCTTATCCTTAGACTATGACCACTGGTTCTGGACTTTCCCAACATCGGGAACATTCTTCCTGCATTTAACCTGTCCAGTCCCATCAGAGTTTTATATGTTTCTATGAGATCCCCTCTCATCCTTCTAAACTCCAGTGAATACAGGACCAGTCGATCCAGTCTCTCCTCATATGTCAGACCTGCCATCCCGGGAATCAGTCTGGTTGAACCTTCGTTGCACTCCCTCAAAAGCAAGAACGTCCTTCCTCAGATTGGAGCGGCAGTTGGCGAGAGGTGGGAGCAGTGTCGGAGCGGCCTATAAAAGGCCCAGCGGGAGCTCGAGTACCAGCGGCAGTTGGTGAGAGGTGGGAGCAGCGTCGGAGCGGCCTATAAAAGGCCCAGCGGGAGCTCGAGAGTCAGCGGCAGTTGGCGAGAGGTGGGAACAGCTGGTGATTGGTGAGTAGCTTTTCTTTTTATTTTTTATATCAGTAAGTGAACTGTAACATTGTTATTACCAATTTAAGGGTATCTAAGAGTTAAGGCATGGCAGGAGAGCTCGGTCACGTGATATGCTCCTCCTGTACCATGTGGGAACTCAGGGACACTTCCGGTGTCCCTGACGACTACGTGTGTGAGAAGTGTATCCGCCTCGAGCTCCTGACGGTCTGTGTTACGGAATTGAAGCTGAGGGTGGATTCACTCTGGAGCATCCACGATGCTGAGAATGACGTGAGTATCATGTGTAGTGAGTTGGTCTTACCGCAGGAGAAGGGTCCACAGACAGATAGGGAATGGAAGACAGCAGGAAGAGCAGTGCAAGGAAGGTAGTGCAGAGGTCCCCTGTGGTCAACCCCCTGAAAAACAGATACACCGTTTTGAGTACTGTTGGGGGGGATGACTCATCAGGGGAGGGTAGCAGCAGACAAGTTCATGGCACCGTGGCTGGCTCTGCTGCACAGGAGGGCAAGAAAAAGAGTGGGAGCGCGATAGTGATAGGGGATTCAATTGTGATGGGAATAGATAGGCGTTTCTGCGGCCGCAACCGAGACTCCAGGATGGTATGTTGCCTCCCTGGTGCAAGGGTCAAGGATGTCTCGGAGCGGGTGCAGGACATTCTGAAATGGGAGGGAGAACAGCCAGTTGTCGTGGTGCACATTGGTACCAACGACATAGGTAAAAAAAGGGATGAGGTCCTACGAAACGAATTTAAGGAGCTAGGAGCTAAATTAAAAAGTAGGACCTCAAAAGTAGTAATCTCGGGATTTCTACCAGTGCCACGTGCTAGTCAGAGTAGGAATCGCAGGATAGCGCAGATGAATACGTGGCTTGAGCAGTGGTGCGGCAGGGAGGGATTCAAATTCCTGGGGCATTGGAACCAGTTCTGGGGGAGGTGGGACCAGTACAAACCAGATGGTCTGCACCTGGGCAGGACCGGAACCAATGTCCTAGGGGGAGTGTTTGCTAGTGCTGTTGGGGAGGAGTTAAACTAATATGGCAGCGGGATGGGAACCAATGCAGGGAGACAGAGGGAGACAAAAGGGAGGCAGAGGCAGGAGACAGAGGGGAGATGGGGGGGGGGGGGGGTGGGGGGCGGAGAGGTCCGGGGCGGGGAACAGGAAGGGCCACTGTGTGGCAGAATTCTAAAAGGACAAAGGGTGTTAAAAAAACAAGCCTGAAGGCTTTGTGTCTTAATGCAAGGAGTATCCGCAATAAGGTGGATAAATTAACTGTGCAAATAGATGTTAACAAATATGATGTGATTGGGATTACGGAGACGTGGCTCCAGGATGATCAGGGCTGGGAACTCAACATCCAGGGGTATTCAACATTCAGGAAGGATAGAATAAAAGGAAAAGGAGGTGGGGTAGCATTGCTGGTTAAAGAGGAGATTAATGCAATAGTTAGGAAAGACATTAGCTTGGATGATGTGGAATCTATATGGGTAGAGCTGCAGAACACCAAAGGGCAAAAAACATTAGTGGGAGTTGTGTACAGACCTCCAAACAGTAGTAGTGATGTAGGGGAGGGCATCAAACAGGAAATTAGGGATGCATGCAATAAAGGTGCAGCAGTTATAATGGGTGACTTTAATATGCACATAGATTGGGCCAGCCAAACTGGAAGCAATACGGTGGAGGAGGATTTCCTGGAGTGCATAAGGGATGGTTTTCTAGACCAATATGTCGAGGAACCAACTAGGGGGGAGGCCATCTTAGACTGGGTGTTGTGTAATGAGAGAGGACTAATTAGCAATCTCATTGTGCGAGGCCCCTTGGGGAAGAGTGACCATAATATGGTGGAATTCTGCATGAGGATGGAGAATGATACAGTTAATTCAGAGACCATGGTCCAGAACTTAAAGCAGGGTAACTTTGAAGGTATGAGGCGTGAATTGGATAGGATAGATTGGCGATTGATACTTAAGGGGTTGACTGTGGATGGGCAATGGCAGACATTTAGAGACCGCATGGATGAACTACAACAATTGTACATTCCTGTCTGGCGTAAAAATAAAAAAGGGAAGGTGGCTCAACCATGGCTATCAAGGGAAATCAGGGATAGTATTAAAGCCAAGGAAGTGGCATACAAATTGGCCAGAAATAGCAGCGAACCTGGGGACTGGGAGAAATTTAGAACTCAGCAGAGGAGGACAAAGGGTTTGATTAGGGCAGGGAAAATGGAGTACGAGAGGAAGCTTGCAGGGAACATTAAGGCGGATTGCAAAAGTTTCTATAGGTATGTAAAGAGAAAAAGGTTAGTAAAGACAAACGTAGGTCCCCTACAGTCAGAATCATGGAAGTCATAACGGGGAACAAAGAAATGGCAGACCAATTGAACAAGCACTTTGGTTCAGTATTCACTAAGGAGGACACAAACAACCTTCTGGATATAAAAGGGGTCAGACGGTCTAGTAGGGAGGAGGAACTGAGGGAAATCTTTATTTGTCGGGAAATTGTGTTGGGGAAATTGATGGGATTGAACGCCGATAAATCCCCAGGGCCTGATGGACTGCATCCCAGAGTACTTAAGGAGGTGGCCTTGGAAATAGCGGATGCATTGACAGTCATTTTCCAACATTCCATTGACTCTGGATCAGTTCCTATCGAGTGGAGGGTAGCCAATGTAACCCCACTTTTTAAAAAAGGAGGGAGAGAGAAAACAGGGAATTATAGACCGGTCAGCCTGACCTCAGTAGTGGGTAAAATGATGAAATCAATTATTAAGGATGTCATAGCAGCGCATTTGGAAAATGGTGACATGATAGGTCCAAGTCAGCATGGATTTGTGAAGGGAAAATCATGCTTGACAAACCTTCTGGAATTTTTTGAGGATGTTTCCAGTAAAGTGGACAAAGGAGAACCAGTTGATGTGGTATATTTGGACTTTCAGAAGGCTTTCGACAAGGTCCCACACAAGAGATTAGTGTGCAAAGTTAAAGCACATGGGATTGGGGGTAGTGTGCTGACGTGGATTGAGAACTGGTTGTCAGACAGGAAGCAAAGAGTAGGAGTAAATGGGTACTTTTCAGAATGGCAGGCAGTGACTAGTGGGGTACCGCAAGGTTCTGTGCTGGGGCCCCAGCTGTTTACATTGTACATTAATGATTTAGACGAGGGGATTAAATGTAGTATCTCCAAATTTGCAGATGACAGTAAGTTGGGTGGCAGTGTGAGCTGCAAGGAGGATGCTATGAGGCTGCAGAGTGACTTGGATAGGTTAGGTGAGTGGGCAAATGCATGGCAGATGAAGTATAATGTGAATAAATGTGAGGTTATCCACTTTGGTGGTAAAAACAGAGAGACAGACTATTATCTGAATGGTAACAGATTAGGAAAAGGGAAGGTGTCATGGTACATCAGTCATTGAAGGTTGGCATGCAGGTACAGCAGGCGGTTAAGAAAGCAAATGGCATGTTGGCCTTCATAGCGAGGGGATTTGAGTACAGGGGCAGGGAGGTGTTGCTACAGTTGTACAGGGCCTTGGTGAGGCCACACCTGGAGTATTGTGTACAATTTTGGTCTCCTAACTTGAGGAAGGACATTCTTGCTATTGAGGGAGTGCAGCGAAGATTCACCAGACTGATTCCCGGGATGGTGGGACTGACCTATCAAGAAAGACTGGATCAACTGGGCTTGTATTCACTGGAGTTCAGAAGAATGAGAGAGGACCTCATAGAAACGTTTAAAATTCTGACGGGGTTAGACAGGTTAGATGCAGGAAGAATGTTCCCAATGTTGGGGAAGTCCAGAACCAGGGGTCACAGTCTAAGGATAAGGGGTAAGCCATTTAGGACCGAGATGAGGAGAGACTTCTTCACCCAGAGAGTGGTGAACCTGTGGAATTCTCTGCCACAGAAAGTGGTTGGGGCCAATTCATTAAATATATTCAAAAGGGAGTTAGATGAAGTCCTTACTACTCGGGGGATCAAGGGGTATGGCGAGAAAGCAGGAAGGGGGTACTGAAGTTGCATGTTTAGCCATGAACTCATTGAATGGCGGTGCAGGCTAGAAGGGCTGAATGGCCTGCTCCTGCACCTATTTTCTATGTTTCTATGTTTCTATTAGGAGACCAAAACTGTACACAATATTCCAGGTGTGGCCTCACCAAGGCCCTGTACAACTGCAGTAAGACCTCCCTGCTCCTATACTCAAATCCCCTAGCTATGAAGGCTAACATACCATTTGCCTTCTTCACCGGCTGCTGTACCTGCATGCCAACTTTCAATGACTGATGTACCATGATACCCAGGTCTCGTTTCACCTCCCCTTTTCCTAATCTGCTGCCATTCAGATAATATTCTGCCTTCGTCTTTTTGCCACCAAAGTGGATAGCCTCACATTTATCCACATTATACTGCATCTGTCATGCGTTTGCCCATTCACCTAACCTGTCCAAGTCACCCTGCAGCCTTTTAGCATCCTCCTCACAGCTCACACCGTCTCCCAGCTTAGTTTCATCTGCAAACTTGGAGATATTACACTCAATTCCTTCATCCAAATCATTAATGTATATTGTAAATAGCTGAGGTCCCAGCACTGAACCCCGACTCTCTGCTTCCTGTCTGCCAACCAGTCCTCTATCCACATCAGTATATTACCCCCAATACCATTTGCTTTCATTTTGCAACCAATATCTTGTGTGGGACCTTGTCAAAAGCCTTTTAAAAGTCCAAATACACCACATCCACTGGTTCTCCTTGTCCACTCTACCAATTACATCCTCAAAAAATTCTAGAAGATTTGTCAAGCATGATTTCCCTTTCATAAATCCATGTTGACTTGGACCGTTCCTGTCACTGCTTTCCAAATGTGCTGCTATTTCATCTTTAATAATTGATTCCAACATTTTCCTCACTACTGATGTCAGGCTAATAATTACCTGTTTTCACACTCTCCTTTCTTAAAAAGTGGTGTTACAGTAGCTACCCTCCAGTCCATAGGAACCGATTCAGAGTCGATAGACTGTTGGAAAATTATCACCAATGCACCCATTATTTCTAGGGCTACTTTCTTAAGTACTCTGGGATGTAGACTATCAGGCCCCGGGGATTTATCAGCCTTCAATCCCATCCATTTCCCGAACAGAATTTCCTTCAGTTCCTCCTTCTCACTAGACCCTCGGTCCCCTCGTATTTCCAGAAGATTATTTATGTCTTCCTTCGTGAAGACCGAACCGAAGTATTTGTTTAACTGGTTCGCCATTTCTTTGTTCCCTATTATAAATTCACCTGAGTCTGACTGCAAGGGACCTATGTTTGTTTACACTAATCTTTTTTTCTTTACATATCTATCGAAGCTTTTGCAGTCAGTTTTTATGTTGCCAGCAAGCTTCCTCTCATACTCTATTTTCCCCCTCCTAATTAAACCCTTTGTCCTCCTCTGCTGTGTTACAAAATTCTCCCAGTCCTCAGGTTTGCTGCCTTTTCCGGCCAATTTATGTGCCTCTTCCTTACATTTCCCTTGTTAGCCACGGTTGAGCCTCCTTCCCCGTTTTATTTTTACTCCAGACAGGGATGTACAATTGTTGTGTTCATCCATGTGATCTTTAAATGTTTGCCATTGCCTATCCACTGTCAACCCTGTAAGTATGACTCGCCAGTCTATTCTAGCCAATTCACGTCTCATACCATCGAAGTTACCTTTCCTTAAGTTAGGACCCTAGTCTCTGAATTAACTGTGTCACTCTCCATCTTAATAAAGAATTCTACCATATTATGGTCACTCTTCCCCAAGGGGCCTCGCACACAAGATTGTTAATTAGTCCTTTCTCATTACACATCACCCAGTCTAGGATGGCCAGCCCGCTAGTGATTTATGAATAGGCAAATAGCTACAGTCTGATGTTGCTGAAGTTTAGACTGGAGGACTGCGCGGAGTTTAGACTGGAGGACTGCGTGGAGTTTAGACTGGAGGACTGCACGGAGTTTAGACTGGAGGACTGCGTGGAGTTTAGACTGGAGGACTGCGCGGAGTTTAGACTTGAGGACTGCGTGGAGTTTAGACTGGAGGATTGCGCGGAGTTTAGACTGGAGGACTGCGCGGAGTTTAGACTGGAGGACTGCGCGGAGTTTAGACTTGAGGACTGCGTGGAGTTTAGACTGGAGGACTGCGCGGAGTTTAGACTGGAGGACTGCGCGGAGTTTAGACTGGAGGACTGCGCGGAGTTTTGACTGGAGGACTGCGTGGAGTTTAGACTTGAGGACTGCGCGGAGTTTAGACTGGAGGACTGCGCGGAGTTTAGACTGGAGGACTGCGCGGAGTTTAGACTGGAGGACTGCGCGGAGTTTAGACTGGAGGACTGCGCGGAGTTTAGACTGGAGGACTGCGCGGAGTTTAGACTTGAGGACTGCGTGGAGTTTAGACTGGAGGACTGCGCGGAGTTTAGACTGGAGGACTGCGCGGAGTTTAGACTGGAGGACTGCGCGGAGTTTAGACTGGAGGACTGCGCGGAGTTTAGACTGGAGGACTGCGTGGAGTTTAGACTGGAGGACTGCGCGGAGTTTAGACTGGAGGATTGTGTGGAGTTTAGACTGGAGGACTGCGCGGAGTTTAGGCCGGAGGATTGTGTGGAGTTTAGACTGGAGGACTGCGTGGAATTTAGACTGGAGGACTGCGCGGAGTTTAGACTGGAGGACTGCGCGGAGTTTAGACTGGAGGATTGTGAATTTCCAAGGGGAATGATGAGATCCTGGCCTAGCTTTTCTGATTGTAGCCCCGCCAGGGCTACGGTCGGCACTACAAATGGAAAACTTGGCCGACTGTTCCTGAAGCTTGGGTTGAGGTTGGCTGGAGCAGTGTCAGAGGCCAGACCAAAAAGGTTGGAGTGAAAATGGGAGAGGGGGCTTTCAGACATAATGGAGATGCTTTTGGACTTCCCAATATACAGTAACTACATAAGAACATAAGAAATAGGAGCAGGAGGAGGTCATACGGCCCCTCAAGCCTGCTCCGCATTTAATACAATCATGGCTGATCCAATCATGGACTCGGGTCCACTTCCCTGTCCGCTCCCCATAACTCCTTATTCCCTTATCGGTTAAGAAACTCTGTGCAGTACTTGCAGCACAAGCTGTGTAGTTCATGACACTTTGCACAGCAATTTGTTAAACCTAGATGTAATTTTTTTCCCCACAATCCCAGGGAAGCCTTGCATGCACAGCGCAGATCAGTAAATCTGCTGAGCTGCCAACAGTATTCAGTTCCGAGCTGGTTGAATGCAAGCTCTTGGAAAATCTCATCAATAATACCACATTTATAGGGGTAGACAGGAACTTCGAGAGAAGAAAATGGCTGAATCATCACCATTTTTATGACTAAATGTCAAAAATGTAATAATTACAAATTAAATAAAACATAACTTGCATTTTCACAAAATTGACTCCATAGTACATTCCCAGCAGATTCCAACCATAGTGGGCTAACATAATCAATGTCAGCTTAGTGACTTTACTCCTGGTTCCAATTAAAATACCTGTAGTTTAAAAAAGAAATACGGTCATCGTAGCATGTTGATTCATGCACAGTTTTCTTTTAAACTTCGCTGTGTTTTTTAATCACATCAAAAGGAACCAAATCCTCAGCAGGTCTTGTGAAAGTAACAGCTGAGATAAAAGCAGGTGCCAGGCATTCTGGCTGCTGCCATCTTTTCTCCCCGCTGTCAACTAGAAGATAAATAGGAGCAGGAGTAGGCCATTTGGCCCTTTGAGTCTGTTCCACCATTCAATCAGATCATGGCTGTAAGGAGTTTACCCGTCCTGCTGCAGATAGGTTTTGCGGGTCTGCCAACAAGTGTATTACATTGATATGTGTTGGGTTAGTAAGGCCTAATTTGTGGAACAGAAATTGCGCCGAAAACTTACCTCGCGATTCTCCGATATCTGTAGACCTGTTTCCAGCTCGGCGCGGTGCAGCAGGAGCTGCTGGGGACAGAGCTACAGCCCTGCGCCAAAAACAGTGCCGGCAGCTGCACGCGTGTGTAGTAGCTCCTGGCCCTCCCAGCGCGTCCTGTCTCCGGGCGACGACCCTATCCCTGACCGAATGGACGTCGCCCCTATTCCGGGCCGAGTGGCCTGACAGCCCTTGCCTCTTCCGCGGCGCCCCGCCCTACATCACCCGGCCTCTCGCTGGGGACGGGCCCCGCCAGAAGGCGGCGGCGACAGGGCCCACCCAAAGTCCTGGGCGGCGGTCCGGCAGCTGCTGGGGGCGGGCTCGCTCGAAGTCCTTGAAGGCGGCGTCGGGGCGTCCAAAGTTCTGGGCGAAGTTCCGGCATCTCCTGGGAGCGGGCTCTGCCAAACTCCTCGGCGCCAGCGGGGTCTGCCCGGCATCTGCTGGGTGGGGGCCCGTCCCAGCAGGCTGTTGGAGGGCTCCCGGTGCTGCAGTAGGTGAATAGAAACTTTAAATTTTTTATTTATTGATCGATTTTTTATTTTTTTATTTTTTTATTAATTTTTTTGATTGATATATTGATTTATTTATCATTTATTATTGATGGCTCTTTATTTGTAAAAATTAAGTGTTTAATGCTTGTAAAATTCTCTGACTTCCCTCTAACTCCTCCCCGCCGCCCCCCCCCCCGCCCAATCTCTCGTTCCCTGCGCCTAATTTATAAAGTGTAGGCAAGGTTTTTCTTCGCGTATAAAAATCTACACTTACTCCATTCTAAGTTTTTGCTGCCTAAACTTGCAAAACAGGCTTAAGTGGCTGGTAATGCCTCCTTTTGAAGAAAAAAACTGTTCTAAAACGAAACTATTCTAACTGACTAGAATTGGAGCAAACTAAATGCCGAGAATTGCAATTTCTAAGATACTCGATTCTAAACTAGTTGCTCCAAAAAAATAGGAGCAACTCAAGCCGAAACTTGAGCCCAGAGAGTGTGTTTCCACTTGTGGAAGAGCAAAGTTAGAGGCCATCAATATAAGATAGTCACCAATAAATCAAATAGGGAATTCAGAAGAAACTTCTTTACCCAGAGAGTGGTGAGAATGTGGAACTTGCTACCACAGGGCGTGCTTGAGATGAATAGTATAGATGCATTTAAGGGGTGACTAGATAAACATATGAGGGAGAAAGGAAGAGAGGGTTATGCTGATAGAATTAGATGAGGAAGGATAGGAGGGGGCTCGAGTGGATCATAAACACCAGGATGGACCGGTTGGGCTGAAAACCTGTTTATGTGCTGTATATTCTACGTAGTCCCGGGATAGATCTGGTCTCATCTGTGATGCAATTAGACTAGCAATCATAATTTAGACAGTTGGTTGGCTCAAAAACAGCCCTTAAGTAGCGAGAGTCAGGAAAAAGTAGGTAAAGGGTTTAAAACATTATTCAGGTGGGAAGGATAGGAACAGGAGATGGGCATTTTGCCCTCGAGCCTGGTCCGCCATTCAATGAGATCTTGGCTGATCTGTGACCTAACTCCATATATCCGCCTTTGCCCCACATCCCTTAAAAATCTTTGGTTAACAGAAATCTATCAATCTCCGATTTAAAATTAACGTTGATCTAGCATTCGCAGAAGAGTTCCAAACTTCTATCATCCTTTGCGTGTAGAAGTGTTTCCTAATGTCACTCCTGAAAGGTCTGATCAGATAAGATAGATACGGTAGAATAATATAAAATAATAGTTAGAAAACAGAAATTTGCCGAATGCCTCGGTATCATGCTGGGCCATACAGACCACAAGTTACACTCTGGAACTCATTGTCGATGCTGCAGTTGGGCTTAGTATTTTTGGGCCAGTGAAGGGGCGGAAGAAAAGCATCGCTACTGCTCATTACTCTCCGTGACCCTTGCTGGAATACGTGTGTTTGCATGTTGGATGGGAACTGATTAGGCTCGGCTGTGATGCCTGCCACGCTCGTACGGTCTGCTGACTGGTCATTTTCAAGGCTCACAGATGAATAATGGACAGCTGGGTGAAGACTATCTGAGCCTGTGGAACTGTACCCTAAGGAGTTGTACTCTGTTTGTAAGAGTCAATCGGCTAGAATTTCAGTTGTCGGTAAACGGTAGTTTTACGCCAAAATTACCGTTTTCGCTGCACTACCATTTTTAGGCCTAAATTTCGGCCTTTATGTCCAGGTGTGCATCGGTAAAGTCGGCTTTGCACGAGGATTCGCGGCGCAAACCACGAGTTTCGGTAACTTTAATCCAGGGCCGGTGGCACTGCAAGAGAGGCCTTGGGAGGGGGATGGGGGGGGGAACAATAAAAACTAAAATAGCAAAAAACATTCACAAAACCCTTGCCTACTAAATCGCTGAAAAAGAATTAAAAAATAAAAACTTTAACTTACCTTTTTTTCAGGTTTTCATACTTACCGCTGCTGGCTGGGCTGCACCGACAGGTTTGACCTGTCGGTATTCTGGGTATGGCGAAGAGTGACGAAAGTCCGACGGTAACGCAATCCGCGGCGTTACATCTCTCCCCGGTCGTACGTGGAAGCAACGCCGCAAAAAAGTGCCCGAAGATGCTGCAGACCGGGTTTTCGCCGCGGAGGGTCAAATCGCGGCAAAAATCCAGTCGCAAACTCGGCGAAATTCTGTGATAGGGGAATAAAATTGGGAGAAAGACAGATAACAATGGGAAGGAAGAAAAATAAAGATGACCATTGAAATGTTTTTAACTTTTTTATTTCGTGTTCTACCTGTGTTTTATGTGCACTTTCATTCTATTGGGTTAATATTCCAGATATAAAACCAGTTTCAGTAACTATGATTGTAACATTGTTTATTTCAGTGATACATGCATAAAGCAAAAACAGCAGTGGACCTGGGGAATTCCTTGGATCTGTCAGAAGCTAAGGGTTAAAGGTATGCAGCCCAACTAAATAAAGTCAGTATTTCTTTAATAACCGGTTGTAACATGTAACTATTTCTATTTTACAGAAGGTGCAGGGACCATGGCTTTCTCAGCTCACTCCCGAGCGACCTTTGAACTTGAGTGATGTGAGTATGATGCAGATTTTTACAGCTGCAACTACGACGGGTCCATTCAGCTTCGGAAAGAGAAAAGGGTTTCCACCCAAAAGGCTAAGCTGCTGCTCCTTTATTCAGATGTTCCTGAATCCACAAATGTATTTATCCGGTTACTGTGGCCTATAAATGAATGTCGGGTATCATCCGTGTTACTCGTGTTACCTTGTTCTCCTTCACTTCCGCAGCTGGCGTCGTTTGTCGTGAATCCTTGCAGTACCATCAATGCTGAGACTGTGCTGAAACTCGGGCTACATTTCATTCCCACACACAGTTATCAAAGCTCAGTGCAGCCAGTAGAGATTTATCTTGCTGTTCCAGTCCATGCTCAGCCACCTGGTAGGTTCCCCCATTCAGTCAGTTTAGAAGGGCAGCATGTAACTTACCCATACGGACCAGAAGGTCCCAGGTTTGATTCCTGGTCTGCGGCAAGTTAATTGATTTCAAGCCGGGTCAGCAGTTGGCATTACAATTGGTCTCACCAACCCTGGACTAGGAGAGGAAAATGAGCCAATGTTCCCGGCTTTTGATTGGTGTCCTGTGGAAGTCGAGCTCTGCTGTGATGCTGCAATTACCCCGCCAGCATTCACTACAAAAGACTTGTGTGTGAATCGTGGCCACTCTGGAGACTGACCGATAGTGGAGCCATACCACGGCAAGGGGGCATTAGCTTCAGAAGAGTAGTGGCCTTGCAGACTGCCCACTGTGAAGGGGAGGGGCGTTGAAGCGTGCCCACTACACGGAGCATCTGCGTAGCGCTGCAGTACTCGGCCCAGTAGTGGTCCGGGACCCGTCCCTAAAGGAACTGGAGCACGTGAGATTGCGCTCCACTTTGAGGAGCACTGAATTCAAGTAAGCAGCAAGGGCGAGACATCTGCAACGGGTGCAGGAAGTCCCAGCCCCAGGAGGTTACCCTGACCAATCGGGGCGCAGGGCAATTTTGGACACCTTGTGTGTGGATGTCAGCGGAAGACAGGATTGGAATATGCTACGATAGCCTCTACATGTCACCAGCTTGCCACGCTCACTGTCCAGACTCGTACATGAAGAATGCCACGGGCAAAGTACAGGAAGATGATTCACACCTGTAGAACTGTAGTTCAGGAGAGAAGGAAGGATTGTTGAAAGAGAAAAAAGGCAATGAATTGAAATGCATTCAGAATATGAAGGAGTCAGTCTCACCAGGCATTTCCTATGTCCTGCCCACAGGTGGATGGTTCCTACGATGTCAACCTGCTATCCTACACCTGATTGGCACATCTTGTAGGACTGTTCCTGCTGGGAGATGGGAGGATTCAGAGCACCTGGTTTGTGACTGCATGCAGGTCGACATGAAAAGTACTTGATGCCCCAACTGAACATTGAAGTGAAATGGGAGCTAGTTTTCTGCTATTTGAGCTCATTTCAAACTGTTACTGTATTAACTTCACTTGCATTTTATATGTACAAAGTTAATAAACGTAATGCACTGTTATTGTAAACATGTTGTAGTAGAAAGAGCCATTATTAAGCTTTGCAAGTTTTTCAGATTAGTTGGACCCAAAATCTGGAGCCAGATTTCCTGTTTCTGTAAAAAACCAAATGTAATGATGAAGTGAAAATGTGCCTCTTTAATAGTGCTGTACAGTCCTGGGAGACTGGGGCTCTTAGCAGCTGCATAGTGGTGTGCAAAATAAAATAGAAGGAAAAGTAACCAATAGAACAGAAAAACTCGCAAAGAATGAGCAAAAGAGTGAATGCGTGAGTAACCCTACACTGCATCTAACGAATATATGTGACTTTGGAGGGAGGCATAACGCTACCACCACTCTTGCCTTCAATGCAAATTGTAAATCATTTTTTTGTTCAAAGAGTTACATTCTCTGTGTTTCACAGAGGCAACATTTATTAGCTTCGTCTTTAGAATGTAAAACACTCACGTCTGATAGTCTTCTCCCTTGGACATTTCCCCTGATTCTTTTTGTGATGGAGGTGGGTCAGCTTTCATTTTAATTTGTGGACTGTATATAGAAGCCCAACAAGAGAGGGGCCATTGCTGGATCGAGTAATGGGAAATGAACCAGAACAGATAAGAGAAGTAAGCAGAGGGAAACATCTAGGAAATAGCAACTACAACATAATAAGATGAAGATTGAGAAGGAAGGATTGAGATGTAGTATATTTCGACTTCCAGAAGGCATTTGACAAGTTGCCACATAAAAGATAACTGCACAAGATAAAAGATCACGGGGTTGGGGGTAATATATTAACATGGATAGAGGATTGGCTAACGCAAAGAAAACAGAGAGTAGGGAGAACTGGTTCATTTCGGGTTAGCAATCAGTAACCAGTGGGATGCAACAGGGATCAGTGCTGGGACCCCAACTATTTACAATCTATATTAACGACTTGGAAGAAGGAACTGAGTGTAACGTAGCCAAGTTTGCCGACGATACAAAGATGGGAAGAAAAGCAATGTGTGAGGAGGACGTAGACAGGCTAAGTGAGTGGGCAAAAATTTGGCAAATGGAGTATAATGCTGTAAATTGTGAGGTCATGCACTTTGGCAGAAAAAAATCAAAGAGCATGTTATTATTTAAATGGAGAAAGATTGCAAAGTGCTGCAGTATAGCGGGACCTGGGGGTACTTGTGCATGAAACACAAAAGGTTTGTATGCAGATACAGTAAGTGATCAGGAAGGCCAATGGAATCTTGGCCCTTATTGCAAAGGGGATGGAGTATAAAAGCAGGGAAGTCTTGCTACAGTTGTACAGGGTATTGGTGAGGCCACACCTGGAACATTGCGTACAATTTTAGTTACGAAAGGATATACTTGCTTTGGAGGCAGTTCAGAGAAGGTTCACAAGGTTGATTCCAGAGATGAGGGGGTAAACTTATGAGGAAAGATTGAGTAGGTTGGGCCTCTACTCATTGGAATTCAGAAGAATGAGAGGTGATCTTATCGAAACGTATAAGATTATGAGGGGGCTTGACAAGGTGGATGCAGAGTGGATGTTTCCGCTGATAGGGGAGACTAGAACTAGAGGGCATAATCTTAGAATAAGGGGCTGCCCATTGAAAACTAAGATGAGGAGAAATTTCTTCGTGGAAGCTGGGACATTGAATAAATTTAAGTCAGAAATAGACAGTTTCTTGAACAAAACGGTAATAAGGGGTTATGGAGAGCGGGCAGGGAAGTGGACCTGAGTCCATGATCAGATCAGCCATGATCGTATTAAATGGTGGAGCAGGCTCAAGGGGCCGTATGGCCTTCCCCTGCTCCTAATTCTTATGTTATGTTTATAGAAGGACACAAGTAAGACAAAGACTAGATTAATAACTTGGAAAAAAGTTGATTTTAAGGGATGAAAGTGGAACTAGAGAAAATAAACTGAAAACAATTACTGGCAAACAAAGAAACAGAGCAGCAGTGGGAAACATTTACAACGGTGATCAATAAGGTCCACGAGAATATATACTACTAAAGACCAAGAACAAACTCGCCAGAAACGACATACCATGGATGAATAAAGGAATAAGGACAACATTGAAGTATATAGACAGCAAAGGAGAGGATGACAAAAGATAATCAGAAAAGGTTAGGAAAGAAGAAAAAATTAGGAAAGCAAAGAAAAACTAAATTATCAAGGAATATAAAAACAAATAATAAAGAATTCTACAGACACATAATAACAAAAGAAACCTCAGGACAGGGATAGGGGCACTAAGGGATACATACGATAAACTCACAGGTAAACTAATCAAAGTTGAGAGGATTAACCTCTGGTCTGGTTGGATTGTGTCCACGCACAGTGAAAAGTTAGGCAAGAGAATAGTGCTCGAGGGCTGGTGGATAGCTAATGTGATTCCAAAAGGGAGATAGAAAAAATCCAGGGAACTATAGACCAATTAGCTCAATTAGTGGTAGGAAAGATCATGGAATCCTTACTCAAAGATGTAACAGAAAAACAGATAGACACAAAGTATAATAGCACAAATTCAAAAAGTAAAGGTCAGGCTTGACCAAAGTTCTGGAATTCTTTGAAGAAGCAACAAAGGGGAGACAAATGTAATTCAGTAGATGTAATATATTTGGATTTTCAAAAAGCCTTCAATAAGGTACTGGACTCCTGATTACGGTCAGAACATGTGGAGTCAGGGAAGAAGTAGCAGAATGGATAGCAAGCTGGCTACAAACCAGTCAGGGTTAAAGGTAGTTACTCAGACTGGTAAAAGGTGGGAAGTGGTGTTCCACAAGGAATGGTGCTGGGACCACTGTTGTTCACAATTTACATAAACGATTTGGACTCTGGAATCACAAGTACAATTTCAAATTGGAGGGTGTAGTTAATACAGAGGAGAACTGCAACAAAATAGAGGAAGGCATGTTTAAACTTGCGGAATTTTCAAAGGAACAGTTGGGGGGGGGGGGGCGGGGGGAGCGGTGTGAGACTTAGCGCCAGGCGCTTAAGACTCGCCCCTCTGCAAAACTTCAGGTTTCCGCCCCCAGAAGAAAGTGGAGCATTAAATCCACTTCCTTCCTGGGGCACTAATGGGTCGGACACCCCAGCAACGCTGTGCACTGGGCCATGCAGCGCTGCCGCATCTGAGGGGCTCTTCCCTCACTTAAAGAGAAGGGCCCATGCTGCTGACTCTGCAAAGTAAAGAGGGACCTACCTGGACCAACATGGAGCTGGGGTGCCGCACAATCAGCCCAGAATGCCAGGATCCCGAGAAGAAACCAGATCAGCAATGCCAACAAGCCGGTAAGTTTTCTTTTATTTTTCACTCGGCATCCTCGCCTTTAATTTTTGCCCCGGGAGCGGCCAACCGCCCATCCGAGCCGCACCTCCTGCAGCTGCCGGTGTTTTCGGGGTAAATTTCGGGGCCGGAGCAAATCACGTGGCGGTGATGTCACAATCTCCAGGTGCAGGAGATCGGGGAGCAAAGCGGGAATCGCTAACAGCGCCCGGTCGGTAACTCATTTGCATCCCGTAAGCGTCCCCAGGGGTGTTATCGGGAGGCGCAAATAAGTTGAATTCCTCGCCCTAAGTGTCTAAATGAGGTAGAAGAGCAGAAGGATCTGGGGGTACAGATACCCCAATCACTCCTCCTTAAAGACCACCCATTACTATATTGCATTTCTGCCTGCCAGTTTTTGACTCCAATTTACCCGGGCCAGATCCCTCAACAATTTGCTGAAATTAACCCTCCTCCAGTTAACTATTTTTATTCGAGATTGCTTCCTATCCTTCTCCATAATGAATCTAAACCTTATGATACTATGATCACTATTCCGGAGCTGCTCCCCGACTGACATTCTCCACTTGACCTACTTCATTCCCCAGGACTAGATGCAGCAATGCCTCCTTCCTCGTTGGGCAGGAAATATAGTGATCAAGAAAAATCTCCTGAACATACTTCAGAAATTGCTCCCTTTCTCTGCCCATAACACAATCATTGCCCCATTCAATATTGGGGTAGTTGAAGTCTCCCGTTATCACTACTTTATAGTTCTTTCACCTCTCATTAATTTCTATCTCCTTCCCACTATTTGGCAGCCTATAAAATACACCTAATAGCATTATAGCTCCTCTATTGTTTCAAATAGATTGTGTTTTTGACCCCTCAAGAACATTCTTTCTCGCACAAAAATCATAGAAGCACGGAAGGAGGCCATTGGGTCCATTGAGCCCGTAGTGACTCTCAGCAAGTTCCACTTCCCCACTCCTTTCCCCGTGGCCCTGCAAATTGTTTTCCTTCAGATACTTATCCAACTCCCTTTTGAAAGATAAGATTGAGTCTGCCTCCACTACCCTTTCAGTCAGTGCATTCCAGATCCTAACCACTCGCTGCATAAAAACGTTTTTTCTCACATCACCTTTGGTTCTTTTGCCAATCACCTTAAATCTGTGTCCTCTGGTTCTCGACCCTTCTGCCAATGGGAACAGTTTCTCTCTATCTGCTCTGTCCAGACCGCTCATGATTTGAACACCTCTATCAAATCTCCTCACAATCTTCTCTGCTCCAAGGAGAACAACCCCAGCGTTTCCAACAAGTGAAGTCCCTCATTCCTGGAATCATTCTTGCAAATCTTTTCTAAGGCCTTCACATCCTTCGAAAGTGTGGTGCCCAGAATTGGACACAGTACTCCAGTTGGGCCAAACCAGTGTTTTATACAGGTTCATCATAATTTCCACAATTTTGTACACTATATCTCTATTTATGAAGCCCAGGATCACGTAAGCCTTTTTAACTACTTTCTCAACCTGCCCTGCCACCTTTAACGATTTGTGCACATATACCCCCCCAGGTCTCTCTGTTTGTGCACCCCCTTTAGGATTGTACCATTTAGTTTATATGTCCTCTCCTCATTCTACCAAAATGTATCACTTCACGCTTTTCTGCGGGATAAGGCCAGCAGAGCGAGAGCAGAGCGGGAGTATAAAGAGCGGTGGTAGCTTGGAGCAGTGGCAGTCGGGAGGAGGACAGCAGAGCGGGAGTATAAAGGGCGGTGGTAGCTTGGAGCAGTGGCAGTCGGGGGGAGGACAGCAGAGCGGGAGTATAAAGGGCGGTGGTAGCTTGGAGCAGTGGCAGTCGGGAGGAGGACAGCAGAGCGGGAGTATAAAGGGCGGTGGTAGCTTGGAGCAGTGACAGTCGGGGGGAGGCCAGCAGACCGGGAGTATAAAGGGCGGTGGTAGCTTGGAGCAGTGGCAGTCGGGAGGAGGACAGCAGAGCGGGAGTATAAAGGGCGGTGGTAGCTTGGAGCAGTGGCAGTCGGGAGGAGGACAGCAGAGCGGGAGTATAAAGGGCGGTGGTAGCTTGGAGCAGTGACAGTCGGGGGGAGGCCAGCAGAGCGGGAGTATAAAGGGCGGTGGTAGCTTGGAGCAGTGGCAGTCTGGGGGAGGCCAGCTGCAGCAGGGGCAGAAAGTTAAAAAAAAAATTGAAATCGAAGTGTGACGTCACAGCCAAGTGGGTAAGTGATTGGCTGATGGATTGGTTTCTATTCTTTAAGAAACCTTTCGTACTGTTGTAGGTTAGGAACTGGAATTAATTATATTATCCAAGGAGGACCAGTTACTTAAATTGGCTGTTTGCTGAGTAGCGGCTGGGCGTGTTTTGCTAAAGTTTAGAACTTAGAGGATCTACTTGATAGTTCCGAGTGTAACTAGAAGGATGGCAGGGCAGCTCATTCCTGTGGATTGTGCATCCTGTGGCATATGGAAAATCCTGGATGCTTCATGCAGCCGGGACGACCATGTGTGCAGGAGGTGTCTCAAGCTGCACCAACTCGAACTTCGTGTTTTGTAGCTTGAGCAGTGCCAGGAGTCACCGCTGTGCATCCGGGCGACTGAGAGCAAGGTGAATAGCACGTTTCTGGAGGCGGTCACCCCACAGCTTGAGAGTGTGCAGGCAGATAGGGATTGGGTGACCACCGAACAGAAGAGGAGGACTAGACAATTAGTGCAGGAGGCCCCTGAGTCCACCTCGATCTCCAAATGCTAATCTGTTCTGAGTACCGGTGGGGGCGATGGTGGCTTTGGGGCGTGCAGCCAGAGCCAAGTCCACGGCATCACGGGTCGCTCAGCTGCGCAGGAGGCGGGGAGGAAGAAGCGTGGAAGAGCGATAGTGGTAGGGGATTCGATAGTCAGAAGAGCAGACCGACGTTTCTGCGGCCGCAGACGTGACTCCAGGATGGTATGTTGCCTCCCTGGTGCCAGGGTCAAGGATGTCACTGAGCGACTGAAGGGCATTCTGGGAGGAGAGGGTGAACAACCAGAGGTCGTGGTCCACATCGGTACCAATGACAGAGGTAGAAGGATGAGATACTGCAGGCAGAGTTTAGGGAGCTAGGATAGAGATTAATAAGCAGGACCTCAAAGGTAGTAATCTACGGATTACTCCCAGTGCCACAAGCTAGTGAGTACAGAAATAGGAGGATAGAGCAGATGAATACGTGGCTGAAGAGATGGTGCAGGTGGAAGAGCTTTAGTTTCCTGAGGCATTGGGACCGCTTCTGGGGGAGGTGGGACCTGTACAAGCCGGACGGGTTGCATCTCAGAGCCGGGACCAATATCCTCGCTGGGGGCGGCGGGCTTTGCTAGTGCTGTTGTGGAGGGTTTAAACTAGCTTGGCAGAGGGATGGGAACATTCAGTAGGGAGGGGAGTAAAGCTGGAACTGCAAAGCAAAAATAAAGAAAGTGGGTTTGAAGGAGAGAGGAAACGAGCGGGAAAAAAGGATAAAAAAACAAATTTAAAGGCACTGTGTCTAAATGCACGTAGCATTTTTAACAAAATAGATGAGTTGACGGCACAAATTGAGACAAATGGGTATGATCTGATAGCCATTACAGAGACGTGGTTGCAAGGTGACGAGGACTGGAAATTAAATATTCAGGGGTATTTGACAATCTGAAAGGACAGACAGAAAGGAAAAGGAGGTGGGGTAGCTCTATTGATAAAGGATGGAATCACTGCAATAGTGAGAAACAATATTGGCTCAAATGATCAAGAGGTTGAAACAGTTTGGGTGGAGATAAGGAATAATAAAGGGAAAAAGTCACTGGTGGGTGTAGTCTATAAACCTCCTAACAGTAGCAACTCTGTTGGTCGGATCATAAACAGGAAATAGTGGGGGCTTGTAAAAAGGGAACAGCAATAATCAGAGACGATTTTAACCTCCATATTGACACATCAAATTGGTCAGGGTAGCCTTGAGGAAGAGTTCATAGAGCGCATAAGGAACGGTTCCTTGAGCAGCACCAGGGGGCAGGCTACCTCAGATTTGATCCTGTGTAATGAGACAGGATTAATAAACAATCTCCTAGTAAAGGATCCCCTTGGAATGAGTGATCATAGCAAGATTGAATTTGAAATTAAATGGGGGGTGAGAAAGTTGGATCTCTAACCAGCGTACTAAGCTTAAATAAAGGAGACCATGAAGGTATAAAGACTGAGTTGGCTAAAGTGGACTGAGAAAATAGATTAAAGTGTAGGACGGTTGATGAACAGTGGTGTACCTTTCAGGAGGTATTTCGCAATTCTCAAGAAAAATATATTCCAGTGAGGAAAGGGCATAAGAGAAAAGATAGCCATCCATGGCTAACTAAAGAAATAAAGGACGGTATCCAATTAAAAACAAGGGCATACAAAGTGGCCAAAACTAGTGGGAGGACAGAAGATTGGGAAGCGTTTAAAAGCCAACAAAGAATGACTAAAACAATGATTAAGAAAGGGAAGATAGACTATGAAAGTAAACTAGCACAAAATATGAAAACAGATAGCAAGAGTTTCTATAGGTATATAAAAAGGAAAAGAGCGGCTAAAGTAAATGTTGGTTCCTTGGAGGATGAGACCGGGGAATTAGTAACGGGAAACATGGAGAGGCAGAACCTCCGAACAAATATTTTCTATCAGTCTTTACGGTAGAGGACAGTAATAATATTCCAACAGTGGATAGTTAAGGGGCTATAGTGGGGGAGGAACTTAACACAATCACAATCACTAAGGAGGTGGTACTCAGTAAGATAATGGGACTAAAGATTGATAAATCCCCTGGACCTGATGGGTTGCATCCTAGGGTCTTAAGAGAAGTAGCGGCAGGGATAGTGGATGCATTGGTTGTAATTTACCAAAATTCCCTGGATTCTGGGGAGGTCCCAGCAGATTGGAAAACTGTAAATGTAACGCCCCTATTTAAAAAAGGAGGCAGACAAAAAGCAGGAAACTATAGACCAGTTAGCCTAACATCTGTGGTTGGGAAGATGTTGGAGTCCATTATTAAAGAAGCAGTAGCAGGACATTTGGAAAAACAAAATTCGGTCAGGCAGAGTCAGCATGGATTTATGAAGGGGAAGTCATGTTTGACAAATTTGCTAGAATTCTTTGAGGATGTAACGAACAGGGTGGATCAAGGGGAACCAGTGGTTGTACTGTATTTGGACTTGCAGAAGGCATTTGACAAAGTTTGCCACATAAAAGGTTACTGCACAAGATAAAAGTTCACGGGGTTGGGGGTAATATATTAGCATGGTTAGAGGATTGGCTAATGAACAGAAAACAAATAGTAGGGATAAATGGTTCATTCTAGGGTTGGCAATCAGTAACCAGTGGTGTGCTGCAGGGATCAGTGCTGGGACCCCAGCTATTTACAATCTATATTAACAACTTGGAGGAAGGAACTGAGTGTAACGTAGCCAAGTTTGCTGACGATACAAAGATGCGAGGAAAAGCAATGTGTGAGGAGGACACACAAAATCTGCAAGAGGACATAGACAGGTTAAGTGAGTGGGCAAAAATTTGGCAGATGGAGTATAATGTTGGAAAGTGTGAGGTCATGCACTTTGGCAGAAAAAAAATCAATGAGCAAGTTATTATTTAAATGGAGAAAGATTGCAAAGTGCTGCAGTACAGCAGAACCTGGAGGTACTTGTGCATGAAACACAAAAGGATAGTATGCAGGTACAGCAAGTGATCAGGAAGGCCAATGGAATCTTGGCCTTTATTGCAAAGGGAATGGAGTATAAAAGCAGGGAAGTCTTGCACAGTTATACAGGGTATCGGTGAGGCCACACCTGGAATACTGTGTACAGTTTTGGTTTCCATATTTACGAAGGGATATACTTGCTTTGGAGGCAGTTCAGAGAAAGTTCACTAGGTTGATTCCAGAAATGAGGGGGTTGACTTATGAGGAAAGGTTGAGTAGGTTGGGCTTCTACTCATTGGAATTCAGAAGAATGAGAGGTAATCTATTCGAAATATATAAAATTATGAGAGGGCTTGACAAGGTGGATGCAGGGAGGATGTTTCCACTGATGGGGTGACTAGAACTAGAGGGCATAATCTTAAAATAAGGGGCCGCCCATTTAAAACTGACGAGGAGAAATTTCTTCTCTGAGGATTGTGGATCTGTGGAATTCACTGCCTCAGAGTGCTGTGGAAGCCGGGATATTGAATAAATTTAAGACAGAAATAGACAGTTTCTTAAACGATAAGGGAATAAGGGGTTATGGAGAGCGGGCAGGGAAGTGGACCTGAGTCCATAATCGGATCAGCCATGATCGTATTAATGGTGGAGCAGGCTCGAGGGGCCATATGGCCTTCCCCTGCTCCTACTTCTTATGTTCTTATGTAAATTTCTTCTGCCATGTGTCTGCCCATTTCGCCAGCATGTCGATGTCTTCTCCTCCTCGCTGTTCACTATACTTCCAAGTTTTGTGTCATCTGCAAATTATGAAATTGTGCCCTGTACACCCATGTCCAAGTCATTAATATATATCAAGAAAAGCAGTGGTCCGACAACCGACCCCTGGGGAACATCACTGTATATCTTCTGTCTGTCTGTTTCTTGTCGCCGAGCCAATTTTGTATCCATGCTGCCACTGTCCTTCTATCCCATGAGCTTCAACTCTGCTGGCATTTTGTCAACCGCCTTTTGGAAATCCATGTACACTATGTCAACCATATTACCCTCATTACCCTTTCTGTTACTTCATCAAAATACTCGATCAAGTTGGTTAAGCACGATTTACCTTTAACAAATACATGCTGGCTTTCCTTAATTAATCAACACCTATCCTAGTGACTGTTAATGTTGTCCCTCATTATTCTTTCTAAAAGCTTCCCCACTACAGAGGTGGTGGTGAGCTGCCTTCTTGAACCACTGCAGTCCTTGTGGTGAAGGTACTCCCACAGTGCTGTTAAAGAGGGAGTTCCAGGATTTTGACCAGCGACGATGAAGGAACGCAGATATATTTCCAAGTCAGGATGGTGTGTGTAAGGGGTGGTTTGCAGGGGGTCAGCTTTCCCGTCTGACCTTATATGAGCGGTTCCGAATCGCTCCCACACCCTTGGTTCTAGACACTGGAATTATGAAGGGACTGTGACAGACTTGGACAGACAGTCGGTTTCAAAGTAGGAAGCAGATATGGCTTTATTGTGTTTAAAAAGAAGTAAAAGGCACACCTTTAATAACACACACAGACCAATACACACTGAGGGGTACAATACATTGAATAAAATGTCAAATTACAGCCTGTGGGGAAAATAATACAGCTTAAACTCTAAATGGGGTAAAGAGGAGAATGCAGATATATTTATCCAAGTTATCCCCGCTTCCCCCCTCCCAATTCCCCTAACTAATTAAGTTATAGCTCTGAGATTTCAGGGGCCATGCTCACCAATCCCTTTAGACAGTTGCCAGTGAATCGCGGTTTCGGGATTCGCTGCACTTGGCCTTCTAGGCGAGCCGTACCCCGGACGGAGGAGAGGACTTCGGACTGCGTAGTCTTCAGTTGGGGTGCGTCCGTTGATGCAGTAATTTGCGTTTGGATGTATGGGGTAAGTACCCACTTTCTTTGGTTAGGAATAGTTTTAGTTAGTCCCTTTTGGTAATTTCTCACCCGTTGGTCGTTCAGAAGTAGATTGTAGAGGTCGATTCTTCAGTTTTTGCTGAGTTGGTTTCGGTTGGTCGTTTCGTTGGTTGTGGTAACCCGGGTTTGTCAATTTGGTTGCTGACAACCTTCCATTTCATGCGCCTCGTGCTCGGTTGGTTCTGATCAGTTCTGGTAGTTTCCTTCACTATTCCGTTTCTTCACTGTAGAGCAAGCAGGCTGCTTGTCTGTGTCTGTGTTCCAGTCTCTGTGTTCTGCTAGTTTGAGTTCTGCTACTCTTTCCTTGTAAAACTGGGAGATAGATATATCCAAAAAAAAAGGCTCTGTTATCTCCCATCAAATCTCTTGGGCTCTGTTTAAACTGTTCTGTCCATTGATTTTCAAATGTCTCCTTTGTCAGCAGTAACTTGATTAGGGTGTGAGAATGTACTAGGGTGTGAGAATGTACTATCACTGGTTTTGCATTGTTTTAGGATTGTCCAGTTTCTTGACCATGATTTCCATTGTGCTTGATTGGGTAATTCGATTATCTCTTAGAGGGTGAATAGTTCCCCCAGACGGTCTGGGATCTTTAATACACGAATTTGATTCAGACGTTGGCCCCACCTCCTGTATTTGGTAACTCTTATTCGCAGCCAAAATGTTGCAGAATCTTAAAATTGATATGCTCCTTCCCATAGACGATTAGGGGATCTCAAGCTTCTGTAATTTAGATCCATTTTTAATACCCTTTCTTATGAGTCCAAACACTGGCGGGGGGGGGGGGGGTCTCCATGAATGCATCCCCTTTTATCCCCTGCAGGCTTTGTCTGCCCCTTTAAGCTCATTTTAAAAGCCCAGAAAGGGATTTTTCTCCTCTGTAGGGGAAAGGTACCTGGAATCTTTGCGAGATATTGGTAAATTCTACATGTGTGACTTGAAGGGGAACTTGCAGGTAGTGGCGTCCCATGCGCCTGCTGCCCTCGTCCTTCAAGGTGGCAGAGGTCGTGGGTTTTGAAGGTGTTGTCGAAGAACCCGTTGCGAGTTGCTGCAGTGCATCTTGTAGATGGTACACACTGCAGCCACTGTGCACCGGTGGAGGGAGTGAATGTTTAAGATAGTGGATGGGGTGCCAATCAAGCAGCTGCTTTGTCCTGGATGGTGTTGCACTTCTTGAGTGTTATTGGAGCTGCACTCATCCAGGAAAGTGGATTTTACCATCCTGACTTGTGCCTTGTAGATGGTGGAAAGGCTAGCTTTGCATTTCTAGTGTGTGCATTTCCAGTATTTTCTGTTTCTATGGCAGTGTGACTGCAACTTGGTTCAATTTCTCAACTTAAGAAGGCACACACACATTATTTAGTTGTTGGTTGATGCATTATGGTATAACTGAAAGGTCCTAAAACTGTTTCTTTTCGTGAGCCCATGACAGGAACTGATATGTGCTAGTTCTCGAGCTGAGGTGTGAGAATAGAATATAAGAACTGGAGCAGGGGATCATGGCTGATCTTCTACCTCAACTCCACCTTCCCACATTCTCCCCGTATCTCTCGATTCCATTAGGATCCAAAAAACTATCACTTTCTGTCTTGAATATATTCAACAACTGAGCATCCCCAGCTCTCTGGGGTAGAGAATTCCAAAGATTCACAACCATTTGAGTGAAGAAATTTCTCCTCATCTCAGTCCTAAATGGCTGACCCCTTATTCTGAGACTGTTACATCTACTTCTAGACTTCCTAGCTAGGGGAAACATCCTCCTAGCATCTACCTTGTCAAGCCCTGTAAGAATTTTATGTTTCAGTGAGATCATCTCTCATTCTTCTAAACCTGGAGAATACAGGCCTAGTCTCTCCTCATCGGATAACCCTCCCATCTGAGGAATCAAGTCTGGTGAACCTTTGTTACACTCCCTCTAAAGGCAAGTATATCCTTCCTCAGGTAAGGAGACCAGGTGTGGTCTCACCAAGGCCCTATATAATTGTAGTAAGACTTCTTTACTCCTGCACTCTAATCCCTTCGTAATAAAGGCTGACATACCATTTGTTTTCCGAATTGCTTGCTGTACCAGCATGTTAACTTTTAGTTAAATATTAGACAGTCACTATGTCAGGGTGTGAGAAAGCATCTCCTGGGATCAAATTACATAAATTGTATTTATCTTTTGTCACTTAAATTGTCATGAATCAACATATTATATGGGTTACAATTTTCATTTTATGTTGTCTGAAAGACAGGTTTTAAATATTTCTAGGGTGGTTGTCTTAAAAGAGATACGCAGAACTGATACTTACATCCTTATCGTGGTCACACTCATACATTTTGATGACTTCCACTGTAAAGTTCAGCCAAGCTGGAGATGGTTGCCGTAGGATCAGGTGCACTGTCATTCCATAATCTGGTTCAAACAGCATCTACAGTTTACTCCCAATTTATGCCATCAGTCAATTTACAACGTGCACACAAACGCCCGCATAATCCTATTGTTTTATTGCAGCAGAGAAATTCTAATGACATGCTGGCACACTAGTAATGCACTTACATTGCCCATTTGCTGTCAACAGCAGCTCCAAAGTTGGCAGCAAACTTCGAAAGTTGGAGCAAAATCCATCACCAAAGAGGTGTTTTCAGCCTGTGCCTCAGACAGCAACAAAAACACAAAGCAGCCCATCACTAGAGGAGCCAAACCTTTTGGCCATTAACAGGCTAGGCAGCGGAGCTGCTCACACCTTCTGAGGGACAGTATAAACCTTCATTTAGAAAGAAACAGATTAATCAAGGTCAGTCAGCATGAATTTGTTAAGGGAAGGTCGTGTCTGACGAACTTGATTGAGTTCTTTGAAGAGGTAACAAGGAGCGACGATGAGGGCAGTGCATTTGACAACGTTTACAAGGCCCCACATAGTAGGCTAATCAAAAAAGTAAAAGCCCATGGGATCCAAGGGAGAGTGGCAAATTGGATCCAGAATTGGCTCAGTGGCAGGAAGCAAAGGGTAATGGTTGAGGGGAGCTTTTATGACTGGAAGGCTGTTTCCAGTGGGGATCCACAGGGCTCAGTACTCAGTCCCTTACTTTTTGTAGTGCATATTAATGATTTGGACTTAAATGTAGGGGGCAAGATAAAGAAATTTGCAGATGATACAAAAATTGGCCAAAAAAATGAGTGATTTTTTTAGGTGATAGTGATTTGTTTATTAATCGCCCATTTTGTTTAGGAAGCTCCCAATCGACCCGAAATTGCATTTTTCGCCCAGAATGGAGGAGCAGGGGGCGGGGGGGGGGGGGGGCAAAGCCCATGGTTTTTGCTAGGCGGATTGCTTTATTTTTTGGGGGGAAGTTTTCGCCGGCGATAATCTTCCCAGTCTTAGCGGTCTTTTGGGCGGCGATTGGGCGCTGGCGGGCTTTGGGGAAATTCTAGTCCCGACATCTCCATTTATGAAGCCCAGGATCGCGTAAACTTTTTTAATCGCTCTCTCAACCTGCCCTGCCATCTTCAACTTAGAAAACATATAAACATAAAAAGTCGGTGCAGGAGTCGGCCATTCAGCCCTTCGAGCCTGCACCATCATTCAATATCATCATGGCTGATCATGCAACTTAAGTACCCCAATCCTGCTTTCTCTCCAGACCACTTGATCCCTTTAGCCATAAGGGCCACATATAACTCCCTTTTGAATATATCTAACGAACTGGCCTCAACAACTTTCTGTGGTAGAGAATTCCACAAGTTCACAATTCTCTGAGTGAAGAAGTTTCTCCTCATATCGGTCCTAAATGGCTTACCCCTTATCCTTAGACTGTGACCCCTGGTTCTGGACTTCCCCAACATCGGGAACATTCTTCTTGCATCTAACCTGTCCAATCCCACCAGAATTTGATATGTTTCTATGAGATTCCCTCTCATTTTTCCAAATTCCAGTGAATATAAGCCTAGTTGATCCAGTCTTTCTTCATATATCAGTCCTGCCATCCCTGGAATCAGTCTGGTGAACCTTCGCTGCACTCCCTCAATAGCAAGAATGTCCTTTCTCAGAAAACTGTACACAATATTGAAGGTGTGGCCTCACCAAGGCTCGGTATAACTGCACTAAGACCTCCTTGCTCCTATACTCAAATCCTCTCGCTATGAAGGCCAACATGCCATTTGCCTTCTTCATCACCTGCTGTACCTGCATGCCAACTTTCAATGACTGATGTACCATGACACCCAGGTCTCGTTGCACCTTCCCTTTTCCTAATCTGCCACCATTCAGATTTCAGATATATTCTGCCTTCCTGTTTTTGCCACCAAAGTGGATAATCTCACATTTATCCACATTATACTGCATTTGCCCACTTACCTAATCTGTCCAAGTCACCCTGCAACCTCTTAGCATCCTCCTCACAGCTCACACTGCCATCCAGCTTTGTGTCATCTGCAAACTTGGAGATATTACATTCAATTCCTTTGTCTAAATCATTAATGTATATTGTAAATAGCTGGGGTCCCAGCACTGAACCTTGCGGGTACCCCACTCGTCACTGCCTGCCATTCTGAAAAGGACCTGTTTATTCCTACTCTTTGCTTCCTGTCTGCCAACCAGTTCTCTATCCACGTCAATACATTACCCCCAATACCATGTGCTTTAATTTTGCACACTAATCTCTTATGTGGGATCTAATCAAAAACCAATTGAAATTGCAAATACACCACATCCACTAGTTCTCTCTTGTCCACTCTACTATTTACATCCTCAAAAAATTCCAGAAGATTTATCAAGCATGATTTCCCTTTCACAAACGCATGCTGACTTGGACTGATCCTGTCACTGCTTTCCAAATGCACTGCTATTACATCTTTAATAATTGATTCCAACATTTTCCCCACTACTGATGTCAGGCCTATAATTACCTGTTTACTCTCCCTCCTTTTTTAAAAAGTGGGATTACATTAGCTACCCTCCAATCCATAGAAACTGATCCAGAGTCGATAGAATGTTGGAAAATGACCACCAATGCATCCACTATTTCTAGGGCCACTTCCTTAAGTACTCTGGGATGCAGACTATCAGGTGCTGGGGATTTATCGGCCTTCAATCCCATCAATTTCCCGAACATAATTTCCTGACTAATAAGGATTTCCTTCCGTTCCTCCTTCTCACTAGACCGTCGGTCCCCTAGTATTTCCGGAAGGTTATTTGTGTCTTCCTGAGTGAAGACAGAATCAAAGTATTTGTTTAGTTGGTCTGCCATTTCTTTGATCCCCATTATAAATTCACCTGATTCTGACTGCAAGGGATCTACATTTGTCTTCACTAATCTTTTTCTCTTCACATATCTATAGAAGCTTTTGCAGTCAGTTTTTATGTTCCTGCAAGCTTACTCTCATACTCTATTTTCCCCCTCCTTATTAAACCCTTTGTCCTCCTCTGCTGAATTCTAAATTTCTCCCAGTCCTCAGGTTTGCTGCTTTTTCTGGCCAATTTAAATGCCTCTTCCTTGGATTTAATACTATCCCTAATTTCCCTTGTTAGCCACGGTTGAGCCACCTTCCCCATTTTATTTTTACTCTAGACAGGGATGTACAATTGTTGAAGTTCATCCATGTGATCTTTAAATGTCTGCCATCAATCAACCCTTTAAGTATCATTCGCCAGTCTATCCGAGCCAATACACATCCTATACCATCGAAGTTACCTTTTTTTAAGTTCAGGACCCTAGTCTCTGAATTAACTGTGTCACTCTTCATCTTAATGAAGAATTCTACCATATTATGGTCACTCTTCCCCAAGGAGCCTAGTTTAAAAAGATTGCTAATTAATCCTCTCATTACACAACACCCAGTCTAGGATGGCCAGCTCTTTAATTGGTTCCTCAACATATTGATCTAGAAAACCATCCCTTATACACTCCAGGAAATCCTCCTCCACCATATTGCTACCAGTTTGGTTAGCCCAATTTATATGTAGATTAAAGTCACCCACGATAACTGTTGTACCTTTATTGCATGCATCCCTAATTTCCTGTTTGATGCCATCTCCAACCTCACTACTACTGTTTGGTGGTCTGTACACAACTCCCACTAGCGTTTTCTGCCCTTTAGTGTTCCGCAGCTCTACCCATACAGATTCTACATCATCCAAGCTAATCTCCTCTTAAACCAGGAATGCTACCCCACCCCCTTTTCCTTTCTGTCTATCCTTCCTGAATATTGAATACCCCTGGATGTTGCGATCCCAGCCTTGGTCACCCTGGAGCCATGTCTCCATAATCCCAATTACATATCTGTTAACAGCTATCTGCGTAGTTAATTCATCTACCTTATTACGAATACTCCTTGCATTGAGACACAGAGCCTTCAGGCTTGTTT